>NC_082688.1:13260053-13603829 GCF_949987515.2 Delphinus delphis
AGTGCCAAAAACTCACAAGGAAGACACGGCTAAAATGCATGGTGGTTCAGGAAAGGGAGTAATCATCTTCATAAGAATCTTTATGTAGTCATATCCACTATGTTTCCATAAACTAGTGAGGCATTATAGCATAGTTCTAAGAGCTAGAGGTTCTAAAGTCAAAATAGGTTATTATTTTAATCCTCTTTTTTGGGAGAAAAACGGAGTCTTAGTAAGTAGTCTATAAAAGATAAGGATTATTGGCTATTGAAAACACTAAAATTATAAGGAATATTGATGATGACTGTGGCAGGAAGACCTTATGATGGTCCCCAATGATCCCCATATCCTGGTATTCATGTCCTTGTGTAGTCCCCCCACCTGTCCAGCTGTATTGTGAGCTGAATGTAGTGATTTCCTTCCAATCTATAGAATATAACAAAGATGTTGGGATGTCCCTTTCATGATTAGGTTACATATGATTGTGATTTCCATCTTACTAGCAGACTCTCTTTCTTGCTGTCTTTGATGAAGCAAGTTGAAATGTTGGAGAGGCCCTCATAGCAAGGAACTGAGGGCAGTCATCAGCCAACAGCTAGAAAGGAACTGAGGACTTCAGTCCAACAACCCTCAAGGAACTGAATTCTGCCAACAACCATGTAAGTGAGTTTAGAAGCAGATCTTTCCCCAGTTGAGTCTTCACATGAGACCTTATCTCCAGCCAACACCTTGATTGCAGCCTTGTGAGAGACCCAGAAGTAGAAGGTCCAGCTAAACCATGCCCAGATTGTTGTTTTTTAAAAAATATATTTTATTTATTGATTGATTGATTGGCTGCGTTGCGTCTTCTGTGGCTGTGCACGGGCTTTCTCTAGTTGCCGAGGGCTTCTCATTGCGGTGGCTTCTCTTGTTGCAGAGCACAGGCTCCAGGCACGCAGGCTCAGTAGTCGTGGCACACGGGCTTAGTTGCTCCGTGGCATGTGGGATCTTCCTGAACCAGGGCTGGATTGGCAGGCGGATGCTTAACCACTGTGCCACCAGGGAAGCCCCATGCCCAGATTCTTGAACCACAGAAACTGTGAGATAATAAAGATGTGCTGCTTTAAGACATTAAGTTTTGGGGTAATTTGTTACACAGCAATAGATAACTAATACAGATACCGTACCTGAAAGTGGTGTGATGCCATGAAAAATACTAAAATTGTGGGAGCGGTTTTGGAACTGGGCAGTAGATGGAACCTGGAAAGATTTTCCAGCTCATGATAGAGTGAGCCTAAATTTTTTTGAATGGACTGTTAGTAGAAATCTGAACTTTGAGGATGCTGTCGGTGAGAGCTCAAAAGGAAGTGAGGAAGATATTATTGGAAACTGTAGGAAGAGGGATCTTTGTTATGTAGTGACAGAAAGCATGACAACATTGCCCCCTTCAGATATGTGGAAAATGGAATATGTACCTAATGAGCTTGGTTTTGTAGATAAGGAGATTTCTAAGCTTCCTTCTTGCTGTTTATAATAAAATGTTAGGAAATGAACTATAAAATAAAATAGCCTACTTTCTTTGCAACTTCTGGTCCTAGACAAGATGACAAAGACGCACTTTCCCTTTTACTTCCCTCAAAATAAAATAAAATACTGGAAATAATTACAGACAACCATAAAAGGACTCGGAAAAGCAGAAAGAGGAAGCAGGCTGGCTAGGGACCTTAGGACTTGAGGAACAACATGATGGTGAGTCCCTGAGATTTCTTTTTGTCTCCCATATATCCCAGACTGGGCACTGAAGAAGGCCCACAACTCAAACCACCAAAAGGTGTAGATTTTTAAAAGTTCTAGGAAAGGCCAGCTCTCTCTGGCTGAAGACCCAGAAAAGAGGCAGCACAGCTGAGACCTGGTGGGGAACCCCATCTTCACTCTGTACCTGGCTGGCCTGCTCTGCCTGCACCAGCAGCACCTGCAAGAGTAGGCAGCTGACTCTACCAGAAGTATCAATAGGCCCAGTGTCTCCTGGCCCTCCACTCAGCAGCAGAGGGAGACCTATATCCAAAATCTCCTGGCCTCCATTCAGTGGCAAAGAAGGACTCCCAGCACTACCACCAGAGGCAGAAGGAGGCCCAGGCAGATGTTTCCCTCCCTCAGTGGCACTGGCACAGATGGAATAAGAAGCCTGTTGGCACAAGGTAAGATAGAGAGAAGCTAGAGAGAAGAAGATAGAGATAGAAGATAAAGAGAAGTTCCTGGGAAACACTCTCTCCCACAGACTCAGCCTCCTCCATCCACCACCTAGCAGCATTGGGGACCCCAGGAAAGTGCCTTCCACACTCCTTAGGCAACACCATCAGTGATTAGGCAGGCATTGGGTGGTAGCCTTGAGAACAGGCTCAGGGAAACATTCACTACCCCATGGCCCAGCATCTCCCATGCTCCCCCTAGCAGGATCTGCCTGGGAAATCACACTTGGCCCCTGCAGGCAGCATCTGCAGGATCAAACAGGGGCCCCAGTGGTGCCAGGGGAAAGAAGTGGACCAGAAAATCGCTGTATAGGCTCTGAAACCTATATTGTCACAGCTGAAAAAAGTAAGCAAGGGACTATGCACTAAACATAAACAGGGTGACTGCCTGCTGAAAGAAAAGACTTAAATAGGATTCAGTGTCTCATAACTTAATTCTCAAAATGTTCAGATACAAAAAATCACTCGTCATACCAAGAACCAGAAAAGTCACAACCTGAATGAGAAAAGGCAATCAACTGATATCAATATAGAGATAAACCAAATGTTAGAATTATCTGACAAGGATTTTAGAGCAGCTATCATAAAAAATGCTTCAGGGGCAAGGGATAATTTGGAAGATTGGTATTGACATATATACATTACTATATATAAAATAGATAACATAACTAATAAGAACCTACTGTATAGCACAGGGAACTCTACTCAATACTCTGTAATGACCTATATAGGAAAAGAATCTAAAAAAGAGTGGATATATGTATATGTATAACTGATTCACTTTGCTGTACAGCAGAAACTAACACAACATTGTAAATCAACTATACTCCAATAAAAAACTAATTTAAATAAATAAATAAAAATCCAACTCTTGATTTTGCTGAAAAAAAAAAGCTTTAACAAGCAATTCCAACTTATCTCAAAACAGATGAAAAAATAGAAAACTTCAGCAGAAACATTTCTATCGGTAGAAGGACACATACCATATACTATCATTTACATATTACTTTATAAAATGCAATGTAACACTACATACTATTTAGGGATATACACATATAGGTAAAAATATAAGGATACAAATTGCAAGAATGATCAGCAAATTTGTGATTGTGGTTACCTTTGTGATAGGAAGGAAATGCAATTAGAAAGGGATACATGGTATGTTTCATCTAGATGTGAAATGTTTTGTTTCTTAAGCTTCATTGTTGGTACATGTTCATCATAATAGTCTTTACATTTCTACGTCTGAAATATTTCATAATAAAAATGACTATTGAAAAACCCTAAGTGATGTCTATCTCTTATCGTTTGAAACTTTTCACTTAGTACCTTAAACAAAGCATTAGAGCTTAATGTGGTTAATTTTTGCTTTAACTTTTTTCTTTTTTTGCGGTACGCAGGCCTCTCACTGTTGTGGTCTCTCCCGTTGCGGAGCACAGGCTCCGGACGCGCAGGCTCAGCGGCCATGGCTCACGGGCCCAGCCGCTCCGCGGCATGTGGGATATTCCCGGACCAGGGCACGAACCCGTGTTCCCTGCATCGGCAGGTGGACTCTCAACCACTACGCCACCAGGGAAGCCCTGCTTTAACTTTTAAAGTTTTTAAATAAAAATATTAAAGAAGAAATAGAAAATTAGAATATCTTAAAGAAACTGAGTCAGAGGGGAAAAAATCTTTTCACAAAAATAACTCTAGGCCATTTACAAAAATTAACTCAAAATTGATCAAAAATCTAAATGTGTGCTCCCATGTCTTGGCTATTGTAAACAGTGCTGCTATGAACTTTGGGGTGCATGTATCTTTTCGAACTAGAGTTTTCTCCCTATATATGCCCAGGAGTAGGATTGCAGAATCATATGGTAACTCTATTTTTAGTTTTTTAAGGAACCTCCATACAGTTCTCCATAGTGGCTGCAGTAATTTACATTCCCATCAACAGTGTAGGAGGGTTCCTTTTTCTCCACATCCTCTCCAGCATTTATTATTTGTAGATTTTTTAATGATGGCCATTCTGACTGTTATAAGTTGATAACTCATTGTAGTTTTGGTTTGCATTTCTCTAATAATTAGCGATATTGAGCATCTTTTCATGTGCCTGTTGCCCATCTGTATGTCCTCTTTGGAGAAATGTCTATTTAGGTCTTCTGCCCTTTTTTTGGGTTGTTTGGTTTCTTTTTATATTAAGCTGTATGAGCTGTTTGTATATTTTGGAAATTAATCCCTTGTTTGTAGCATCATTTGTAAAAATTTTCTCCCAGTCTTTAGGCTGTGTTTTCATCGTTTATGGTTTCCTTTGCTATGCAAAAACTTTTAAGTTTAACTAGGTCCCATTTGTTTATTTTTGTTTTTATTTCCATTACTCTAGGAGATGGATCCAAAAATATATTGCTGCAATTTATGTCAAAGAGTATTCTGCCTATGTTTTCCTCTAGGAGTTTTATAGTATCCAGTCTTACTTTAGGTCTTTAATCCATTTTGAGTTTATTTTTGTATATGGTGTTAGAGAATCGTCTAATTTCATTCTTTTATATGTAGCTGTCAAGTTTTCCCAGCACCACTTATTGAAGAGACTGTCTTTTCTCCATTGTATATTCTTGCCGCCTTTGTCATAGATTAATTGACCGTAAGTGTGTGGTTTTATTTCTGTGCTTTCTATCCTTTTCCATTGATCGCTATGTCTGGTTTTGTGCCAGTACCATACACACTGGCACAAAACCAGTTTCGATAACTGTAGCTTTGTACTATAGCCTGAAGTCAGGGAGTGTGATTCCTGAGCTCCGTTCTTCTTTCTCAAGATTGTTTTAGTTATTTGGAGTGTTTTCTGTTTCCATACAAATTTAAAAATTTTTTATTCTGGTTCTGTGAAAAATGTCATTGGTAATTTGGTAGGGATTGCATTGAATCTGTAGATTGCGTTGGGGACTATGATCATTTAAACAATATTGATTCTTCCACTCCAAGAACACGGTTTATTTGTCCATCTGTTTGTGCTGTCTTCAGTTTCTTTCATCAGCATCTTATAGTTTTCAGAGTACAGGTCTTTTGTCTCCTTAGATGGGTTTATTCCTAGGCATTTTATTCTTTTTGATGTGATGGTAAACAGGATTGTTTCCTTAAATTCCCTTTCTGATTTCTCTTTCTGTTAGTGTCTATAAATGCAACAGATTTCTGTATATTAATTTTGTATCCAGCAACTCTACCAAATTCATCGATGAGCTCCCGTAGTTTTCTGGTAGTGTCTCTAGGATTTTCTATGTATAGTATCATGTCATTTGCAAACAGTGACCATCTTACTTCTTCTTTTCCAACTTGGATTCCTTTTATTTCTTTTTCTTCTCTGATTACTGTGGCCAAGACTTCCAAAACTATGTTGAATAAAAGTGGTGAGAGTGGACATCCTTGCCTTGTTCCTGATCTTAGAGGAAATGCTTTAGCTTTTCACCATTGAGTATGATGTTAGCCCTGAGTTTGTCATATATGGCCTCTATTATGTTGAGATATGTTCCCTCTATGCCTACTTCCTAAAGAGTTTTTATCATAAATGGATGTTGAATTGTATCAAAAGCTTTTCCTGCATCGATTGAGATGATCACGTGGTTTTTATTCTTCAATTTGTTGATGTGGTGTATCAAATTGACTGATTTGCGGATATTGAAAAATCCTTGCATCCCTGGGATAAATCCCACTTGATCATAGTGTATGATCCTTTTAATGTATTGTTGCATTCAGTTTACTAGTATTTTGTTAAGGATTTCTGCATCTATGTTCATCATTTCATTGGCATGCAATTTCTTTTTTTGTGATACTTTGTCTGGTTTTGGTATCAGGGTGATGGTGACCTCATAGAATGAATTCAAAAGTGTTCCTTCCTCTGCAAGTTTTTGGAATAGTTTCAGAAGGTTAGGTGTTAATTCTTCTCTAAGTGTTGTTAGAATTCACCTGTGAAGCCATCTGGTCCTGGACTTTTGCTTATTGGGAGTTTTTAAATTACTGATTCAATTTCAGTACTGGTAATTGGTCTGTTCATATTTTCTATTGCTTCCTGGTTCAGTCTTGGGAGATTATACCATTCTAAGAATTTTATCATTTCTTCTAGGTTGTCTATTTTATTGGCATATAGTTGCTTGCAGTAGTCTCTTATGATCCTTTATATTTCTGTGGTGTCAGCTGTAAATTCTTCTTTTTCATATCTGATTTTATTGATTTGGACCCTCTATCCTTTTTTCTTTTTCTTAAAAATAAATTTATTTATTTTTTATTATTTTTTGGCTGCATTAGGTCTTTGTTGCTGCGTGTGGCTTTCTCTAGTCGCGGCGCAAGCGGGGGCTACTCTTCATTGTGGTGCGCAGGCTTCTCATTGTAGTGGCTTCTCTTGTTATGGAGCTTGGGCTCTAGGCACGTGGGCTTCAGTAGTTGTGGCTCGCAGGCTCTAGAGCGCAGGCTCAGTAGTAGTGGCACATGGGCTTAGCTGCTCCGCGACATGTGGGATCGTCCTGGACCAGGGCTCAAACCCGTGTTCCCTGCATTGGCAGGTAGATTCTTAACCACTGTGCCACCAGGGAAGCCCTATCCTTTTTTCTTGATGAATCTGGTTAGAAGTTTATCAATCTTGTCTATCTTTTCAAAGAACCAGCTTTTAGTTTCATTGATCTTTTCTATTGCTTTTTAGTCTCTATTTCATTTATTTCTGCTCTGATCTTTATGATTTCTTTCCTTCTACTAAATTTGGGTTTGTTTGTTCTTTCTCTAGTGGCTTTAGGCATAAGGTTAGGTTGCTTATTTGAGAGTTTTCTTGTTTCCTGAGGTTAACTTGTATCGCTATAAACTTCCCTCTTAGAACTCCTTTTGCTGCATCCCATAGGTTTTGGATCGTGTTTTCATTTTCATTTGTCTCTAGGTATTTTTTTATTTCCTCTTTGATTTCTTCAGTGATCCATTGGTTGTTTAGTAGCATATTGTTTAGTCGCCATGTGTTTGTGTTTTTTGTAGTTTTTGTGTGTGTGTGTGTGTGTGGTTGATTTCTAGCTTCATAGCATTGTGGTTGGAAAAGATGCTTGATATGATTTCAGTTTTCCTAAATTTATTGAGGCTTTGTTTATGGCCCAGCATGTGATCTATCCTGGAGAATGTTCCATGCGCACTTGAAAAGAATGTGTATTCTGCTGCTTTCAGGTGAAATGCTCTATAAATATCAATTAAGCCCATCTGGTCTTATGTGTCATTTAAGGTCTGTGTTTCCTTATTGATTTTCTGTCTGGATGATCTGTCTATTGATGTAAGTGGGGTGTTAAAGTCCCCCGCTATTATTGTGTTACTGTCAATTTCTCCTTTTTTTTTTTTAATACTTATTTGGCTGCACTGGATCTTAGTTGAACCATGCAGGATCTTTGCTGTGGCCTGCAGGATCTTTAGTTGCAGTGTGCAAACTCTTAGTTGCCGCATATGGGATCTAGTTCCCTGAGCAGGGATCAAACCCAGGCCCCCTGCATTGGGAGTGCAGAGTCCTAGCCACTGGAATACCGAGGAAGTCCCCAGTTTCTCCTTTTACGTCTGTTAACATTTGCCTTATATATTGAGGTGTTCCTATGTTGGGTGCATATATATATTTACAATTGTTATATCTTCTTCTTGGATTGATCCTTTGATCTTTATGTAGCGTCGTTCTTTGTCTCTTGTGACAGTCTTTACTTTAAAGTCTCCTTTGTCTGATATAAGTATTACTCCAGCTTTCTTTTGATTTCCATTTGTGTGGAATACCTTTTTCCATCTCCTCACTTTCAGTCTGTATTTGTCTCTAGATCTGAAGTGATTCTCTTGTAGGTAGCATATATATGGGTCTTGTTTTTGTATCCATTCAGCCAGTCTATGTCTTTTGGTTGGAGCATTTAGTTCATTTGTATTTAAGGTAATTATTGATATGTATGTTCCTATTATAACTTTGTTAATTGTTTTGGATTTGTTTTTGTAGGTCTTTCTTCTTTTGTTCTCTTCTCTTGTGATTTGATGACTATCTTTAGTGTTGTTTGAATTCATTTTTCTTTTTTGTGTGTATAACTATTGTAGATTTTTGTTTTGCCATTACCATGAGGTTTTTGTATAGCAGCCTGAATATATGTATGTATTTATGTGTATATATATATATATATATACACACACACGTGTGTGTGCGTGTGCACTTGTTTTAAGTTGCTGATCTCTTAATTTCAAATACATTTTAGATACCCTGCATTTGTACTCTCTTCCCCTCATGATTACTGTTTTTGATATTATATTTTACATCTACTTGTTTTGTATATCCCTTAACTGCAGATGGATACAGACGATTTTACTACTTTTGTCTAGTAACCTCTCTACTAGCTTTGTGTGTGGGTGATTTCCTACCTTTATTGTATGTTTGCCTTTACCCATGAGCTTTTCCATTTCGTAATTTTGTTTCTAGTTGTGGCCTTTTCTTTTCTGCCTAGAGAGGTTCCTTTAGCATTTGTTGTAAAGCTGGTTTGGTGGTGCTGAATTCTTTTAGTTTTTGCTTGTCTGTAAAGCTTTTGATTGCTCCATCAAATCTGAATGAGAGGGCTTCCCTGGTGGCACAGTGGTTAAGAATCTGCCTGCCAATGCAGGGGACACGGGTTCGAGCTCTGGCCCAGGAAGATCCCACATGCTGCGGAGAAACTGGTCCTGTGGACCACAACTACTGAGCCTGAGCTCTAGAGCCCGCAAGCCACAACTACTGAGCCCGCGTGCCACAACTACTGAGGCCTGCACACCTAGAGCCTGTGCTCCACAACAAGCGAGGCCACAACAATGAGAGGCCTGCGCACTGCCACAAAGAGTAGCCCCCACTCACTGCAACTAGAGAAAGCCCGCGCACAGCACCGAAGACCCAACACAGCCAAAATTAAAGAAAGAAAGAAAGAAATTCATATAAAAAAAAAAAACTGAATGAGAGCCTTGCTGGGTAAAGTATTCTTGGTTGTAGGTTTTCCTCTTTTATCACTTTAAGTATACTGTGCCACTACCTTCTGGTCTGCAGTTTCTGCTGAAAAATCAGCTGATAGCCTTATGGGAGTTCTCTTGTATATTGTTTGTTGATTTTCCCTTGTTGCTTTTAATATTCTCTCTTTATCTTTAATTTTTGTCACTTTGATTATAATGAGTCTCAGTGTGTGCCTCTGTGGGTTAATCCTGTATGGGATTCTCTGCACTTCCTGGATTGGGTGACTGTTTCCTTTCCCGGGTTAGGGAAGTTTTCGGCTATTATCTCTTCAAATATTTTCTCAGGCCCTTTCTCTCTCTCTCCTCCTTCTGGGATCCCTATGATGTGAGTATTAGCATGCTTGATGTTGTCACATAGGTCTCTTAAACTGTCTTCATTTCTTTTCATTCCTTTTTCTTTTTTCTGTTCAGCAGCAGTGATTTCCACTCCTCTGTCTTCCAGCTCACTGATCCGTTCTTCTGTCTCACTTAGTCTACTACTGATTCTTTCTAGCATATTTTTCATTTCAGTTATTGTATTCTTGAATTCTGTTTTTTGTTCTTTATTTTTTCTAATTCTTTGTTAAAAACTTCTAATTTCTTACTCTGTGCCTCCATTCTCCTCCTGAGTTCCTTGATCATCTTTACAATCATTACTCTGAACGCTTTCTCAGATAGATTGCCTATCCCCATGTCACTTAGTTGTTCTTCTAGGGTTTTATCTTGTTCCTTCGTCTGAAACATATTCCTCTGTTGCCTCACTGTGTCTAAATTGCTATTTGTATTTTTATGTATGTGGTAGGTTAGTTAGGTTTGTCAAACTTGGAGAAGTGGCCCTCTGAAGGAGATGTCCTATGCATCCCAGGAGTGCACTCCCCTCTCATCACCCAAGGGCCAGGGGCCAACTGGTCCCAGAGTAGTGTCTGGCCTGCATTTGGATTCGGTCTGCAGGCTGCCAGACTGTAATTTTCTTGCTTCTGGTGTCTGCCCCCTGGTGGGTGAGGCTGTTCTAGAGGTTTGTGCAGGCTTCCTGGCAGGAAGGGTCAGTGCCTGCCCCCTGGTGGGTAGAGCTGGGTGTTGGCCCTCTGGTGGGCAGGGCCATTCTAGGGGCATGTCTAGACACAGCTGTGACCTCAGGAAGTCTTTAGGCAGCTTGTCTGCTTAGGGGTGGGGAATGTGTCCCCACCCAGTTAGTTGTTTGGCCCGAGGTGTCCCAGCACCGGAGCCTACAGGCTACTGGGTTGGGCCAAGTCTTGGTGCTATGACCCAAACAAGATGTCAGCCTTCAGGAGAGTTCATGCAGATGAATGCTCCCTGATACATCCACCTCCATTGTCTATGCTCCCAGGGTGAGCCATAACTGCACCCTACCTCTGCAGGATACCCTCCAAGACCAGAAGGTAGAGCTGGCCCAGGCCTCTATGAAATTACTGCTTTTGCCCTTGGTCCTGGTGCATGTGAGATTTTGTGTGCTCCCTTTAAGAGTAAAGTCTCTATTTCCCCCAGTCCTGTGGAGCTTTTGCAATCAAGGCACACAGGCCTTCACACCAAATGCTCTGATGCCTCCCCTTCCCAGTGCTGGACTCTCAGACTGGGGCCCTGACATGGTTCTCCCACAGGAGAACCTCTGTAATATAATTTTTCTCCAGTTTGTGAGTTGCCCACCTGTGGGGTATGAAATTTTATTATATCACATATCCGTTCCTCCTACTGGTCTCATTGTGGTTCCTTCTTTTATGTCTTTAGTTGTAGAAAATCTTTTCTGGCAGGTTTCAGACTTTTTCAACCATGGTTATTCTACAGATGGTTGTGATTTTGGTGTGTTAATGAGAGGAAGTGAGCTCAGGGTCTTTCTACTCCGTCATCTTGATCACTCTCCTCTGCCCTTGCCTCCTTTCAGTCTGTTCTCAACACAGCAGCCAGGGTGATAATATTAAATTGTACATAAGACCATGCCCCTGCTCAAAACTTTGATTTCCCATCTTATTCAGAATAAATGTGATCGTCCTTGCTGTGATCCCGAAGGCCCTCATCTCCTAATACTGTCCCCCTAGTTCAGTCTACTCCTCCCCACTGTTCCTTGAACTCACCAGGCATGCTTCTACCTCAGGGCCTTTGCACCATTCCCTCTGCCTGGAATACTCCCTCACTATCTCTGTTTTTTACTCACAGGTCATCTTCTCAGTCAGGCCTCCCTGATCACCTGGTCTAAAATTACAGAGTCCCCTCTCTCCAAAATTTTAAACTTAATTCTTCCTTCCTTATTTTTTCTCTTTACCATTTATAACTATATAGCATACTATATATTGTATTTACTTATTTACCTTATTTATTGTCTTTCTCCCCACAAAAATGTAAGCTTCCATGAGTTCAGCGTTTTTGTCCATTTTGTTCACAGCTCTAATCTCAATGCCTAGAAAAGTAACTGGCATATAGAAAGTATTCAATCAGTATTTGTCAAATAAACAAAAGAACTGATGGACATGAAATAAACATGACTGATGACTTTGGAAACTGTCTTAATTCATTTGCTTCTTTCTAAGCATCTAACTAGGACAAAGGAGGTCATGAAAATTAACGCTAGATGGCACAATATTACAAAGAAAGCAACCTAATCCTTTCCTCTGGACTGGAATTGCTTCAAGAAAAGCCTAAGTGTTGCCAAGTTTCCTCTGGCCTCCCCACACCCCAGCCTGCAGATGTCATGTTTTGCTGTAATAACTCAAATTTCACTGATTTATACCCCACCTGCATAAATGTTATTCTGCCCTGTTGAGGATTTCAGTGCTTCCATGTGCCAGTCCATGTTACCAAGTTCCTCCTCCCCAACCCTTGTAACCTCCCAACCCACCTGCAACTGAAGTCATTAATGCACTAGAGCCTTCAAGTTTCCAGAGCTGTGGGTGATCTGTGGTGAGAAAGAATCTGTCCCCTCTGGGTCACACTCTGTTGCAGGGGTAGGTGTCACAGATTTTTACCCCCAACCTCTTCTCTCCCCAGAACTCACCATTGGATCCATGGGTTCCAAGGGTTGGGGATGGATCTGAATGACAGCTACCATGGAGTCTTAAGAATCACCATTTCCCTGCACCAGTTAAAGGCTCTCTTACTGGGACAACTTTAGCACATCTTGACTACTCACTCCCTAAAGACTGGTTATCCCAGAAGGTGACTCAGTGCTCATGCCAAGAAGCTACTGTCACTAATCAGTCTTTGCCAGTTTATATTAGGTTGTGGTGACCAACTCATTGCGGTTTTCCAGGGACTTTCCCTGTTTTAATGCAGGAAGTTTCATGTTCTAGGAAATCCCTGACTCTGGGACAAACCAGGGCAGTTGACAACCCTACATTAATCCCAGATCTCACTCCACTCAAACTCAAACCAGAACTGTGTCACATCTGTGTAAAATTTTTAATGCACATATTTTGTTCTCCCCTCCCACCCACGTCATCAGTCACCACATTGGTCAATTCTATCTCCCTTTTGTCACCTATATTCATTTTCTCCTTTATATTCTCACTGCAAAAGTTAGTGGGAAACTACAGTAACCAAGACAAGACAGGACCACTGAAGATCCAGAGCCTTTAGGAATGAAGCTTTGGATCACACCACCTGGTACAGGTGCTGGCTCAGAGTAGAGGAAATATAGAATGAGTAGGGGAAGAAAGAAGTTACAAGTATCAACTACAAGCTCATGACCAGAGAGAAGAAAGGACTAATATCTAAACGTTAGTTTCTTTTTTGCTCACTGTATGTCTGTATATGTGTGTGTTTATGTATTTGTGTATATACAAACTAATTTTTTCTTCCTTCGCAATGTAAGAATTAATGGCAGTGGTTAACTTTACAGTTTCATCTTTAGTGTACAGGATATTCAAGAGGGACTCTAACTGAACTGGAGGAGTAATTGACATCATTCAAAGATCAATAAAATGACACTTGCGACCTTTTCTTTTTGTGGAAAAGGTGAGAGTGCCTATTTCTACAAAGGACAGCTGTGTCTTGTTAAAGAAAAGCTGAAATTTGTTATTGCTGTACAGGAAGTTGAAATACATGTAGAAAGTTGTGTATGGATATTGAATAGGTAAAGTGATGAGCTGTCCCAGTTATTACACCATTGTCTCTCAGTTCAAACCCACACTTTTATACTCTGCTTTGTGATGCTACGTTGGGACTATGAGAACTATATTTCTACTTTGCCACTTGACTTCCTGCAAGGAAGAGGAGGGAGAAAGGATGCACTCCTTTCCTAACAAGTGGTTATCAATTACAGTATTCAGCTTGGGGGTGGGGCACTCCTAGAACCAGCCTCACATGTCTAATCAAAGATATCAGCAATAGTCAGCTATTGAGACCACCTCGGAGGTCTCAGGATCCTCTCCTTCCAGCTTCCTTTTGTCCCCCCAACCCCAGGAGTGACAGCTTCATCATACAGTTCCTATCTCTGGGTTAGCTCAGTAGCCCCTTTTTTGCCTTTTCAGTTCTCCAAAACTGCTTAACTAATTCCTTATATTAAATTCTCTCTGTTGAAATGCCAAGTGTATTTTCTGTTGTTGTGACTATATCCTGACTGATACAGTCACCTGCCAAGTGAAGAACACAACCACCTGAAGTGCTAGCTAGAAACAAAGGAAATATGGAATAAGAAGTAAAAGAGGGAAGTGATAAATATCAACTATGACCTTGTGACTTTATACAGCAATAAGGATGATAGCACTAATGCATATTTTTGTTATGTACCTACTAACCAATGATTTCTACTTTTCCCCCTTCCCCTTCTCCTGCAGTTTTGTATGGAGTTTTGGTGGAACTTAATTTACAATCTAGTTCATAGGCCACCAGGTCACAAAAAGTCACATCTGGAGCTGCTGGAGAGGAGTGAGGCTCACCAGTAGATCCTGAACATGAGAAGGAGACAATGACTAATGGGACTTTGAGTCTCTCTTCTCGTCTGGGGAGAAAGGGAGAGTGTCATTGTATGACAGGCAGAAGTATGAAGGTATTAAACATGGGCAGAAGGGTGAACTTAAATGCTGAGTAGCAAAAGAGCTGGCTATTTAGACTCTGAACGTGCTTGTCCTCAAATCCATTCTTTGCCCTTCTGCTGC
This sequence comes from Delphinus delphis, assembly GCF_949987515.2. Classification (NCBI taxonomy): domain Eukaryota; kingdom Metazoa; phylum Chordata; class Mammalia; order Artiodactyla; family Delphinidae; genus Delphinus; species Delphinus delphis. The sequence goes on from NC_082688.1 coordinate 13,274,341, forward strand.
ACTGCTCTGGACTGCAGGGGGCTGACCTCTGTTAACTGTGATACCCAAACTCACTATCAGCTGATTTCTGAAAGACTGGAAGACAGGGAGGGAAGGCATACGCCAGGACATTTCTCTCTTCTCTCTTCTAACTCAGGCACTTCTTTGGCAGGGACTGCACCTCCTTAGTGGACCCAGCTCCCCCTAGACAGATCCTTAGAGGTCCTGGTCTCCAACAGATGACACATAGCTCTGGGATTCAGTAACACAGTTTTTCATTTATGTCTCTCCATGCTACAAGCTGTGGCTCTTCTGCTTAACTTTCTCAGTTAGGCTCTCAGCTCTTCTATCACCTGGTAACCAGTTCCATGCATTACATTTTCTCTGTTGTAAATACTAGAAGTGGGTGCTATTTTTCTGGTTGTCCCTGTCCCTGACAGCTAATCCCACTCCAGATCCACCATAATACTAAGTCAATATTCTGCAATGCTCCAACTTCTGGGTATTTAGGTACAAATATACCTACCCGCTTACAAAATTAGGGTTTTGTTGTTGTTGTTGTTGTTTGTAGTTGTTGTTGTTTTTTATAAACTTATTTACTTTTGGCTGCATTGGGTCTTCATTGCGGTGCGTGGGCTTCTCATTGCGTTGGCTTCTCTTGTTGCAGAGCGCGGACTCTAGGCAGGTGACTTCAGTAGTTGTGGCACGCGGGCTCAGTAGTTGTGGCTCACGGGTTCTAGAGCGCAGGCTCAGTAGTTGTGGCGGACGGGCTTAGTTGCTCCGCAGCATGTGGGATCTTCCTGGACCAGGGCTCGAACCCGTGTCCCCAGAGTTGGCAGGCGGATTCTTAACCACTGCGCCACCAGGGAAGTCCCACAAAATGAGGTTTGTAGTAGGTTATTTATTGCAGTGTTGTTTGCAATGCCAAAAAGGAGAAACAAACCCCATTTCCTATAGGGAACTGGTTAAACAAACATTGGGACAACCACAGAGCTGTAAATATACCAATGCATATTATTCAGTGAAGAAAGCAGAGCACAGAACAGTTTAAATAGTATGTTATCTTTTGTGTAAGAAGGAGAAGAATAAGAATATGTTTGTACTTACATAAAGAAACACCAAAAAATACACACAAGAAAAATAATAAAACCAGTTACTAATGGGGGTGGGACAAGGAAGAACAAGGCAGACAGAGACAGGAGGGAGAATTTTCAATATATACTCTTTATGTTGTTTTAGTTTTTGAGCCACAAAGATGCATTACCTATTGAAAAAGTAATAAAAATTATTAAAATGCATAAAAAGGAAAAAACTGCAACCTAGTCACTAAATGATAAACATAACCAATATCAAAACACTTTATATAAAATTATAGGAAAGTGAAAGATGAGAAAAGACTACATATTGTATAATTTCAACTACTTTGCATTCTGGAAAAAGGCAAAACTATGGAGACAAGAAAAAGATCAGTGGTTGTCAGGGTCTGGGAGGGAGGGATGAATAGGTGGAGCCCAGAGGATGTTTAGGGCAGTGAAAATACTCTGGATGATATAATAATGATGGATACATGTCATTATACATTTGTCCAAACCCACAGAATGTACACCAAGAGTGAAGCCTGAGGTAATCTATGGACTTTGGGGGATTATGATGTGTCAGTGTAGGTTTATCCTTGATAACAAAGGTACCATTCTGGTGAGTGATGTTGATCATGGTGGAAGCTGTGCATATGTTGGGGTAGGGAGTACAGGCACACCTCAGAGATGTTGTGGGTTCAGATCCAGACGACTGCAATAAAGCAAATATCGCAATGAAGCAAGTCACATGAATTTTTTTATTTTCCCATTGCATAGAAAAGTCATGTTTACTCTATACTGTAGTCTATTAAGTGTGCGATAGCATTATGTCTAAAAAAAAATGTACATACCTTGATTTAAAAATACATTATTGAGGGCTTCCCTGGTGGCGCAGTGGTTGAGAGTCCGCCTGCCGATGCAGGGGACGCGGGTTCGTGCCCCGGTCCGGGAAGATCCCACATGCCGCGGAGCAGCTGGGCCCGTGAGCCATGGCCGCTGAACCTGCGCGTCCGGAGCCTGTGCTCCGCAACGGGAGAGGCCACAACAGTGAGAGGCCCGCATACCGCAAAAAAAAAATAATAAAAATACATTATTGCTAAAGAAAAATTGCTAACCATCATCTGAGGCTTCAGCGAGTCGTAATCTTTTTGCTGGTGGAGGGTCTCGCCTCAGTGTTGATGGCTGCTGACTGATCGAGGTGATGGTTGCTGAAGGTTGGGGTGGCAATTTCTTAAAATAAGACAACAGTGACGTTTGTCACATCAATTGACTTTTCCTTTGATGAACAATTTCTCTGTAGGCTGCAATGCTGTTTGATAGCATTTTACCCACAGTAGAACTTCTTTCAAAATTGGAGCCAATTCTCTCAAACCCTGCTGCTGTCAATTAAGCTTATGTAATATTCTAAATCCTTTGTTGTCTTTCAACCATCATCACAGCATCATTACCAGAAGTAGATTCCATCTCAAGAAGCCAATTTCTTTGCTCATCCATAAGAAGCAACTCCTCATCCATTAAAGTTTTATCATGAGATTGCAGCAATTCAGTCACATCCTCAGGCTGCACTTCTACTTCCAGTTCTCTTGCTATTTCCACCACCTCTGCAGTTTCTTCCTCCACTGAAGTCTTGAACCCCTCAAAATCATCCATGAGTGTTGGAATCAACTTCTTCCAGACTCCTGTTCATGTTGATATTTTGACCGGTTCCCGTGAATCATGAATGTTTTTAATGGCATCTAGAATGGTGAATCCTTTCAAGAAGGTTTTCAATTTACTTTTCCAGATCCATCAGAGGAATATCTATCTATGGCAGCTACAGCCTTATGAAATGTACTTCTTAAATAACAAGACTTAAAAGTTGAAATTACTCTTTAACCATGGGCTGCAGAGTGGAAGTTGTGTTAGCAGGCATGAAAACAACATTAATCTCATTGTACATCTCCATCAGAGCTCTTGGGTGACCAGGTGCACTGCCAATGAGCAGTAATATTTTTAAAGGAATCCTTTTTTCTGAGCAGTAGGTCTCAACCATGGGGTTAAAATATTTAGTAACCCATGTTGTAAACAGATGTGCTGTCATCTGGTATTTGTTGTTTCATTTATACAGCACGGGCAGAGTAGATCTAGCAGAATTCCGGGAGGCCCCATGATTTTCAAAATGGTAAATGAGCACTGGCTTCAACTTCAAGTCACCAGCTGCAGTAGCCCCTAACATGAGAGTCAGTCTGTCCTTTGAAGCTTTGAAGCCAGGCATTGACTTCTCCACTCTAGCTATTAAAGTCCTAGATGGCATCTTCTTCCAATATAAGGCTGTTTTGTTGACACTGAAAATCTGTTGCTTAGTGTAGCCACGTTCATTAATTACCTTAGCTAGATCTTCTGGAAAACTTGCTGCAAGCAGCTTCTATGTCAACACTTGCTGCTTCACCTTGTACTTTTATGTTATAGTGATGGCTTCTTTCCTTAAATCTCATGAACCGGCCTCTGCTAGCTTCAAACTTTTCTTCTGTAGCTTCCTCACCTCTCAGCCTTCATTGAATTGAAAAGTTAGGGCCTTACTCTGGATTAGGCTTTGGCTTAAGGGAATGTTATGGCTGGTTCAATCTTCTATCCAGACCACTAAAACTTTCTCCACATCAACAATAAGGCTGTTTCACTTTCTTAGCGTTTGTGTGTTCACTGGAATAGCACTTTTAATTTCCTTCAAGAACACTTCCTTTGCATTCACAACTTGGCCAACTGGTGCAGGAGGCCTAGCTTTTGGCCCATCTTGGTTTCAATGTGCCTTCCTCACTAAGCTTAATCATTTCTTGTTTTTGATTTAAAGTAAGAGGTGTGCAACCCTTCCTTTTACTTGAACACTTAGAGACCACTGTGAAGTTATTAACTGGCCGAATTTCAATATTGTTGTGTCTCAGGGAATAGGGAGGCCTGAGGAGAGGGAGAGAGATGGGGGAACAGCCAGTCGGCGGAGCAGTCAGAATACACACAGCATTTATCAATTAAGTTCACCATCGTATATGGGCATGGTTAATGGCTCCCCCAAATAAATATTACACAATACTAACATCAAGGATCATTGATCACAGATCACCACAACAAATGTAATAATAATGAAAAAGTTTGAAATATTGCGAAAATTACCAAAATTGACACAGAGATATCAGGTGAACAAATGCTGTTGGAAAAAATGGCACCAACAGACTTGCTTGATGCAGGGTTGCCATAGACCTTCAATTGTAAAAGAACACAGTATCTGCAAGCACTATAAAGCAAAGCACAATAAAACAAGGTATGCCTGTATAGGGGAACTCTCTGTACCTTCTTCTTAATTTTATCATAAACCTAAAACTGCTCTTTAAAATTCTTAAAAAAAATTAGAGGAAAGGTGAAAGCCAAGGGAGGGAGAGAGAAAGAGAGAAAATACGTGGAGAGCTACAGTCCTCATTTACACAAATGGTAAAGAAGCCATAGTGGATATGTTAACTCCCTTCCTCCATCAATTCAAGCTTTGGTTGCCTTTGGCTAGTGTAAGTCAGTTAAAGTTCTTTGCCTAGTCAATTGATCCTTAGACACCTTTGATTCCTGAGGTGTCTAAGCCTGCCTTGTTTTTTGTTAAACTTAATAACTGGGCATGTAAAAGAAAGCATCCAGACGCCACTAGCTTTATAACAGTAACCCTAATACTATAACCCTAATACGGTAACCCTTTGATAATCAGGGCCAATCACACCAACCAATACTAGAAGCCTTACTTCTCTAGCTGTGAACTGAGTTTCTTGACTGATCACAATGTTTTATGAAACACAACAATGGTACCAAAAAAAAGCATTCAGTGATTCCATGGATTATATCAATGGTAGAATTATGACAAACAGAAATGGCAAATAATGCAGATTAAGTGTCAGTATTGATGATTAAAAAATGTTTCCCCCACGGCTTCCAGATAAAGATGGCAGATTGAGTATAATAATTCAATTTCACTTCCTCTGAAACTCCACTGAAAGTACGGTAAAGAGATTTTTTTTTTTTAACTCATAAACCTATAAATCCAGAGAGAAGAGAAGAAGAGACAATAGCAACAAAATATTAAGGCTGGAATGTGGAAAAGTGACTTAGGATATAGTGGGGAAAGCCAAGAACTAAATTCATGTATATCACAGAATCTTCCAAAGGCTCAGGAACTAAGTGGACTTTTGGAAGTGGGGGGAGGGGGGCAGGGTAAGAAGGGATATTAAATAAGGACTGATAGAATGCAGTTTTAAAATACATTCCCAATCTCCCAATTCCTCCCACCCCCCCTTCCCCCTTGGTATCCGTACATTTGTTCTCTACGTCTGTGTCTCTATTTCTGCTTTGCAAATAAGATCATCTATAACATTTTTCTAGGTTCCACATATATGCGTTAATACACGCTATTTGTTTTTCTCTTTCTGACTTACTTCACTCTGTATGACACTCTCTAGGTCCATCCACGTCTATACAAATGACCCAATTTCGTTCCCTTTTATGGCTGAGATACATATACACTATTGATACTATGTAAAAAATAGGTAATTAATGAGAACATACCGTATAGCACTGGGAACTCTTCTTAATGCACTGTGGTGACCTAAATGGGAAGGAAATCCAAAAAAGAGGGGATATATTTATATGTATAGCTGATTCATTTTGCTGTACAATAGAAACTAACACAACATTGTAAAGCAACTACACTCCAATAAAAATTAATTTAAAAAAATAAAGTACATTCCCCACCCCTTGAGCGTGGGCTGAGCTTAGCGACTTTCTTCTAAAGACTAGGGTATGGGAAGAGAGACACAGGTAACGAGAGAACCCAGAGACACCACCTTAGCTACGTGAGCACTCAAGTTTAAGATCACCAGTCACAAGTCATGTTGGTGTCATGTTCTCCTGATACGATGCAGTGAAAAGGGCAGTTCATCTGTGGCATTCTTCCCTCAAATCCATATTCCTGATGTAATCATGACAAACCCAAACATCAGGCAAACCCAAATAGAGGGGCAGCCTACAACACGTGACCTGTACTCTTCAAAACTGTCAAGGTCACAAAAGACAAGGAAAGACCAAAAAACCGTCACAGCTTGGAGACTAAGAGATCATGATGATTGAATGCAGTGTAATATCCTGAAACAGAGAAGGGCATCAGTGAAAAAACTGGTAAACTCCAAATAAAGTCTGTGGTTTTGTCAACGGTATTGTCCTCATGTTAATTTCTTAGTTTTGGTAAATGCAGCTTGATTATGGAAGATGTTACCTTTTGGGGAAGCTTGGGGAAGAGTGTACAGGTACTCCGTACTATCTTTGCAACTTTTTTGTAAATCTAAAATTTCAAAATAAAAAGATATAAAAATATAAAATGGAGAAAAGGAGATAGAGCTCTACTTCCCCTCCCTCATGGCATTAACTCTTCCTGCAGAAGACTGGAACTGGTAAATGCAGAATGACTGAACAGCTGTGGTGCAGGTACCCTACTGGGAAACAGGAGCAGGACCTAAACTGTGCACACTGAATGATAAGACCCAACGCCAGCCTTAGAACTGAGCGCCTGGGCCCCCCACTTGTTAGAGAGCCCTATGAATCAGAGAGATGAGAGAATAAATTCATGGAAGAACACATGGGTATCGTTATCAATCAAGGCCCAGCACCCAGTGCTGGCACAGTGCAATCTATAACCTTAAGTATGTCCCTTTTGTGACACTAACTTCATTTGAAGATGCTTCTCCCCCTCGCTTGCTCTTGTCCTCCTTTCTCCTCTAAATAAAAGGTGACTGTCCCTGAATGCTGTATAGGAATGTGGGTTGTGCTTCTGCTGTCAAACACAGACTTTGCTACAGAAGGAATATGAACAGCAAAAGCACTTCGGTAAGAGAAAATACAAATTAATTAGTTTGACAATCTTTCTTCCTGAGAGCACGGATGAAATAGATACTTGCATATTAAAGTCTCAAGAGTGTCGGATGTCCATCTTTTTAAATTTCACTTCAAATTCTAGCTGGAGTATCCAGTGATATGCACTAATTAGCATACTATTCAATACCGTTATACACAGCAACTGAGAAACACTTTGTAATATTAAATAATTCATATTACTCTTAAGTCTGTGTGTATATATGTCTAGATATAACAAGTGTGAAGCAAGCTATGTATTTCACACTGACAGATGGATACTAATTCTAGAATTGTAATTTGTTTTAGTTTTATAAAATGGTTAATATGATTTAAACAAAACGTTAAGTTTGAATTACCAGATAAGCAATAATGAGAGATGGAGCAAGAGACGACTTCTCAGTTTTCTCCCTCAATGAGTCATGGTTTCCTTAGGCAAGGTTTGCACAACAGGTAACACTTATCCAATGCTTCTTACACCAGAGGCAATTTCCTCCCTTGCCTCACCTGGGGGGCAGGCATTTGGCAATATCTGGAGACATTTTTGATCGCCATGACTCAGGGCTGGGGTGCTACTGGCATCTGGTAGATAGAGGCCAGGGATGCTACTAAACATCTTACAATGCACAGGGCAGCCCCCCAGAGCAAAATGATCCATTCCAAAATGTTAATAGTGCCACAGCTGAGAAGTCTGTTTTAGATAAATCTAGGAGCTTGGGGTTCTCTAAGCTTTGATGTCTCTCATATACTACTATTCCACTTGTCAAGACCCCACTCTTCCCTAATTTAGCTTAACCTGACATTCATATAAAATGCTTGGCAAAGTATGTGGATTCACATACTAATATAATTTACCAAATCACAGAATCAGTCTCTGAATTTGGTTTTCAGTTACCTCAGCCCTATGACTACAAGCAATAAGAGATTTTTACAACACTATCCCATAAAGACTTTTGAGTTTTATTCTATTAAGGCAACACTTTTGCAATTTGAGTATGTCACCTGCTTGCTTTAAATTACCCCATGCGATTAAAGGCACCCATCATGGTTTAATCACACCTGTTCCCCTTTAAATTGAACTATGGCAACAGCTATCTGATTCCCCAGAGCTTCCTCCTCAGTGCGTACATAGTTCCATATAATCATACAAAATAACTTGATTGGCTATTTTTCCATTGCATACGGAATGCCACTTTACCATCATGGAATATGAAAGAAAGTCTCTGCATTTTGTCTGACCTCTATGTAATAACCGTTTCCCTGAGGACGTGTTGCCTGCAGCCCACTGTCTGGAACCACTAGATAGTAAGCTCCATGGAGCCAGGGACCAAGCCTATCTTATTAATCACTGTATTCCCAGCACCCAGGCTGTACTTGGCACATAGCAGGCACCCAGTTAATATTTGTTGAATTAATTAGTAAAGTCAAATGTCAATTCCTCTAAGAAACTTTTTTATTAAAGTGCTTATTACATATGTTTCTTCATCTGCTTTTCCTCCTCAACTAAGTCTCTCAAGACAGAGACCTAATCACAAAGATACTTAGTAATCTAGTTACCAAGGTACAGGAAAGACCTTTCAAACAACTCATACAATAAAACCAACATCCCTGCTACCATCGTCAAAAGAGACAGTGTGAAAGAACTGAGAGCTTAAGAACTTACAGGCTCTTCACATAGGGAAGTAAAACTGTGGAAAGGCTGAATAGCTTACGTTTCTAAGTACACGCAGTACTGGTCTCCAAGAGATAACCAAACTGCTTTCACTCCTATCCTCCCCAAAAATGCCCTCTTGAAACAGCCTGAATTTTTTTTTTACATCCTAATAATGAAAGAAATTCTTCCAAATTTAAATTCATTTGAACAGGCATTCTTCTTTAAAATAACAATTATATCTGAAAATGTTAAGAGGTTGGCTATTAATAATCCATGTACTCATTAGGGCAAATCACTACAGTGAAGTTACTTTTTTTCTAATATCAGAGACTCTCCAAAACAGGAATGTAGGTAATTTTGGTGCAAAGAGAGCTTTGACAGGAGAAGATAGGCTTGAATGGACTGGGGCAACGTGGTAACTAGGGTAGTTAGCACCAAGCACTATGAAGTAGAAGAGAAGCAGATAAGAGAAGTGAAAGGATGCTGAAGACAATATACACCAATTTACAAACTGCCTAAGATCACTTCAAGACTTAGAGAACACAGGTCTTCCCTGGTGGCGCAGGGGTTAAGAATCCGCCTGCCAATGCTGGGGACACGGATTTGAGCCCTGATCCGGGACGATCCCACATGCTGTGGGGCAACTAAGCCCGTGCGCCACAACTACTGAGCCTGCGAGCCACAACTACTGAAGCCCAGGCGCCTAGAGCCCGTGCTCCGCAACAAAGAGAAGCCACTGCAATGAGAAGCCCGCGCACCACAACAGAGAGTAGCCCCCGCTCACCGCAACTAGAGAAAAAGCCCGTGCGCAGCAACGAAGACCCAACGCAGCCAAAAATAAATAAATAAATAAATTTATTTTTTAAAAAAAGACTTAGAGAACATCTTCGGCTCTTGTTTCTGCACTTCACTTGCTCTCTGGTTAGTACTGTGGTTCACCTGCTTCTAAATTAAGGATTACATGATGGATTCTGGGAGGAGGCTTCTTCTGAACATGAAGTCCACTAAATACCACCACTGTGCTGCTCACTTTCCTTGCAGCCACAAAATTGTGCATGCCCAATGCCCCTGTTAGTACTGTTGAGGCAACAATTAACTTTCTGCCACTTTGGAAGGTCTAGAGCTCTCAAAAAAGTCTTGTGATGATTTCATCACCTGACTAAATTACCTGACACAGAGCTAAGAATGATTCAATGACTGCTTACAGAGTATAAAAACTGATTAATTCCACTCAAGGGGAAAAAAATCACTGACAAAACCAAACACTTTTACTAATTACTGTACTGCCACTCCATAAACACATGGTAGCTTTTATAGTAAAAAAAGATAGTTCCACTATGCTGAATTACAATCCCTTAGTTGAATGCTAAGCATAATTTAATTTTATTAATTTTGAGGGGATTTGTATAAAATCACTCCTTAATTTTATGAAATGCAGATTACAATACAGACTGTTTGCCATGATTTAATGCATAGCTTGTTTTTTTATTTTCTTTTCAGTCTATGTATATTTGATTAATAAATAATAAAAATAGAACCAAACACAGCAGTAGTTCTCAGCTTACCTTCTTCCAGTAGAAAAAGTTTCCATTTCTCCATGGATAAACCAATGTTTACGGAAAGTGTGACAAAAAGTCACTTTGTTTTTATATTTAAAAAAAAAAAATCCTAGGGGTGGAGCCCCTCATGGCGCAGCTGTGTGGGCTGAGGCGGTACTGGGCACTCCTCACCCTGCTGGCATCGCTGCTCCTCTCCCGCTGAGGCGGCCGACGGAGAATGTGGCGTTCATGGAAGCAAGGGCATCTACTAAGAGTGAGGTGTTTCTCCAGCCACACACAGCTGCACAGACTTTTGCCGAGTTTCGAAGAGTGTGGGGAAATGCCGGGCCTCCATCCCTAAGTGGTGGTACAGTGTCACTGACGGATCCTGCCAGCAGTTTGTGTACGGAGGCTGTGGAGGGAATGACAATAATTCCATGACCAAGGAGCAGTGTCTTGCAAAGTGTGCTGGTGTCACAGTAAACACCATCGATGACCTGTCCAGGAATGGAGCAGATTCCTCTGTCCCAAGTGTTCCCGGAAGGCAGGATTCTGATGACCTGTCCAGTGATATGTTCAACTGTGAAGAACACTGCACTGCCAAGGCCGTTCCTGGGGCTTGCCGTGCATCCTTCCCACGCTGGTACTTTAATGCCGAGAAGAACTCTTGTGATAACTTCACCTACGGCGGATGCCGGGGCAATAAAAACAGCTACCCCTCCAAGGAGGAGTGCGTGCAGCGCCGCTTCGGCAAGCAGTTGTGTCCTGCCCTGGCCTGCACTAAAGCGGTGGTCCTGGCAGGGCTGTTCGTGATGGTCCTGACGCTCTTGCTGGGAGCCTCCGTGGTCTGCCTGATCAGGGTGGCGCGGAGGAACCAGGAGCGCACCCCCCGGACTGTGCGGAGCTCTGGGGACGACAAAGAGCCGCTGGTGAAGAACACTTACGTCCTGTGAATGCCCTGCCGCCAAGGGGCTGCTGCCCTCCTCAATCCCCCGTTAATGAAGAGAATCTGGGAAGGGAGGGGAGACAAGTGTTGAACGCATCTGTGCTTTTTCAAATAGAGTGATTGGTTTGTATTTGCGCGATCATTAGGGCTTTTGGTCTGTTTGTTAATCCAGAAGGTAAGAGGGCTGCTCCCTGGTCTCCCGCGATGGGTTTGCTTTGGAAATTCTCTTAGTGAAGGGCTGTGCACGTTGCAAATGGTCTTAGCCCTAGATCGGAGTCGGTTCCTCTTCGATTTATTTCTTTGCTCCACGTATAGTTTTCTTAGCTTATGTTGAATCCTATTGTCTCCTTTCCGATCACAAAAGTAATGTTTAATAGTTTCCTTTGTTTGTTTTCTGTTTTGTTTTGTTTTTTAAAGTAAGCAGAAACATGTTTTTTTAATTAGGATTCTGAAAGGAAGAAGTAAAATGTACAAGTTTAATAAAAATGGCCTTCCCTTAAAAAAAAAAATCCTAAAAGTGGAAGGGAAAAGCAATCATTAGTTTACTTCCTATATATGGTTTGACTAACTTTTAGTAACCACAACCCCTATGTTCAGTACAGATTAGAAGAAACCTTATATTCAGACCATTTTAACTCTTCAGGGTATGTGGATTCTATCAGGAATAAACTTTTAATTTTTCTTTTAATTGAAACAGTATTTACTATTAAAAAATCACATGGCACTGAGAAGCAGAAAAGAAGATTTGAATAAATGGAGAGAGATATACTTGTGGATCAGAAAACTGGCCCTTCAGCCATCCATGCACTACGGACTTCTGCCAGGTGGTTAGCTTCCCTAAGCCTGTCATGAAATACCGACAGATTTCCTGCTTCCCTCAACTAGTCAACTGGTATCTTTGGATTTTCTCTTTCAATCTAATCCACCTGCCATCATCTCCCTGCCTTTTGAATTGTATACATCACTTTATCCCTTGAGTTTCCTTTGCCTAAAAAGAACTCTTTCTTCACCATTTTCTGTTCTTGGTAAGATGCAGCACTTTTTCCCCAGATCACACCAGCCCAAGAGTAAAGTATTAAGTCTCCCAAATCCGTATGTCTCTGACTCTGATTCGGACTCTACCAGCACTTCAAGAGCTCCAGCTTCCCTGCCACAGCTTTGGGTGCCCCAACGGCTGCCTCATGGATGCTCTACAGAAAAATCCTCTTGATTACCCACTTGGTTGGCGCCATTTGCTCTTCTGCTGCTGCTGTTTCCTGGCGTTGCTAATGAACAAAACAGCAGCCATGCTGCCGTGGCCACCGACGGTACTATAGCTAGCTACTGGGACCCACCAACAGGTACCAGTCCTGATGGAACCTGCCGATGTCTGTGCCATGGGTCCTGTCCTCTGACACTTCCCAAGCCTTGCAACTGATGCTATTGACACTTTCTGTTCTCAGTGTTACAGCCACTATAATTCCTACACCATTTTCCACTTTAGCTACCATGCTCTATCATTCTGAGTCTGAGAGTTGGGCTGTAGAACTAAATGCATAAGCCATTTAGATCATCTGTCCACTACAATGCTGGCCAAATGTCCTTCAATCAAACATAGGCTCCTGAAAAATCTTCCCTAGTTTAAAAAATTAAGCATTTATTTATTCTGCCTTTTTAGGAAAAACTTAATTCATCTCCAGTTGATAAAGGAAAGCTCCTCTTTATTGAAGAATGCTAGATAGTGATAATAAATGTAAAAAGAATGGGAGAATCAGAAAATCACCATTTGGCACCCCCTGCCCCTCAATGAAATAATTGATTCAAGCAACAACCATCAGTGGATGTCAAAAAAGATAAATAAATAAAACAAATATGGCAAAATGCTAGCACTTACTGAATTCAGTGGTGGGTAAATTCTTTTAATCTTCTGAAAAAATTTTTTTCAATAAAAAGTTGGGGCAGGGTCAAGTCTCCCTTAAGGTGAGGTCTTTCTCATGAGGATTGGTGTTCCTTTATGTAAATGGAACCCTGGAGTCACCTACCCATGCCAGAAGCCAGATATATACTAACTTGTGAGGTGAGCACAGCTTCAGCCTGAGCTGAGAACCCTGCTACACTTCAGTCATAGTGCCTTCCTGATGCCTTCCTCTTTCTGACCCTTTCAGCTCTGTTTCCTCCCATCTGTCTTAAGGACAACCCTTGAAAACAAATACGAGTTTACAATTGCATAGTCACAACAGGGAGCAAACCAGAACCATCTGGGGAGCTTTTTCAAAAGATACACACCCAGAGCCTGACCTATAGATATTTCCATTCTTGGGCGGGCCTTGGGCACATGATCTTGAAAAAGTCTCCAGATAACTCTGATATACCTCTCTGAAAGAGAGCTGTTTCTCTGAAACTATACTTAGGCTTTTTCCTGAAGAATCTATACAAACATCCCTGACTTACAATGGTTCAACTTAACGATTTTTTGACTTTACAATGGCATGAAAATATGCATTTAGAAGAAACTGTACTTTGAATTGCGAATTTTGATCTTTTCCCAGGCTAGCGATGATACTCTCTCTTGATGCTGGGCAGCCACAGCCCCCAGTCAGCCACACAATCACAAGAGGAAACAATTGATACACTTAAAACCATTCTGTACCCAGACAACCATACTGTTTTTCACTGTCAGTACAGTATTCAATAGATCGCATGAGACAGTCAACACTGTATTATAAAATAGCTTTGTGTGAGATGATTTAGCCCAACTGTAGGCTAATGTAAGTGTTCTGAGCACCTTTAAGGTAGGCTGGGCTAGGCTATGGTGTTCAGTAGGATAGATGTACTAAACGCATTTTCAACTTACAATATTTTCAACTTATGATTTCAACTTAGGTTTATTGGAACATAACCCCATCATAAGTTGAGGAATATCTGTATACATAAGAAAGGATGGGGGCAGATTTAGAAATTGAAAAGATAAATATCAACTTAGGAAACTGAAAAAAATTCAAATTGTTGGTATGGTAGTTATTAATGCTGCTCACTGGTGTCTAATTCCCTCTTTCCTAAACCCAGAAAACTGCACTTTCCCCTGCTTGTTTGAAGTTGGACCTAGCTGTGTTACTGGCTTTGGCCAATGAAATATAAGCATCAGTGCATGTGTCACTTCCAAGCAGAAGGCTTCAAGAGACAGCGCACAGGTCACCATAGCCCCTTTTCCCTCCCTTGGTGATGGTGGAAGCACCTGTTAAGATGTGCTGAGATCCCTGGGTGACTATGATGAAAAAGCCTCTGTCATCCCAGGACATGAAATGGGAGTAAGAAATAAAGATTTTTGTGGAAAATCATGGAAATATGGAAGTTGTTCATTAATGCAGCATAATCTACTCTATCTGGACTGATAAACTGGCAAACCTTCTTTCACGGAGCCAAAGCAATTTAAAGAGAATCAGTTCTGTCTTCATCAATGACTAAAAATTTACAGAGACGGTGTTGATAGAGGGAAACGGGGGAGCTTTAGGGTCAGAGCTACCTAAGTTTAAATCCATGTTGTCATTGTTTGTTGTAATAATAAAAATAGTATATAATGTCTGTGTAATATACAATTACTTTAGTAACCACTAACACTTATGAAGTGCTTACTATGTGCCAGGCACTGTGCTGAGCACTTCACATGGATTATTTCACTTATTCTTCCATAACTTGCCCAAGGTCAGAGAGCTAGGAAATGGTGGAACAAGGATTCTAACACAGGCAATGGAGGCACAGAGCCTGTGATCTTAACTACACCTCTATTTGCCTCACTCATTTGCCTCTTCTATAAATGAAGATTAGGCAATATGCAAAAAGGTAACATGAGTGATTACTTATCATGACCTACGGGAATGCAGTACTGTAAAAAGACAGGGAGCACAGGCACAATAATCAAATGCTACATTACTATACTTGCATTACTTAATGGCTAGTATTGAAATGATCACTGTTAACTTCTTTAAAGAAAGGTTTTTTAAAGTAAAGATACAGTGTACAAACAGCACCCATAAAATGCCCAATGATGTAGTAACTGTATCCAGTAGCTCCAAGCCATTATGTCTTAAAGTCCAAGAAAAAAGTTTTCAAGAATAGCAAGAAGATATTTTACGCTCAGCTAGCCGCAAATGATATACTGGGATCATTCATTTTAATAACCTTATGTTCATATATCAATTGTTAACTACATAAGAAAACACCATTATTAAATGTGAAGCCATTTGTTCTGGACCCTTTCTTCATTTGTTTAACTTCCTCCTTTCTTTTGCTTCCTTATATAATACCGTAAGAGTACAAGTACAGACTTTCTACATAGACCGTCATGTCTTCTGCAAACAAAGACAGTTTTATTTTCTCCCTTCCCAATCTGTATACCTTTTACTTCCATTTCCTGTCTTATTCATTAGCAAGGACTTCCAATATGATGTTGAAAAGGAGTTGCCTTGTTCCTGATCCTAGTGGGAAAGCTTCTAGCGTCTCACCATTAAGCATGATGTTCACTGTAGGTTTTTCGTACATGTTCTTTATCAAGTTGAGGAAGTCCTCTCTATTCCTACCTGACTCAGTTTTTTACGATTAATGACTATTGGATTTTGTCAAATGCTTTTTTTGCATCTATTGATAGGATCATGTGACTTTTCTTCTTTAGCCTGTTGATGTGATGGATTACACTGACTGATTTTCAAATGTTACACCATTTTATATGTAACTGTATATAATTCTTTTATACATTGTTGGATTCCATTTGCTAATATTTTGTTGAGAACTTTTGCACCTATGTTCATGAGAGATATTGGTCTGTAGTTTTCTTTTATGTAATGTCATTGTCTGATTTTGATATTAGAGTAATCCTGGCCTCACAGAATGAGTTAGGAAGTACTCCTTCTGCTTCTATCTTATGGAAGAGACTGTAGAGAATTGGTATAATTTCTTTCTTAAATGTTTGGTAGAAATCACCAGTGACCCCGTCTGGGCCTGGACTTTATGTTTTAGAAGATGATTACTTATTCAATTTCTTTAATAGATAAAGACCTATTCAGATTGCCTATTACATGATCTTTTGATAAGAAGGGTTCATTCCACCTCTCTTGCTAAGATCTTCCATAACTTATGGCTTCATAATTTCCTTCTCAGTTTGGCATATGCCTTTTAGTCCCTTGTCATCTCTTATCACTCCCACTCCCTGCATATCTGACTACTTACATTTCTCCCAAAATGTCAAACTCTGTCATACTCCCATGCAGTTACAAGGGCTTCTCTGTATTCCTAAGGCATCCTTTTCTAACTTGTATTTATCCTATCGAACTCAGCTTTCTGCAGAAGCGTTTCCTGATGTTTCCAGGCAAGTTAGCTGCCTCATTCAACCTGTATAATAGAGAAACAAAAATTATTCTTTAAAATTACCAAAAAAGTCCAAACTTTTTAATAGTTATTTTAAATGTTCGACGTAATTCAAGGTATGCAATAAATACTGACCTGGTTGTGGATTGTGTCCTTTATAAATTCATTATCTAAGACAGACAGACACACTTTGACACAGCACATCAACGACGATACAAACACTGAACAATAAAGTATCATTTCAAGATAAAGGTGAAGAATATATCAAGATTGAAGACAAACTGAGTACTCATTTAGGTGTATGCTTAGATGTGTCACTTATTAGGAATGCATTACAAAATGTTTGAGTCTTTTTGTTTCTTTTTATTTATCCTGAATGATTAAGCGCTTACACTCTGAAGTCACATAGACTTCAAACAAACACTACTTATAATCTGTGAGATCTTGGGCAAGGGAGTAAACCAAGCCTCAGTTTCCTCATGGAGATAAAAAATAAACAGTAACTGGTAGTGATATTAAATGATGGTATTGATATTACTTGAATTATTAAAAATAGTGTCATTATGTAGACCTCTCTTTCATTCCACATACAGTGATGGATAAAATATTTTTTTATCATGAATCCTTAGTGCCCTGTGAATAATAGCCTGTTGAAAAGAGAACCCTTTCTCCAACATAGTGCCCCTTTATTCATTTTTATAACTTTGACAGAAGTAGTTGAATACAGCGGCCACTAGATGGGGCAACATTCCTAGCAGAGTAATCCTTCCTAACCAAGAACTTTCAGTATTTATTAAAAATAAATCATGTCTAGAAAAATAATCACTCATAATTATAGGTTACCTGGATACATTTTACAGGGAAACATACATGACTTTGAATACCTCAGAGATATTAATATGAGAAAACAAGCAGGACAAAGATTTGAATACACCATAGTCATATGTGGTATTACGGGCTGAACTGTGTTCCCCCAAAATTCACATGTTGAAATCCTAAACCCTGGGACCTTAGAATGTGACTGTATTTGGAGGTAGGGTCTTTAAAGAGGTAATTAAGTTAAAATGAGGTCATTAGGGTGGGCCCTAATCCACTACGACTGGTGTCCTTATAAGAAGAGGAAATTTGTACACAGAAGTGTACAAAGAGAAGACGATGTGAAAACACAGGAAGAAGACAGTTATCTACAAGTCAAAGAGAGAGACCTGGAACAGATGCTTCTCTCAGGCCCGTTAGAAGAAACCAACTCTGCTGAACCTTGATCTTGGACTTCTCACTTCCAGAACTGTAAGAAAAATATACTTCTGATGTTTAAGCCGCCCAGTCTGTGGTGTAAGAAAAATATACTTCTGATGTTTAAGCCACCCAGTCTGTGGTACTTTGTTATGTAAACCCTAGCAAACTAATACATGTGGAAAGGAACACCAGAAAGAAAACTCCATGAGGGCAAGAATTTTTGTCTTTTTTGTTCATTGTTTTATCCCAGGCACCTACAACGATGCCTGGCACATAATAGGCATTCAACAAATATTTGCTTTGTGAACTGATAAATAAAGAAGATTAATAAAATTCTTGCCATAGATGACTCTATTAAATACCACCAATGTTTCAGTAATGCTTTTTATTTTCATAAGACCTGAGGACACAAACACCCAGTGCTCTCACCAAGTGCTGTGGTGTAATTGGTCTGCTGCCACAGCTCAAATGTACAAAAGCCACTGGTGAAACTCCTGTTATGACTCCGTTCCTGAGTAATTTCCTGAAGAACAGAAGAGCTAAGAAGACAAAAATGCTGCTGTAATACAATAAAAGTGAATTAGTCCACATAGAGAAACAAATCGACCTAGTTAGACCCATCCTGGTGAAAATGCCACATACAGACATAGCTTGCTGGTACTGCTGTCCCCTCAAAAGCATCTGGTTAGCTGATTTCACTGCAGTCACTGTGAACAGCCTGGAATCATAATTTAAAGGAAAAGAAAATAAATAAGGACTTTTCTCTGTTGTTCTTAAAGCATTTCTTATGTGGACATAGGAAAAAGACTAATTAAATTTCCTTCTGACTTATTCAATTATGAATTCATGGTGCATGTCTGTCTCAAACCCATCTCCATGTCTTAATGTCATCGCTGTCACCATCAATCAATACTTAATTTGGTACCCTGAATATGCTAGGGAAATAACAGCAAAATAAAACTTGAAAGAAATATGGAATAAATACTCTGATTTTAACTTATATGCAAATATACTTTAAATAACAGCTAGAGGAAAAATTCACCAAAATGATAATAGTTCTGTTAGAGGCAATAATAGGAGAAGTAATTCTTTCTCTCTTCAAATTATTTGTAATTTCATATAATAAGTCTCAGTTTTTAAAGCATAAAGTTCTCAAAAAACATTCTAACTTCTAATCACTACTGGAAGAAATTTTAGGACTAGAAATTCCCCCAAAGGGAGAGGGTGATACAATAATATTTATTTTTAAAGTACATTTAATCAATACATTTATACATAATATGCATAAGAAAGCCAGAATACAACAGTTTCAGGGGCAAGTGAAATTCAGCGTTTTAAAACCTAAATCTGTAAATTCCGATCTATTCTGAAAGTAATCTAAAAATCAAGTCAAGTCTTGTTCTCAGCTTGGGGCCTGGAATTAGCTCCCGAACTGATGCAACCTGAAACCAGGGCCAACAAGTGTTTACCAAATTCTTTGTCCCAAAGGGTGAAGCCTCTTTTCTAATTCTCCAGAAATGATGCTGTTGGAATTGCCTTGAGAATTGAATCAACGCAGCAGGCAGGAGTACAAACATTAAATTCATTCTGAAATATTTTCCTTTCCAGCAAAAATGCAAGCTAAATACTTTTTCACAAATTGATTATGCAATGTGTAATCAAGCCCTCCTTTATTAAAAGTTTTAATTAGCAGCCTGTGCATTTGCTCCTCATTCCTGGGAACCGCGGCATAAACAGGAAGTTCATGCCTCTGGGGCTTATTCGTTATGGAATGGAAAAAATGAAGCTGTGGACTTTCTCCAGGATAATTTAGAGAGAAAGGATCATTAAATAACTGTACTCCCCTCCTTATCTGCTCCAGAAGGCTTATAAACCAAGTGACTGCACAAGCTGTACTCCACCCCCAGGAATATAAGCAGTTCCTTCCCACATGTGACTGGAGATCAACTTGAGAGCTCTGCATTAGCCGTGAACCACACTAGTGTCTGTACCCCAAAGCAACGATGATCAGCCACTCTCTTAACACCTGTTAACAATCGTGTGTGCTCCACTTTCTACCCTGACCACCACAAGGCTCCAGACCTAAAACTAGAGAGAAAGTCTACCATTTCAATTACCCAAACACCACAAAGTGTTAGATATTACAAGGCCAAAGGGAGAACTTTGTGGTGATGGAATAGCTCTGTATTTGACTGTAGTGGTGGTTATACAAATCTATGCTTGAGACAAAATGGCATAGAACTATATAAACATTTGCGCCACTGTCAATTTCCTGGCTTTGATACTACAGATAAGTAAGACGTAACTATTGGGGGAAACTGGGTAGAGGGTACCTATAACCTCTCTGCACTGCCTTTGCAACTTCCTGAGAATCTGTATTTATTTCTGCATGAAATGTTTTTAAAAGTGCACCTGCTTGTGTGCATCACCATACTTTGAACGGTTTGCATTCGGACAAGTTTTATCGAGAATAAAACACAGCCTGGTTTTCAAAGGTGAGGTTTCAGCCACCACCCACAAAGCGTGAGGTGCGGAATACTCTTGCCTGTGCTTTTCCCTCCGCCTGGGATTCCCTTTCCGACCTCCCGCCCCGCCAGTCCCCCTTCCCAAGGGTGGCTCCTTCTCATCTTTCAGGTCACACCTCAATGCCACCTCCTTACAGCGGCCTTCCCTTGTCCCCTTAACTAGAGTAGCTGCCCTCGGCTATCCTCTGAGTCCCCCGTGCTCTTCGTCGCGCTCTTCCCCCCGTATAATGACTTGTTTACTTGCTTGTTACCTGTGTCAACTCCACGAGGGCGGGCCCCGTGTCTGCTCCTTGCCCGCTCCGCCCCTAGCAATGAGCACGCTGCTTGGCGACGGCAAGGGCTCGGAAAGGATTTTACTTGAATAAAGGGCACCACACTCGAATACACTCCCTTGGGCTCGAGGGTGGTCGCGCCGCTTTCTTCCCCTCACACGATGGGTGCTCCCAGTCTAGGGCTGGGCGCGGCGCCCTCACTCTGGCCACACAACACAGGTGCCTCTCTGCCTCCTCCCTTCACTCGGACCCTACCCCGCCCAAGGAAGGCACCATTTTCTTCTAATTCGTCTGCCCAGAAGGGGCGCCTTTTTCTTCTTCGTAGCCTTTTCTCAGGCCATCCTCTCTACCCCGTCCCCTGTCTCTTCAGCCGCAATTCCCAGCCCTGTGGCCTCCGCCCCTCCCTTCCGGCACCGCCCCACCCTTCCGGTGCTGCCCCCGGCCCGGACCCCCGCCTCAGGGGTCCTTCGCCCCTCAGGCCACGCCCCTCAGCCCTTGGATAGCGGGAAGCTCCCCAGAAGCTGCCGCGCGGGAGGGGAGGGCGGTGGAGGGTGGGGGCGTGTCCTCCTCGGTCCTGGGCGTCGATTGGCCGGGCCGCGGGCAGTGGGCGGGGCTGCTGGCCTGGAGTCGGGCTCCTGGGTCGCCTCCGGGCATTCCTCGCCGCTCCCGCTCCGGCCCTGGCTACGGTGACCTGAGAGTAGCGACTCCGGTTCGGGCATCATGTCTGACAAGCGGCCATCAGCGGAAGCCCAAGCCCGGCGGCTTCCCGACTCCTTCACGGGTGAGCCCTGTGCCCCTGGCGAGGCCCTTGGGGTCACCCGCCGCCCCTTAACCTTCTCGAGAACGAGCCTTAGCCCAAAGGTCCCAGGAAGGTCTCGGATGTTTCTTAGCCGAGCAACCGCTGCTCAAAACCGCGGTTTCCCCACTCGTACGCTGAGAATGACGAGCCCTACTTCGCGGGCTGGGGGTCAGGTTTAGGGATGTTAGGGTGCTGAGTGCAAGCCCAGTGCCGGGCACACTATGGACCCTGCAACAGAGGGCGCGTCTCCAGTGCCCACAGCCAGAGCAGGGGCTCGCGCTATCCAGCGGCTGCCAGATGCCAGGCCTTGTGCCAGCGCTTTCCGCTCATTATCTCGTGGCATGCACGCGGACGAGGACGTGCCTGAGTAACTGGCGGCCAGCGAGTGGTGGAGCCGGGCCCAGACCTGCACGCCACACCCGGGAGCCTGCGTCTTCGCCCCACTCCCCCTTCCTTCCCGCCCCATCGGAGGCCAGCTCCTTTACCCAAACCTCGCCCACCCCCAGAGTGCGCCGCCGTCCTCCCGAACTAGAAAGAACTCCTACCCCCCACCCCTGCCAATTTCCTATTAAGCCGCAAGACCGACTTGTGTAGTTTCGCCACATGTTCCCGACACATTTGCGGAAGAAAAGAAGGAAGTCTCTTTTTAGCATCCTTCCTGTATCTCTTTCCAGCTTCACTTTCTGCCCCATTCTGCCCCATCCACTTCCTTTGTTCTAGAAACCTCGCCTTCCGGACTTTTGTCCCTCACAAGGAACTGTAAGTTCCCCACCCTACCAGGGCCTTCCCAGTCTTGAGGCAGAAATTGTGTGAGTGACTCAATTTGTTGCCCTGTGACTAGTACCCTTGAGAGGGCTATCACCTAGAACCTTTATTGGCTATCCTTGCGGGGGAGGAGGCATTCATAAAGAGAGGCAATAAACCACTTGGGAGTACTGGTTGCCTCCCCGGGGCTCTTAGTGATCCAAAGGAATTATTTCTAAGGATGGAATTTCAGACAGAATGACATAGTGAAAGAAGTTCAGGGGACTGGGTGGGCTTTTCCATCACCCCACAAAGAACACTATACTGGACTTATTTATTCTGATTATTTGTAATGCCAGCCTTGTCCACCGATCCCATATGTCCCCTTTTCCTTTCCCCAGCAATCTTTGTCTTTAGTTCCTCCCCAGGAACATCAAAAGAATTACAGAAATCTTATTTCCTCTTTTCTGTACCTTGGACAGTTATTTTCCCAAATCAGGAGTGTGACAGAGAGGATGTACTTGAAGAAACTGATACTCAGAGAAGTTAAATTACTTTAAAGTCACACAGTTTATAAGTAATGGAGTCATATTTGAAATCTGGGTTTGACTGATTCTAAAACCTGCCGGTATAAAAATTGTGCAGTCCGGCCTCTTTGATAGTCAGTTGTCTCTTCCTAGAAAGGAAGGTAGGCAGGATCCTTTCATCTGTACCCTGATGTCCTGGTGGGAAACTAAAGGACTGTGAGGACAATGTTAGAAGTTTGGTGAAACTGCAGTGGGAAATCTGTAGAAGTTCTTTGGGAATAAACATGATCTTTGTACTTAATGTTAGTTGTCTTTCACGGTCACAGAACAGCTTTCACGCCTAAACTCTTTGTTGGTTCTACACTACTTTTTAGACAGAAGTCTTTTAAAAATCTATTTAAAACTGTGCACCCTTTCCTCTGAAAATTATATATACAAACAAAATTTTGCTTGGTCGCTGTCACCTTTTTTTTTTTTTTTAAATTTATTTTTGGCTGTGTTGGGTCTTCGTTGCTGCGCGCGAGCTTTCTCTAGTTGCGGCGAGCGGGGGCTACTCTTCATTGCAGTGCACGGGCTTCTCGTTGCAGTGGCTTCTCTTGTTGCGGAGCACGGGCTCGTGGCATGCGGGCTCAGTAGTTGTGGCTCGCGGGCTCTAGAGCTCAGACTCAGTAGTTGTGGCTCACTGGCTTAGCTGCTCCGCGGCAT
Organism: Delphinus delphis; assembly: GCF_949987515.2. NCBI lineage: Eukaryota > Metazoa > Chordata > Mammalia > Artiodactyla > Delphinidae > Delphinus > Delphinus delphis. Next base: position 13,297,592 of record NC_082688.1, read on the forward strand.
GTGGGATCTTCCTGGACCAGGACTCGAACCCATGTCCCCTGCATTGGCAGGCGGATTCTTATCCACTGTGCCACCAGGGAAGTCCCGCTGTCACCTTTCTAAAAATGTACGCCTTAGAGACCTGACACTGGTAGGAAAACCACTACTAGAATTTATTAAATAGAATTTATCGAGTGCTTGCCATATGCCAAATACAGCCTAAATGCTTTGAAAGCATTATCGAATGCAATCCTCTAGCAGCTCCACAAGGAGAGTGTCATTATCTACCACTTTACAGCAAGAAAACGGAGGCTCAGAGTGGAAAAATCACCCACACCTGTGAACGAGGTTCAAACTTGGGCTGATTTTCCAAATCATTTTACCTATCCTAGAGCTGCTTACAAATTGCATACCCAAAAGGAGGAACTTGTCAAACATCAGTACTTCACTGAAGGTGAGAGACAGTAAATAAAGCCCAAAGGAACCTGGCTTCAATCAAGACCCCCTGGCTAGACAGCTCCAGAGGGCTGCTTCTGAGAGAAGCAGTGGAATATAAAAGTCCAAACTGCCCCTTTAGGATTTTGCTGATAATTAGTCTTAGGAACATAAATATGACCAAACCTAGGGCAAGACTAGTTTTTCTTAAAGCCAGTGCATTCGCTTTCTAATGAAATAATGCAGGTGGATTGCAAAGAAATGTATGGTTATAATTAAGAGCCATGTCGACAGAATAAATCCCTTCGGAAGAACGCCTGAAAATAAGCAGAATCAAGGGACTGATTTGTTTATTTCAGTTGTTATAGCCGACCAGATTGGGGAGAACTTTGTAATTTATTTAATAATTAATCTGAGTTAAACCATCAATGGTCATAGATTAACTCAAGTGACAACCAAGTCTACAAAAGTTGGCATTTATATAATTTTTTATAATTAAATAGGTCATTGGTTCCACCTGATGGTGTAACTTGTACACTGTAAAAGACAGAGTCACTGATCACCTGGTCAGCTTTGAAGAAAAAAATTTTTAATGTTGATAAAGTGATAAAGATTGGATTCAGTCTGATTTTTAAGAAGATGTGGGAAAACGTTTTCCTGAAAATTACTGTAACCAGAAGAAATGAGCACCTCTCCTCGTGTCTGCCTAGCATCTTGTGCCTACCTCTGTCGTAATGTTTATTGCACAGATTATAAATATCAATTATAATCACCTTTGTTAGACCAGGAGAGCTTCTGAAAGCAGTGATTGTGTCCTTCATCACTGTAATAAGTTCAGGGTCAAGTGCATAGTAGATTTGCAAAAATATTTGTTGAAAGTAAAAGGAAGCAGGGAGATAAAGACCCCCATAGAGTAGATCAAGTTGTTAAATGTTTGGTTACGTTGGTGGAGATGTTTTTCTGTTTACAGTTTATTTTTATTAAGTTTGTTACAACCCAAACTATTGATTTTAGGGTGTGGACATGTTCCTCATACAGATAGACTGTCTGGGTTTATATTATCAATAAAGGGATTATAATTGTTATGATAATGTACTGTACTTAAGGAATCTCCTCTTACTTATGAAAGTGTGGAAAGAGCAGTTAGAGGTCACAGTAGAAAGAAGGAAGTGTGTGTCAGTTGCCTGTTGACACACAAATCGTTCCTCCATTCTTTTTGAACCTTTGTCTATACTCTGAGCCTCTATACTCTAGATTAGCCTTGAAGATACGAGCAATAATGTGTCTGTCCTAAAATATCAGACGATGAAAATTAGATACCAGCCTTACCTAGTTGTGGATATGCACTGATGGTAGGATGGTATAGGATAGCGAAATGAGAGTGGAATCTCCAATTTGAAGATCTGAATTGAGACCTCAGTAGCATCACTTTGGGAAGTCTCAGTCTCCAGAGTCAATTCCTTGTCTTCATGTTGGGCTTAATCTTACTGTGGTATCTAACTCCCAAGGTTTTAAGTATCAAATGAGAAAATTTATATGAATGTACTTTTGAAACTTTAAAGTGTAAATTATTAAGATATTATTTAATGGGGAAAACAAAGAATAAAAAGGTTAACAATGACTGTTCGGGAAGCCTAGTAATTATACAGGAAATTAAAATTTATGCACAAAAAGTTGTATAAAAGACGGTCCAGGAAACTTCGGGACTCCAACTTACCTCCCCAAATGTGGTCTGTTTATCCTCCAAAGACAGAGTCCCCAGGCAGGTTGTTAGTCGATATTTTCTCTATGGTGTTCAGGTCCCAGAAGGCAATTCACTTAATACAAAGTTTATTCCTATAAACTGTATCAGTAATGACCTTAAGGTTCTGATAATAATAATGGCTACTATTTATTGAACGCTTCCTAAGTGTCAAGCATTTTACATATTTTCTCCTGTAAGATAATGACTGTTCTCGTCCCTCATTTTACTAATGAGAAAATTTAGTGGTAGAATGGAAATCTGGCACCCAAACTCCAAGCTCTTAGCCACTGTTTAGCTACTCAGCCTCAGTTGAAGAATGGGAAACCTCATGATCTAGTTTCCTTATGCTTCTGTTTCCCATTATTTAATGAAAATGATGTTGCCCTCCAAAGACTCTTATGAGAAAAACCTAATTATAGTTACTTTTAAGATATCCAAGTAAAAGAGCTGGAAAAAAAAAACAAAACTGAAGAAGTAGAGGGGGTTTTGTTCTGTTTAGTATATTTCAGGCCTAGTCTAAATTTAATTAACTTAATAACATTATGAAATTGTTTTTTTCTCTCCAGTTTTTCTGAACATAACTATTTTTATCTTTCCAGACATGGGTCATATTCAGCCCATCCTTCTACCTTCCTGAATTCTCTCACCTCACAGTTGAAAAGGGCTGATTTTAAAAAGAGAAAAGGAAAGAAAACATTTGGGGAAAGCATTATGACCACTGCTTTGGGACAGAGGACGATTCTGAACTGTATTCTTTTTTTTTTTTTTTTTAAGTAACATTGGTTTATAAGTTTCATGAATACAACATTGTATTTCTGTTTCTATCTACCTACCATACAGCATGCTCACCACCAAAAATTGATGAACTGTATTCTGGGATCCTGTATGCAGACATGTAATTTCCATTTATCTTCTGTAATACTCAGCCTTTTCTTCCCCTCCCCAGAAAACAGCAGTATCTGGGAATTCCCTGGTGGTCCAGTGGTTGGGACTCTGCGCTTTCACTGGCAAGGGCCCAGGTTCAATCCCTGGTCAGGGAACTAGGATCCCACAAGCCGCATGGCACGGCCAAAAACAAAACAAAACAAACAAAAACCAGCAGAATCACTCAATTCATTCAACAGCTGTTTACTTAACAAATGTTGTTCAAGCATCTGTTATGCACTGGGTGTCTTCCATGATAGCTCACTTAACTCTTCACACTGACCCTTGAGGGGGTACTCTTATTAGTCCTCTTCTTAGATGGTTAGAGTGAAGCACAGAGAGCTAAGACACTTGCCAAAGATCACACAGCTAATAAGTGGCAGAGCCAACTCTGAAGCCTTATGCTGTACTACTTTAACAAGACCTAAATCTCATGAAGAAGACACTGAATAAGATAATTACAAGTATGATAAGTAGTGTTTAGAGAGGGTGAAGTGCTATAGGTTAGGAGAGGGGACCCTATTAAAGACTCAGGGGTTCAAATTTAAAATCATTGATGATAGTCTCACCTATTTTTTCCTCCTGTTTTATGGCTAGAAATATTTGAATGAAGGAAAGCTACAGAAAATCCTCAAGATGCTTGGGAAATAAAATATTTATTTAATTTCCTGATTCTTCTTTTTTTAAAAAAAAATAAATTTATTTATTTATTTTTGGCAGCATTGGGTCTTCGTTGCTGCACGTGGGCTTTCTATAGTTGTGGCGAGCGGGGGCTGCTCTTTGTTGCGGTGCGAAGGCTTCTCATTGCGGTGGCTTCTCTTGTTGCAGAGCACAGGCTCTAGGCGCGTGGGCTTCAGTAGTTGTGGCACGCTGGCTCAGCAGTTGTGGCTCGCTGGCTCAGCAGTTGTGGCTCGCAGGCTTAGTTGCTCCGCAGCATGTGGGATCTTCCCAGACCAGGGCTCGAACCCGTGTCCCCTGCATTGGCAGGTGGATTCTTAACCACTGTGCCACCAGAGAAGCCCTCCTGATTCTTCTTGAGCTAAGCACAGCATTCCCTTTATTTCAACTTTTATTGAAAATCTTTCTTAAAAGGACTAGTCCATTTCCTCTCCTTACTGTCTCATGGTAAACACATTTTGAGTTTTGTAATTCAAGTCACATAATGCTTCATCAGTACTAGTTCTTTTAGTCTAGTATCTACAGGTTTATAATAGGGCGGAAAAGTTATGGTCTTCAGTCATGGTTCTTAACTTGATACCATCTGGCCTGTAGCCACTCCAGTCCAGAGCATAATTTCTTCCCTAGAGGTTTAAGGATAAGGGCATTTGAAGAACTGTAAACCATGCCTAATTAAAATAGTCTTTTGAAAGATGGGTTATAGTGTGTGCTTGTTTGCTTTCAAAACCTCTGCCCAATGAACTGCAAGTTGCAGTTGCCAAGTAAACAGCATCATTTTTTCAACATCTGTTTATTGACACCCTACTATGTGCTAAACTCTGCTTTTCTCCCCTCTACCTGTTTGAATCTTTCTCTCTACAGGATGCTGCCTTCACTTTTGTTGTCTCTCTTCTCTTAACTCCTTTTTTCCATTTCTCTTATTTGCCTTTTCTTCTATCGTTTCCTTCCCTTTTCTGTCTTTCTCCTAAAATCCCAGTCATTTGAAAAACTCAGTCATAGTAAAATTTTGATAAATTGAAGATGTATTTATATTCAAATAAAATATTTTATCTGCCCTTTTGCCTGTTTCCGCCTTGAATTCTTATTTATCAGGTCTTTTAAAGACCTTGTTTCAAAACAAAGGGAAGAGAAACTAGGAATCTGGGAACTGTACCCTTACTTGAAATGCCAGAAGAAAGATCAGATGTCTTCTTTAACTCACAATGTCCTCCTCCTCAAATAGATGACTATATGAGATAGAACTAGAATGAGTCGTTTGGCCTGTGGACCAAATCTGGCCGACTGCTTGCTTTGTATGCCGCACAAGCTAAGAATAGTTTTTATTGTATTTATACATTTTTTTAAAAAAGAAGAAGATTTGAAACTTATATGGAACTCAGATTTTAGTGTTCATAAATTACATTTTCCTGGAACACAGCTTTGTTCATTCATATATGTATAGTCTGTGACTGCTTTTGCAGAGTATTCAGTGGTTGAGACCGACTTTCTGGCCTGTAAAGCCTTAAGTGTTTATTCTGTGGCCCTTTACAGGAAAAGTTTACCACACCTTGACATGGAATCTCCAATGAGGAGTAGTTGTGGCCAAAAAGAACACTTGTATGCTGAATATGTATGCTTGTAAGAAAAACTCAAAAAATGCCAAGACCTTTCGTTTCGACCTACTATTGCCCCTTAAAAGTTGCTATTAGAACCAGATAACGTGTTTTTGAGACTAAATTCTTAGCCATGCTATCTTTCCCCACCCAAACAACAACGTTTTTGGCAATTTACAACATGAAGCATTTCATCTGTATACTGGGAAAGAGGAAGGAAAAGATTGTGCTTTAAATGTTGGTATTTCAATAATTCTTTGGCTTACCTTTTGTGTAGTAATGTGTATGACTCAGTCAGATTTTCACATACTGCGTGAAGGTATGTTTCTGGCCTTTGCTTGAAGAAGAAATCCCGTATCTTTTGAACTTTAGAATAGAGTCCCAATGGTAAATGGAATTTATTATTTCACATGATTTCTAGTAGTGCCAAATTCAATCAACCGTAAAGGAAATCAGCTGATATGGGATCATTAACAATATGCAGTACTCTGAAATTATGCCTGTTACAATCTTGAAAAGAATATTTTACTGCCTGTCTGGAAGCCAACCCAACAAAAATTACTGTACAACTTGGTTTTGTTTTTTGTTTTTTCCATTTGTTTCATGGTTTTGTTTTGTTTTCTTTTGTCTCTTTCCAGAAATTCTTTTGCTTTAGTACTTTGGGACTCTGGAAGGAATATGTTATACCTACTTTACAGATTTTTGTAAACATGAGAAATAATGTATATATGGAGTTAGCTTGTGGCTGATGTGTGATAGGCATTTAATAAATGGTGATTATTAGTGTTAATAAAATGTACCTCCAGAATAAGAGAAATTTAAGAATTGTGTAATTTCATCTTTTCAGCAAAATTAGTTTACACAATAAGGATGTATGGAAACTTTGCTGAAAGTATATTCAAAGCAAAAGAGTTTCTAATTGAGAAAACTGGACACAACCTAAATGTTCATCATATGGAACGATAGAATATTATTCAACCTTTAATAATAAAGAGTATTTCCTGACATGAAAAAGTGTCCACAATATAGGGGGGAAAACAGATTTAAAATTATTATGTATACCATTATTTCATTTTTGAAAAAAAGGACACATATATATTGTGTGTCCAATAGCAAGGCAGAAAATAATCACCGTCCAGAGATATAAAAGTATAGATTATTTTTCTTCCTCTATTCTAAACTATAATTTTAAATGTTATAGTGACAGTATTTTACTTTTAAAATAAGAAAAAAAAGTAATATTTTTAAAAATTTACGTTAGTTTCCTGGAGGTAAGCCCAATTTGAATGCTCAATTAAAAAATGTTAATGTATGGGCTTATATCCATTTTCAATACCATGCTTTGGTTAAAATTTTATTCTACCACGGTTTTCAGGAAAGAGTTTTGTAGTAAAAGAAAAAAAAAAGTACTCTAAACCATGGCAAAGTGGTATTTACAACCAAGTATCATGGGATCCCTAATCTTTAAGATTGTTCCTACCCAGCAAGTATCAACAAGTATATCAACCAAAATGTCTCAGAAATACCTATTGTTCATTATTTGTCTTTTACCTCATAAAGGTAGGAGGGAGGATTCAGTCCTCAGGGTAATAAGTGGGAATCTTGAAGGAAATGAATTTCATAAAATTTGAGGGAGTAACTGAGATTTCTTTTCCTCTTTGGGCTGTACTGACTGGAAATGACTAAGAGTTTGTTTACAGCCTGGTGGAGTTTAAGCCTCACCTCTCTGAGGAATGTGATTTATGCACCTTTTTAAGCTATAACCAGGTGGGGAAGAGTTTCAGGGTTGAGAATGGGATCGTTTCATTTTAAAGGCACTAGAATATTATGAAATAGCACAATTTCTCCAGTGTGTACGCTCGGATTATTTCTAGCTGAGCATTTGAAAAGTGAAAGACAGGGCTTCCCTGGTGGCGCAGTGGTTGAGAGTCCGCCTGCCGATGCAGGGGATACGGGTTCGTGCCCCAGTCCGGGAAGATCCCACATGCCGCGGAACGGCTGGGCCCGTGAGCCATGGCCGCTGAGCCTGCACATCCAGAGCCTGTGCGCCACAACGGGAGAGGCCACAACAGTGAGAGGCCCACGTACCGCAAAAAAAGACCAAGTCCAGTTTTCAGAAAATCCACTTAATTTCTTCTTCCTCTTGATTTGCGTTCAAATCCCATATACTCATCTGGGGTTTTCAACAACATAGTGGAAATTGAGCACAAAAAACCTGGGCTGTACTTTCCCGTTTGTCCTTATGTAGATAATAATTCAATAACTTAATAATTTGATTCACTAATCAGCTTCTTGAAGGTCTTTGAATGTCCAGGCCTAGCCTGGCAGGAGGGAGGCACGAAGTGAGGGAAAAATTAAGTAGTTTCAGAGGCTTTTATCAAGAAGAGTAAAAGCCACCTATTTTCCCATTTTTCATCATGGAAATTGAACACTTGAGTGAAATAGGAGAATGACAGAAAACTGTCATCTGTGTTTACTGAGCACTGCCTCAGTCCTGCAAGGCCAGTCTGATTATTTCAAGTAAGGACACAAAGGTTCAGAGAGGTAAAGATCGCACAACTAAGAAGTCACAGAAAGTTGAAACTTAAACATTCCCTATTCTCAGGAAATTCATCTAATAAGGGATATAAATGCACAAGAAATTACATATCTAGTTGGAAAACTGGCTAAGTACTTTATATCCACTCTCTGCAAGGTACTGTGCTAGACATTGAGAATATAAAAATAAAAAAGAAACATCTCTGCCCTCAGGGAGTTTATCATCTATTACAGTTCAGGACACAGAACTTTGCCTGGAATATGGGAGACTTGGGGCAGTATTTTAGAAAGCACCAAATGCTGTCAGATAAGTATTTGTGGCCCATCTCTTCCTTGTTTGGAATTCCTTTCATTTTGGAAACCTAGACCTGAGCCTGGCAATGAGCCTTGAGACTGTCTCTTGCTATAAATAGGCACAGCTGGAATTAAGGGGGCTTCCTCTGTAAGAATATCAGATTCATTCCTGGAACTCCTACCATGCTTTCCCAGCTTGGATTCTGTCTTGAGGAAGTGCTCCAAACACAACAACTTCTTTAATTTAAAGGATTTTTTTTTTTTTTTTTTTAATTCAGAGGCAAAGGGTCAAAGAGTGAATTGATTTAGAACGTGGCCTTTGGAGTGAGAAGACCTGTGTTTGAATCCCAAGTCCTCCATTTTGTGACCTTGGGAAAGATGTTGCTTCAGTCACTTCATTTGTACAGTGGAATTAAAAACACCTAACTTCCCAGGGCTTTGTAAGGAGTAAATGAGATACGTGTCTAAAGTAATTTATTACAGTGCATGAAGTATAACAAACTGTCTAAAAAGGCTGCTGTGATTCGTATCCGTTATGACAGCACCTGATAGGCTCCTTCACCTGTGGAGAAGTGGCGTTGCTTGGAGTATTCTCTCACTGAACATGTCCGTACCCCTCAAAATGATAACTTAGAAGCCTCCAGGATTAACTTAGCTCACTTTTACTTAAGTACGCATTAGGATGTTAACCTGACACTATGACACAGGATCGGAAAACTACAAAGTCGTGTATAACCAAAGTACTCGTGTATTTCTGGTTTTTCATCTTATGTTTTAGAGCACTTGACCTGGATACCCACGTGTGTCTTTTCTTCGTGCTCCCAGCCGTCACTCTGCTTCTTTCTTGGCCTCCTATTTATTCAAAGCCCCATCTTGCTGCTGTCTTCGCCCCTCCTGATCTGAGTAGTAACCCATGCCTGGCCTACCTCTTCCCCTCTGACCACCTCCCTCCCTCCCATTATTAAAAGAGCTCCTGGAAAGACAGCAGATGCCTTCTGTGGTTGATAAGAAAAGCGATCTATCCTTCGGCCTGTTCAGTCCCTCTGTCCCCCACAGAAAGGAAAAACAAACTAAAAACGAGGAAGACATTGGACACAGAGAGTGGGAAACACAACTTAGGAAGGGAAGGCAGTTTCCCAGGATGACAGTGAAAGGCGATCAGAGGGATGGTTGCCGCACCAGGAACATGAATAGGTCCAGACATGACTCCAAGACTCTTCTTTGGAAGGTGAAATTGGTAGAATACCTGAGCCTGCTGAAAGGAGGTGTAGACGATTGATGAAGCGTTTGGGGTTGAATCAATAAGTACATTGAAAACTAAGCAAAGGGGAAAAAGACAGACATTGACTCCAGAAAAAAAAAAAAAGTTGTACAGGAAAAGAAAACGAATTATGCTTCACTACGTGGCTTAGCTCTGAATGGCATTTGCATATTCATGAAATATAAAATTTGATATTGATCTAACCAAAATTATGATGCAATTCCAAGGATGGGTATATTTATGTGGGGGGGAGGGGTAGAAAGTCAACAGATAAAGCTCAACACTGAAAAAAGCAACAAATAACCAAACCAATGTATTATTTAGAAACAGGGGGGTTAAATACGACAATATTCAGCCGAAAGAGCGGTTGCCTTGAGTAGAAGAAATTGCAAGAGGTGAGCAGGGGACTGCCCTCTTGTACTCGTGGAACTGTTTGACTTTTTTAACTTTATGCAAGTTTAACTGATAAAAAATTAAAACTAAAACAGAAGAAGCACAAATGCATAGCGACAGGCTAAAAAAAGGTGAAAGAACACTATCTAGAGGGGAGAAACATAGGTGACAAATTTTATTTATTTACTTCGAAAAATGCATGCACATAGAAAGAGTTTGGAAGAATATTTATCATCTCTGAATTGAATGATTTTTCCCTTCTTATACTTTTCTAAATTTTTCTGCAGTGGGGCATGTATTATCTTTGTGATCAGACAAAAGCTACTTCAGGGAATTCCCTGGCGGTTCAGTGGTTAGGACTCCACGCTTTCACTGCCAAGGGTGCGGATTCAATCCCTGGTCGGGGCACTAAGATCCCACAAGCCTCATGGCGCAGCAAAAAAAAAAAAAGAAGGAAAAAAACGATTCCATGTTACAGAAAAGGGAAACTATTAGAAATGTGAGAGGGAAGCTATGTACAAAGATGTTCGTTATAGCATTGTTCATAATAGTAAGAAATCAGAACCAATGTGGATGATACATTGTGCATATACCCAGTGAGATATTTTACAGGTGGCCTTTTTAAAAAGAGGACCTAAATGAGCTTATATGCGTGTATCATATGATTTTCACCTTTAATTGTGCTGTACCCTCGGCTTCAATTCACTTTGCCCTCCTTCCCCTTTTCGTTGGTATTTTCCTTAACCATTACATCCTGCAAGAAGCCCCTCTGACAACCATCACCATTGCCTACCCACCCCACCCCACCCTACTTTCACCTCCATCCCAGCGGTGTGGTGTGAGTTACCCGTATTCTGTGTTTTCAAAATATGCTGAACGGACACTGTATCTGCACTCAGTATTATAATGATCTGTTTGTCTGTCTTGCCCGCTAAACTGTAACCTTCTTGGTAGTTGGGATTAGCTCTTACTTTTATCACTTCACTGCATAATAAAAATTAGGGAAAGTAGCACCTGCACTTCAAGGTTTTTACGAGGATTCGATGGGAAAATACATGTAAACAGCTGGTGTTCAGTGAATAGCAAGGATGAAGATGATGGGGGGACCATGCTAAGAACAGTGATAAGAGCTGTATGTTTTTGGTTTTCACAGATAGCCCCAGTGCAGGCCTGGGACCTTGTGGATGGATTTTGGTGGCCATATCATTCTTGTTCACAGTTTTAACTTTCCCATTGTCAATATGGATGTGCATAAAGGTAAAGAATATTTCATCAACATCTGGAAAGGGGTCAACTCCTAAGTACATAAGCCCACTGTGTGTGTGTGTGTGTGTTTGTTTGTGTGTGTGTGTGTGTGTGTGTGTGTGTGTGTGTGAGAGAGAGAGAGAGAGACCATACTGGCCTATAATTCTTAACTCTAGTCACCAATTATCATGGAATCTTAAGACTTCTTTTCAGCCACTGCCCAGTCAGCCCCTCCTGACGATTAAAGTAGGGATCACCATCTAAAATTTTCTGGAGTCAGGGATGTGGGGTAGTCCTGTGAGAACAAGTCCTCCAGAGTCAGGATGCTGAGGTGTGACTGCTGATGCCATTATTTACTGTGTGACCTTTGCCATGTATAATGTGAGGAAATAGCAACACCTGCTTTATAGGGCTGTTGTGAGGATTAAATGAATTACGTACTTATCACAACACCTGGCATGTGTTAGTAATACATTAATAACGTTAATAATGTCTATAAAGTTATTAATACTGTGATAAATGACTATCATTTTCATATTCCTAAAAAGAGAAAATATGCTCTAAGAATTTTCAGATTATGTTACTATTATAATTTAAGGAATCAGAAGACAAGCTATGAGGACTTTAGCGCTTTTTTTCCTGTATTGACAATGCATGAGTAACTGGATAATAATGTTAACAGCTGAGGAGCGTGGATTTGCTTCTGTATACTCTTCTATACTTTCCAGATTTTATACAAGGAGTATCTATTGCTTTTATGATCCATAATAAAAGTAAATAACTTGGTTATTTTGGCAGGGATGATTAAACATTAACCATGTTACCTATAGCTATTATCTGGATTATAGAGAAGAAAAGAAAATAGAGGCATCTCACTTGTTTGGAGCAGAAATATGTATTTTGAAAGCTATGCATATAAATACTTGTACTCCTCATGTTAAATTATTATTTGTGCTTTTAATCTAGATCATAAAAGAATATGAAAGAGCCATCATCTTTAGACTGGGTCGCATCTTACAAGGAGGCGCCAAAGGACCTGGTCAGTACTAGGATTCTGAACTGTTTGCCTGGAGAACGAGATTCGTCCTTTTACTGATGTGATTTCCCTTATGAGGGTCTCTGTTGACTCAGAAGAGAGTTCTCATAGCAGAAGTTGTGCAACAATAGCAGTGCTGCCTACCAGAAATTACCCTTTCCCCTGCCTCTCCCCTCCCTTTCCTACTTGAGTTGATAAGTTTATCTTAGGCCAAGAATAGCCACAGCTATCGAAATTAGAGCGTGAGAGTCCCTACTGAAATAAATGCTTTCAGTCATTATTTTTGGCAAACTTCGATTAAGCTCCCACTGAGTTCCAGGCTCTGGGAATTCAAGGGAGATGAAAACACAGTCCCTGCCCTCAAGGATCTTACTGCCTGGAGGTGGGACACCAACAAGGAAACAGGTAGTTACAATCCCACGTGATAAGTATTATGGTCAAACAGTCACAGATGGCTGTGGAAACCCAGAGAAGAGTGATGACCCCAACTAGTGGATGCTTTCTGGAGGTGACATCTTGCCAGGAAAGGGTGTGAGGCAGGGGAGAGGTGTTCCCAGCACAGAATATGTGCAGAGCAATGCAGAGGAGAGCATTGTAGGCTCAGGGAACTGCAGGCGGCCCAGCCAGAGTGCAGGACGGGAGGAGAGCGTAGTGGGTGAAGAGGTAAGCGGGGTCAAGGTCGTGCAGGACCTTGTACGGCTTGTTCAGGGGTTTGTGTTGGTTCATAGGAGAGAAACTAGAAGGATTAGAAAGATGACTTGGGAAGTGATTGCGTTGGTCTAAGGGAAAACAAATGGGCGACAGTAACAGTGAAGTAAGGAGATGCAATCCACAGGTCTTGTGGGGACAGTTAGATGTGGGAAGAAAGAGCGGGCGTCAAGGATGACATTCCTGGCTTCTGGCTCATTCACTGAGGTGAACTGCTTTCTTTCGGTTTATCAGGTTGATTCTGTTAGAACTGAATGGTGCGGTGAGCTGGTCAGGTGCTGGTGTCTCTCTCTAATCTCGTGTATGTCTCTGTTGCAGGTTTGTTTTTTATTCTGCCGTGCACTGACAGCTTCATCAAAGTGGACATGAGAACTATTTCATTTGATATTCCTCCTCAGGAGGTAAGGTTGTCTTTTGCTGTGAGTAACTGAGCTGTCACCGGGGAAGGGGCCTGGCGTTGAGAGGCAGCAGGGGACAGTAGTCAGAGCACGGCTTTAGAGGCTGTCTGCCCTCACCATTTTCTGGCTGTGTGACCTTGAGCAAGTTCTTTAACTTCTCTGTGCCTCCGTTTCCTCATCTATAAAATAGAGGTTATAATAACAGGACCTACTTTATATGGTTCTTGTGAGGAATAAATGAGATACTCTATGTAAAGTGCTTAGAGCAGAGGCTGATAGGTAGTAAGTGCTATGAAAGTGCTTGTCGTTACTATTATTACAAAACGTACTGTCATGTTAATGTAAGTATAATATTACTGTCATCACCGTTGTCATCATTTTTACTACCACACTTCTCCTCTCTGGGTTTCTGATACGATATTCTTCTTACGGTTCTTGACTGTATTCTAAATAAATTGGTTAGAAGCCAAAGAATTAGAAACTGCCCCTTTGGTACTTTAGATAAGCATATCATGTTTTATATTAGTAATTATTTCAGGCTTTTTCAAATTGCTCCACAAATCACCATTGAAACGCACAGCAGAACCCAGAAAGTAGATGGTTGCAGTGAGACAGAGGAATTCCTCCAAACTACAGTGGTGGAGCCAGGACTCAAAGGCAGCTCTTCGGATTCCCTGTGCAGTGCTTTCCCCACAGCTCCATGCTAAGTGCATCCTACAGCAGGTCCGTCCTGGCCCTTGACGCGGTGATGGCCATCCTGGCACTCGTGTCTAAGGAGTTGTAATAACCGTCGCAGATAGAAAGCCTAAAAACATGATGACGGGAGGGACAGAAGAAAACGGCCAGTGTTTTCTGGCCACAGGCCAGGTACTCAGCAGAGTGGTGGAGCCTTGTCACAAAATCCAGAAACCAGCTCAGGCATTTCCCTGCTGGCGCTGAGCCAAGTAGTTAGGGAGGTCAGACTTCATAATCCACGCATACCGGGTGAAACTGGAAATCATTTTCACCCCCAAGAACAAGACTGAGAGCATTGCTGTATTCTCTGCGTGGAAGATTGGCCCTTAGGAGCCTCGTTCAGGGCAGCGGGGAATTCTCCTGGCACTTTCCTCTGTAAACATGGCAGGCGTCTGGCAGGGTCACTGTGAGCTTCTGCCTTCCAGCTGCTTTCTAAACACAGAGCGGATTGGAACTTGGCAAGCAGTCCTTTTTCTGATCCCCTGTGAACTTACTGCGGAGGGAGATAAACACTCCGCCTACAATAATCAGTAGATAGCGAGGATGCAACTTTACAAAGCTCCAGCTGTGGCAGAGTCACAGTGGCAAGAACTCATTTAGAAACGATACACCTTTTCCCATCGCATCGTAGGAAAAGATTAATTTTCACACAAGATGGTAATATACTGTGTATCTATTTACAAATCCCCCACTTCTCTTCCAGGTTAGAAGTATTTTTAGGTTACTAAAAAAAAAGGATTACTGCTTTGATGCCTTGCAGAACTAAACTGCTGTGTACTATCATTGTTTTTATTACTTTCCACATACATAGCTCTCTACACTCGCAAAAGGGCTTCGTTTCCAAACATCTTCTTCTTTGACCTTCAGAGAAATTTGCATAGACTTGGGCCGTATTATTAGCCCCATCTCACAAATGAGGAATCGCTAAGTCAGTCTAAAGGCCTTGCTGGAGGTCACCGAGGGAGGTGCCGGCAGAGCTGAAACTATAGTTGGGGTCTCCTGACTCTCTCACTCCCACTCTTCATCCCTCACTGTATTCCTGGGACCACGTTTCAGTCCCGTTCATCTCTTGTCTACTGACTACCTGCTGTGTGTCAAGTGCTCTGCCAGTGCTAGAGATACAAAGACAAACTTCCCTCAGGACGTTCATAGTCTAACAGAGAAGTGATGATGTAGATAAATCGTGTCACTGCAGTGAAGGGGCAAAGGAAAGCGTGTTTAACTCTGCCGAGTGAATCAGGGAAGTTCCATAGAGAAGAGGACACTTGAGCTGTGTCTTAAATGATGAGTAAGGACACTCCAGCCTGAAGCCGTGGGGGAGAGGGAAGGGAGGACATGCAAGGAGAGGGCCATCTGCAGAAAGGCCTGGGGCATGGAACATGGTGCACGTGGGGACCTGCATGTCATCTAGCATAGAGTGTGTGCAGGAGTGGGGAGGAATGAAGCCAGAGGGCAGATGTCAAAGGGCTTTACACCAAACCAAGGACTTTGCCCTTGGATGTGATAGGAAGCACTGATTCATTGGGTCCTGTTGAGCATTTCCACGTAGCCTGCTGTAAATATACTTCCACCTTGACCTCACCCTACGAAAACAGTTCCGTTCACTTTTTGTTCTAGTAACACTCTGCTACTTACAGTTCATCAAACCTCGGCTCCCTGGTACCTCTGTTCCTTTCACACATTATTCTCTCTGCCCTGAATACTCTTTCCCTCTATCCTCAGAAAATGTTTATTTCCTTTTTCAAGGCTTAGTTCATGTATCACCTCTGCCACCTAAAACTGTCCATCCTTAGTCCCTTAGAGCTTCCCTTGATTCCTCAACCTCTTTGAAAGTGGGAACCAAGTTTTTTCATACCTTTATCCCTGGAACATAGCACAGTGCCTGCTGCTAACCGCTACTAAGTCTCAGTATTTGTTAAGTGATCGAATGAAGGAATGGAATTAATAAATAAATGAATGTACTTTGTTAAAATTGTGTAGACATAGTTAACATTCTAATGCTTTGCTCTCTTAGTCCCTTGGGGCTTCTGTCACAAACCACCATAGACTATGTGGCTTATAAGCAACAGAAGTGTATTGCTCACAGTTCCGGAGTCTGAGGAGTCCGAGATCAAGGCACCAGCAGCTTCGGTGTCTGATGAGGGCCTGCTTCCACTGTCTTTTCATTGTGTCCTCACATGGTAGAAGGGGGGAGGGATCTCTCTGGGGCCTCTTTTCTAAGGGCACGAATCCCATTCACGAGGGGTTCACTCTCATGACCTAATCACCTCCCAAAGGCCCACCTCCACACACCAACACATTGGGGATTGGGTTTCAACATGGATTTTGGGGGAACACAAACATTTAGTCAACAGCACTTACTAAAGACGATGAGCTAGTGTTTTAAGGTGTTCTGTCACATACCATTCCTTACGGTTTTATTAAAGAAAGAGGTGGTTGACAGTTGTAAAATTGCTTCCTTTGTGTTGTAGATCCTCACTAAGGATTCAGTGACAATTAGTGTGGACGGCGTGGTCTACTACCGCGTTCAGAACGCTACCCTAGCTGTGGCGAACATCACCAACGCTGACTCCGCAACCCGTCTTTTGGCACAAACGACTCTGAGGAATGTCCTGGGCACCAAGAACCTTTCCCAGATCCTCTCCGACAGGGAAGAAATTGCACACAACATGCAGGTGAGGAGCGCACCAGTGCTGCATCTCACAGAAGTTGGAAAATAAAGCAAAGGGTCAATGGGTATTTGAGAACTTTTCATCAAGTCAAGTTGGGGGATCACCGGCCTTTTTTTCTTTGTAGAAAAGTTTTACCAAACTTGATGGAAGGGGATTTTTTTCACATAATTAGCTCCTGGGTTAATAACACTCCGATGTGTGCATTGTTTTTTAATTCCCTCCAGTGTGTATTTTTTTCTCCCAGAATTAGTGTTAACCTTTTTCTTTAGTTCAGAGGCCGTTCTGCAAGATAGCGCAGGTGTAGTTAAAGCCACATTCTGTGCGAGTCCCGTGACTGCCTTTGCAACTCTTACGCTTTCCAGTCTTGCTTACGTAACAGATGACGAATCAAACCTGACTTGTTCAGAAAAGATCAAGTACTATAAATCTGAACTGTTATTATTTGTATCGACTTCACTGTGTGTGAAATCTCTGGTCTTACTTGATGCCCACAACAACCATATGAAATAGAATAGAATGATTTCATTCCTACCGTTGTAAAGGGAGGATACTGAAGCCCAAAGAAATAACGTGGCTCACACAGAGTCACATTGGCTCAGGAGTCTGCTGGCCACCTGTTTTTATAAGTGAGGTTGTATTGGAATACAGCCACACCCATTGTTTAATGTACTACCCATGGCTGCTTTTGACCTACAAGGGTAGGGTTAGTTGCAACAGAGACTGAAAATAAACAATCACTATATGACCCTTTTAGAAAACGTTTGCCAGCCCACGTTAGCTTATTAGTAACGGAATCAGGATCCGCTCCCCAGTAACCCAGCCCCCCACTTCAGCCTCCCTGCCTGCATGGATAACTGATCTCTCTGCAACCCTCCACCAGTGCCTCTCCCGCTCCAAACCCAATGAACAGAGCTACCTTAGGCCACGGGGTGGGGGCTGAACATTTCTAGCTCCCTTCTCTCCTCCTAACAGACTACTCTGGATGATGCCACTGATGACTGGGGAATAAAGGTGGAACGTGTGGAAATTAAGGATGTGAAGCTCCCTGTGCAGCTCCAGAGAGCCATGGCTGCTGAAGCAGAGGCATCCCGGGAGGCCCGAGCCAAGGTAACCTTTTTTTTTTTTTTGTAGCCCGTTTGTTTTTCCTGTTGAGTTTTCTTTTTTAATTACACAAAGGAAAACGTGTTTGTTGTAAAAAATTGAAACGATCCTGAAGTAGTGAAGATGAAGGCTCTCCCCGTCACTTTACATTTCCCCCAGAGGCCAGCACTCTTCACAGCTTAGTGTACATACTGGAAGATTTCCATTTGGGGTTTATTTGACTAGGTTGTTAGTCCACTGGCTTGTTTGGTTTACAAAAGTGGGATCATACAATACATAACTGTTCTTCACCTTGCTTTTCTCACTCAACAGTATCTCCTGGGAATAGCAGTACACAGAGATCTACCTCGTTCTAACTGCACATCCCATACATTATTCTCCCAGTCCCCTATTAAGGACACATTAACAGTTCTGACTTCAGAGCAGATGGGCAATTGCATCAGTTTGCTTACCATTCATTCCTTCCTTATTTTTGTCTTCTGTTTCATTCTCTGTCTTTTCCCAGGTTCTTCTTTCTTCTTACTATTTCCTCTTCCTTTCTCTCCTCTTCTCTTTTTGTCACTTCTCTTTCTGTTTGTGGCCTCTCCCAAGGTCACAAGTGCACGTCTGACTCCCAAGTGCACGTCCCAAGTGCACGTCTCCCCAGTTGAACGCTGAAGGAGACACACCAGCCCCGATTCCAAATTCACAGCAGAGTGATTCTTTTCAGTCCAACTTCACTCAAAGATCCTAATAAGGTCCCACGGCCCCTTACCTATGAATGGGTGGAGGAAGAGGGATAGTTTTCATAGGGGTGGTTGCTGTGGATGTGACAGATCTCCTAGGATACCAGGAGCGAACCAATTTGTTGCCGTTAGAAAACAGTAGTAACTGGTGATAATTGGCTAACCACAGAACCCTGCCCTTCTATTAGGATGCCCTGTAAGCTACGGATTGGTCACTATAATTTTTTAGCCAGCACCAAATAGAATAGTAGTTCATTTGACACACTGCATCCAGAATTTTCTACTGACCAGGATTTTTAGATTTGCCTGATGTGTTCATTGATGCTTGTGATAACACTACAACACCCTCAAGTACTTTCTCTCCAAACCATCATATTTTATTTAGAAGATTAAATTACATTTGTGCTAATGATATTAAATATGCCCCACTATAATTTAGTTATTTGGAAGATTAGGAATCGCTTTTACCTAGAATATGTCATTAACCAAAAGCCCCATTTCCAAACCATATTGAATAATAGAATTTATCATACATAGAATACGTAGAGTATCGGAGCCTGAAGGGTCCTTAGGGATTATCTTCTGAAGGTGACAAATACCTGGCCCAGAGGCTGCCACTCCACCCTCAGGCTCCCAGGCCAGTAATTAACCACAGCACCGTTTTCCCCTGAGCTTGAATTGACCTTAGAACAGTGCTGAAACACTCCAGGCGACAGCCTGCAACTGCTTGGAATTGGCCCTAAACATGAAACTTATTTGCCATCTCACACTTTAGATGAAAACGTCAAAGCCCAGAAAAGTTATGTGTTTCCCTGAAAAGCACACAGTTGATTAGTGACCATGGAGATTAGAATTTCTTCTGCTCCCCACTGCCTCTTCTGGGACTTTCCAGGACGGACCGAGCCTCTTCTACCAGCATTCTCACCAGTTAAGAAAGAGAACTCCTGACTTCCCTTTCTAACAATAAGAAGAGATAAAGGAAGCTGGTTAGAATTCTGAATTACTGTGCTCTCACTTGGGTGAGGCTGTCTTTAAGGTTGCGGTTAACACGCAGAATCACCATGAGTCTCATCCTTCCATAAGGTACAGTGACCCCGCAACAGCCATAAGGCCCTGCACTCAAGTTCTCAGGGAAATAGGGGTCACCATTTCTTCAACAAATAAATTGCAGAGGAAAAGGGTGGGAGAGTCTATAGATGAAGAGACTTCAGAGAAAAATTCCTCAAGTTAATTGGCCGTCAGGGAAACACAAATGCAAGTCACAAGCAGATGCCACGCTAACCATCCACCAGAACGGCTTAAAAAAAGAAAAAAGGAAACAAAAGATCCAAGTGTGGGCGAGGGAGGAGGTTTTGTTGGTGAGAATATAGATCGGTACAGCCGCTCTGCAGAACTGTCTGTCTGTCTGTATCTGCAAGGAGTGCACATGTTTGTGTACCAAAGGGCACAGGCTGGAGTGTTCACTCCAGTGCTCCAGCAGCAATTTGTAATTACCCCCGACTGGCAACTACCCACATATCCATTGCTAGCTGGACGGGTAAATAAACATGTGGTTCATACGAAGGTGCACCGCACAGCAAAGAGATGAACGTGTAAGTGCTCACAAGCGTAATTGTGAGAAGAAAGGTCACGAAAGAGGACAGATTATCCTGAACGTGTTATGATACGTTAGGGGGACCTCTTTTTAAAGTTTTCAGACCAACTCTTAATGACTGGAAATGGAATGTCTTCCGTGCTTGCAAATTCTCCCTTATTTCCTTTTTCACGGTTCTCAGAAGAGTGCCTGGCATGTGCTTTCAGGCTCCTATCTCTGGGGTTACTCATCTAATAATTGAGAGGGTGGGGTGCAAGAATGCAGGTCACCTTTCTTGGCGCTTCCCTCAGAGCAGCCCCCCTAGGCCACAGGAGGAGACAGCAGGACGGCCCACGTACCTGAAAATGCCAGCTTTCGACACGACGGTCTGTAAAGATGAAGTGCAGATTGACAGGGGACTACTGCACTTTTTGCAGAAGGTGCACACACCCATGGGTAGCTTGCGTTGCTTCCTAACATCCTACCCGCAGTGCCCGCTTGGCCTGTATTAGACACAGCCTGTGGTATCGTGTTCACCTCTTGGGCAGCTCACTCAGAGCAGCTTTTCTGTTAACAAAATGTGAGACAGCCGGGTGGGTCTGGCTTCCCAGCCAAGAGATGGTGTATTGATTGGTAGTGGGAGATGAGCTATCTTTGCAGTTGGTCCATGTCCAGACAGAAAAAAGGACCTAACTGGGCATCTGAGATGACGTGGAAAGAAAATCAGAGCCTGCCATTCTCGTGGCAGGGTCGGCTTGTGCGTTCTCTCCAGTGTTTGCCTGGGAGGACAGTTCCCGGAGTCCCTTTCAGTATAGCTGGCACTGGCCCCTTCTCACACATCTAGTAGGGCATAATGGTTTGCCTTGATAAATTTAGGTTTTTATCCTCTAATCTGGGTTCCATCTCCCAGTAAGTATCCCCTGTCTCACCGAATGCACCGCAATCCAGGAACCTGGACTCAGCCTCTGTGCCCCTCTGGTCCCGTCCCAGTCTGCCCCACACTGTTGAGTCTCCCTCCTGAGCAGCGCCCCAGTCTGTTTCCTCCTCCATCCCCACTGCCGGTGACTGGCACCAAATCACTCTGAAAGCTCCCCCTCTCGGTCTTTTCTCTTACTGATGCTCAGACATCTGTCGGAGTGTTTGCTCAAACTAGATCTGATGAGGGTTCCCATCGCCTCCGGGGTGAAGACAAACACCCGAGCTTGTGCTGCCCTTCCTACCCGGCCCCATTCCCACCCCCCACCTTCCCACCTTGTCCCATTCGTCTCCCACCTTCCCCTCTGCCCCGTTCACCCCCCACCTTCCAACCTTGCCTCATTCATCCCCTACCTTTCCTTCTTCCCCATAGTGCTCATCCCCTTACAGGATCCTGGAATACACCAGCTTTTTTACACCTCAGAACCTTTTCATGTGTTCTGTCTGAAATATTCTTTCTCATCTTAATCCAGACAGCAAGGCTTTCGTCCTGTAATGTTCAGCTTCTTCTGTAACCTCACCACTTCACCTTCTGCAAAAATTGCTTTCCTTTCAGTGGCGGCATTTGTACATGTCTCTCTCAGCATTTGTCACACTGGAATGAAATGATCTGCTTCCAGTCTGTCTCCCCTACTTGGCCAGGAGCTGAGGGAGGCAGGGGAGTCCGCCTCTATCCCTAGCCCCTCACAGGGCTTGACACCTGGGGGCCCCCCAACGTTTACTGTATACGTCAATGAAATTGTACTGGTCATAAGACTATTGCTTTCAATTCTGATATTCACAGCAGTGTTAAGAGCCATTAATATTTTGAGATCCCTGTGAGAACAGCCTAACTACGCTTTTAGCCTTGAGGATTATGGTGTGTTTACACCTCTTCTCCTAGGATTACGAATTAGAAGTAACTGCCTTGATTTGACTTCTGAATCTTTTAGGAATTAGGGTATAAGTGGATCCAAAAATTAGGTCTTGACTTGGCGCTTGCCCTTCCTACATAATTAGCCTCCGTTTATACACTCAACATATAATAGACTTTCTCTGTCTTCCTCACAACGGTCCCACGAGGTAGGTGCTATCCCATTTTAAGAATAAGAAACTGAGACTCAGAATGTTAAATACAGTAAGTCCCCTACATACGAACCTTCAAGTTACGTACCTTCCAGTTGCGAACTTTCAAAGATGCAAACGTGCGTTAGTGCGTGTCCAGTCAACATAAGTTAGTGCACGTGTCTGGGTTACGTTGTCGTGTGCGTGCATCCTCTCCAAGTGGTTGTGCTTTTGTGTACGTTACAGTACTGCATAGAGTACAGTAGTACAGTATCTTTATTTCAAGCCCAGGATGTCTGGAAGCAAGTGTAGAAGCAGTGGTATATAGCCAATTGTGTTAGTTGGGTACCTAGGCTAACTTTGTTGGACTTACGAACAAATTGGACTTACGAACGTGCTCTCAGAGTGGAACTCGTTCGTTTGTGGGGGACTTACTGTAACCTTTCTGAGGACACTGAGCTAGGAAGGGTTAGGTTTGCGATTTGAGCTTAAGACCATCCAGACTCCATCGCCCCTGCCGTCCCCACCACTCCAGTGATCTTCAAACTTTTTGCTCATGTAACCCCTCAAAGAACTTAGAAAAACTCTACGTCCCATCTCACATCTTAAATAGACATGTAAAATTTTTCATTTTGAATGTATATACTTGTCAAGCATATAAGTCCTGGCATGTTTTAAAAATTGACATTTTGAAATGAAACTGTTAACATCATTCTTTTAAATGTATCCAGTGAAATTTCGATAACGTAATGATTTCATCCTCTGTTTTATAGAATGATGAAAGAATAAGTTCTTTTAGCAATTAGGAATTTTTCATTTTTTCTTTTTCTCCTTGAACTTTTATTTCCATTCCACCTCCCCCACAGAGTCTTTTCCTAATATAATGTATTTTGTCCTGAATTATTTTCTCACCCTTCTGGAACACATTTAGTATATAAGTTAAGATATTTTTAAAATTTCTCTGACTACAAGCAAGGGTCTCAATGAGATGAATGAGGAATGAATCCATGTCTTTGTAGATGGTTGTTACTTATTGCTAGAATAAGACAATATTCAGCATCAATTCTACTTTTCATTTTTACAGGTATAAGGAGTAAGAAACCTTATTTATATAAATAAGTAGATGGAATTGGAAGGTTTTTTTTAAGTAACTTTATACAATTCTTAGCACTCCCTCTGAATTTACGTGCTAAAAAATCCTACAGTGATCTTTCATCAAAAAATACTTTTAATTATCCATCCGCTTGCAGTACAATAAGGTCCTCTTCCCTTTCTTTGAAATCAAAGCATTGGAAATCCATCTGACTTGCAAAAGGCTTTGTATCCAGTCACTGGGATCATTCACTTTCTCAGCCCCTACACGGTATTCTGAATCGTCCCCTTGTTTGGTGCCCTAGAAATGGGAGAAAGGCAATAAATAGTAAAAGAGAATGTCTTGCCCTCGGGCACATATTCACGCAAATCAGTTACAGGAAAAAGAACATACAGGAACTGAGTCTGGAAATTGATTTCCTTAGAATTATTCTGGCTGACTCTCAGGAAGGCTCTGTGTACCACCTGAGCTAGACGTACCCCGGTTTGAACTGCTCAACACCCACCCGTGTTCTCTGGTTTGACTTCTCCTTGCCACTGTTCTGTAGGTCATTGCCGCTGAGGGAGAAATGAATGCATCCAGGGCTCTGAAAGAAGCCTCCATGGTCATCACCGAATCTCCTGCTGCCCTTCAGCTCCGGTACCTTCAGACACTGACCACCATTGCTGCTGAGAAAAACTCGACAATCGTCTTCCCTCTGCCCATAGATATGCTGCAAGGCATCATGGGGGCAAAACAGTGAGCCATGTAGGCCGATGCAGAGATGACCTCTTCCCTCCTAAGGATGAAGTGGGGACCAAACCAGCCTCTAACCCATAAGGAGGGAATAGGGTGGGAACCTTGACTTTCTTCCCTCCCTTCCTTTTTCCATATGTTGAGTGTGATGTTCTTAGAACGTGTAGTGCTCCTGGCTAGCCACAGATGAAGGTTGTTAGCTTGTAAATAGTACGTGAGAGTGATGATTTATGTAAGATAATCTCTCACTCTAAAATACTTCAAAGTTCGTATTTTTAGATTGTTATGCGATAGGTTAAATCCATCTTCTTTCGAATCTCATTGAGTCATTCTGTGCCCTCTGTCAGCAGCCAGGCCAAAAGGAGGAAGGCAGACTATCATCCCAACCCGACACCCTGGCTGGACAAATGTTTTGCAGAGAACAGTGACCTCGGGCTACAACCAGCTTCTCTGGGCCAGATGTGCCTTACTTCCGGGGAGTCTCAGCTAAGGAAATTTCCCTAACATCAGTTTACCTTCTAAACTCAAACTGCCCCACCCACACCCCCGATGCTGCAAAATAATCCTTACTTAAGGGTAGACATGTCCTTGCCAGCACCTGTTAGCACTGGAGAAAAAGGGGAAGACCAAGGAAAATGATGACCCTAACCCTTGAAAGACTTCTAAATCCATTGCTGTAGACGTCCTTTTAAAATAACATGGGTGGTTTGTTTTTTTAACTTCTCTGAGCCCCTTTATGAGTAAATGATTCCTCTGTGGTCTTTCAAACCAGCTAAATACTTGTCACAAAAGTGCTTTTTTTTCTCACTTTTGCCTATTTTCATATATCAGGTTCTAAATAGTTTTGATTTTTTTAAATAAAATTTTCTCTAAGTTCTATAAGCCATTGTTTATATACCCATTTGAATAGCTTAAGGGACTAATACTTTAAAAAAATATATCTTCAGAAAACCATTATATTTTCCTGTCTGCATGCTATCGACTCGTGTACACTGTGAGCTATCTTGGTTACCATTCATTAAGTAGTAGAAGGAATTCATAGTCTCTCGGGCACACAATATCCAAGGAGCTTGGGAAGATGCTCTCAAGCTTAGCATATCTATATAGGTATAAATCCTCTTTATTTCCCTGGTGATTTTTTTTTTTTTCTGTCGTATACGGTGATGCTGAAGGAGGAAGTGGTCAGCCCTTCTGAACCACCACTGCTGTAATATTAAGAAGCATCTTCCGTTTCACAAATGCCTGTGAAGCCAAGTAGCCTGGCATTCTTCTATTGGTCTGGAAAGCCGCCTGGTGACATTTGTACCACTTCCTCTTTGAAGCTCTGAGTTCACCTAGAAAAGTCTAAGAATAGCAGCTTCCTTACCCAAAGCTGCCCTTCATATCTGTCCTTAGCTGGGTCACTCTGTCAAATCCCAGCCTACGAGAGTCCCCTCCTGACAGCCCATTTCTAAGGTTATTTTACAAAACGTTGAACCACCGTGGATCCAGGTGCCTGGTAGAGTTCATTAGATATACAATATACAGAGCATTCTGGCTTGGAACTCAAGCTGCATTTATATTTTGAATTTTTAAATAATGATTTTGTCTCTTTCGTGAGGTGGCTCACCCTCGACCACTGAGGACCAGGAGACAACCACATATCCTGGCTGAAAATCTCTTGTCAGACTTAGAGGTTCAGTGCTTTCTGTTCCTTGAGTCTATCTCCAGATACCAAACAACCTTCGCTCTTCTGCCTTGTGGATTCATAGTCCAAAAGGTTGGAATTAAATTGCCTGGGAGTGAGGAGGCATAGAAGGAGCTCTAGCATGACAGTGTTAGTACGAGAGTTTTTTCCAGGTGGCCTCCCTTTCCAATGCTGTACATAATAAACTGCACTTTTACTCATTTTCTTTGGGTGAGAGTTTTCTTTGGGTGAGTCTCGTTCTGCCTGCATTTCGTGTATGTGGATTTCGTTTTTCAGAAGCGGCACATCAGTTCCTCCAGTCCTGGACTAGCCGCTTTGGCTTCTGTGTGCTTTTCCTGGGCCAGAGGAGGAGGAGAGGCCGTGGTCCATCTGCCGTCTCTCATGTCTTGGCTCCCTCTGGTGCACCTGCCTGCAGTTTCCCTGGGGAGTTTGAGATCACTGAATCCTTGGCTGGGCTCATTTCCCTTTGCCTTAATCCAAACAGGACAGGACCTCACTTCTTACTGTCACCCAGCTAATCACACTGGCATACCCCCTACTTAGAAAGAGAACTAGGGCTTCCCTGGTGGCGCAGTGGTTGAGAGTCAGCCTGCTGATGCGGGGGACACGGGTTCGTGGCCCGGTCCGGGAGGATGCCACGTGCCGTGGAGCAGCTGGGCCCGTGAGCCATGGCCGCTAAGCCTGCGCGTCCGGGGCCTGTGCTCCGCAACGGGAGAGGCCACAACAGTGAGAGGCCCGCGTACCTCAAAAGATAAATAAATAAATAAAAGAGAAATAAATGATATAAAACTAATGGGTGTTACCTGCCACATCCAACCTTCAAAGAACCATCTTGAACTAATGGCTACCGCTTGTGGAGCACTAGGTACCTGGCCCTGTGCTCGAATACTTATACATACATTCTATCATTTCATCTTCAAAACAACTTGATGAGGGACTTCCCTGGTGGTCCAGTGATTAAGGCTTTGTCTTCCAGTGCAAGGGGTGCAGATTCATTCCCTGGTCAGGGAGCTAAGACCACATACCTTGGGGCCAAAAAACCAAAACATAAAACAGAAGCAATATTGTAACAAATTCAATAAAGACTTTAAAAATGGTCCATATCAAAAAAAAACTTAGAAAAAAGGACTTCCCTGGTAGCACAGTGGTTAAGAATCCACCTGCCAATGCCAGGGACACGGGTTCGAGCCCTGGTCCAGGAAGACCCCACATGCTGCGGAGAAACTAAGCCCCTGCGCCACAGCTACTGAGCCTGTGCTCTAGAGCCCACGAGCCACAACTACTGAGCCCGCATGCCACAACTACTGAAGCCCACGCGCCTAGAGCCTGTCCTCCGCAACAAGAGAAACCACCATGATGAGAAGCCCGCACACCGCAACAAAGAGTAGCCCCCGCTCGCCACAACTAGAGAAAGCCCGCGCGCAGCAACGAAGACCCAATGCAGCCAAATAAATAAATAAAAATGTTTATAAAAGTAAAAAAACAGCTTGATTAGACATATTTTTAGCCATTTTATCGATGAGGACCCTGGGGCTCAAAGGTTAAAAGTTACCCAAAGTCACATGGGTAGTGAGGAGCTGACTTGGGATTCGAACGTGGATCTAACTCCAAAGACTCCTAAGTTGTCTGAATGTATCCTGGCGAGGCAGTGCCTGCCTCCTCCACTTTCATGTACACACCACCACCCACAGTCTTTTTATATGTAAATCACTTTTCAAGACTGTCAAGTTTCATTTGACTCGTGAAACTTTGCATTCATACCCAAGCAGGCCTTAAACTCTAGTTTTGGACCATCAGATCTAGGCTTCAGTCCAAATGAAGTAAGTAGATTGGGTGTTGGTAACCACAACATTGTTAGAACACACCGGCCTGAGTGGGAGGAAACCAGGGTTCCATGGATCTTTGAAGTTTCGTGGCCTTTTAAACTTTATTATCTCTGCGAGCTTCACCACGCTGGGCTTCACAAGGTTACTAGCTAGTAAATGGCGAACCACCTGTTTCCAAACTTCTTTTTAGCAGCAACCCCCTTTTTTCTTTTTCCAAAGGAAACTATAAAGCAAAAGATTTAAAATGCCTCTTATCAGGATAAATTCTTAAGTTCACATTTATAACATTTACTTAATGTCAATCGATGAGGCTGTTTTGAAAAAAATTAATGCTAATCAGAGTTACAAAAGGCAATTACAGCCTTAAATTAGGCTCTACATTCAATTTCAAGTGTCTGTGATATTTGTTACCACTTTAAAAATGGAATTTGAATCAAACATTTGTAAAATCACTGAAGCACCTCATAGAATTGTACAGATCCCAGTTTTTTTGTTTTTTAATAAATTTATTTATTTATTTTTGGCTGTGTTGGGTCTTCGTTTCTGTGTGAGGGCTTTCTCTAGTTGCGGCAAGCGGGGGCCACTGTTCATTGCAGTGCGCGGGCCTCTCAGTGTTGCGGCCTCTCTTGTGGAGCACAGGCTCCAGACGCGCAGGCTCAGTAGTTGTGGCTCACGGGCCTAGTTGCTCCGCGGCACGTGGGGTCTTCCCAGACCAGGGCTCGAACCCGTGTCCCCTGCATTGGCAGGCAGACGCTCAACCACTGCGCCACCAGGGAAGCTCCCAGATCCCAGTTTTAAAATCACTGCTCTTGAGGCTTTTCCCACTACACCCTTGAACTTGTAAGGTGACCTCAGATAGGTCATACTCCTTTCTGAGCCTCATTTTCCTCACCTGTAAGATAAGAAGTTGAGTTCCACCTGTTTGGGTCTCAGACCTTTAGAGAAAGTGTTGGAAGCTATAAGCACAAATTTGTACACAACTTTAAGAGATGCACTGACCCCACCACCATGCCTGTCCAAAGACTAGAGAACCATTGGACTAAGATAGATGATCTTCAAGATCTTTCCTAATTTCAGCAGCTCTGGGCTCAGATCAGGCTGGGATTTGCCTAAAGGAGTCACACTTGCGAATAGGATGCAGCCCTTTTCAATCCACCCTATAGCCAGAGTTTGTTGACAAAGGAAATTGAAACAACTAACAGATTTCAGGAAGCTCTAGAAACTTAGTAACCATAATGGAGGCTGGGAATCTTCCCACAAAGATTCTGAAGAAAAAAAACAAGAAACAAAACAAAACAAAAGGCTGGAAATTAAGCCCTCTGGAAATTACTAG
Source organism: Delphinus delphis (assembly GCF_949987515.2). Classification (NCBI taxonomy): domain Eukaryota; kingdom Metazoa; phylum Chordata; class Mammalia; order Artiodactyla; family Delphinidae; genus Delphinus; species Delphinus delphis. The sequence continues at coordinate 13,326,316 of NC_082688.1, forward strand.
ACGTCATAAAACTGTAAGGAACCATTACTGTTCATTATTACTTTTAGCATCTGACTCCAAAAAAGTCTCCCACAAAATGCCTGTCTACCCAGTGTCCATTTACCCCCTTCCTCCTTCCTAGGAACCATGACTTTAGGTTTCTCCCCGTTAGAGCTCTTATCTCAGGGGAAGAGGAATCCAATCCCAGCTCCTGTCATGAATTTTACTGGCCTATTGATAATTCTATCCCCCAGCCCATGATTTGGTCAGGAATGGTCATGTAATCCCATACGGGCTCTTGAGATCTGAGGAGAGGTTTTCTATGGACTGGGGGATAGTTCCTCCTCCCTTATCTGGGAGAACTTCTCGAAACAATCCTTTATCTTTTCCTTTGGGCGTTGCCATGCATGGGTGTGATAGACAGGATGTCTACAGGTATTTCACTACCAGATTGGGAGTGGCAGAGCCAAGAGAATCAACAAGAAACCCAGACAGACCCAATGGGTTTAGTCAACCAAGAGGCCCCCTAAACTCTGCACTACCATTTATGAGAGCATATAAGTGTGCTTATGGTTTAATTTGATTTGAGTTGGTTTTCCACTGCTTACAGCCAAAAATATCCTATCTGATCCACAGTGTAGTGGGTCTTTACCTCCATGGTTAGGTACTAAGTCCTGCTGTGGACTAGGCTCTTTGGTTTTACCAAATAATAATAATAACATTTTTGAGCATTTACTATGTGCCAGGTATTGTATTAAGCATAATCTCATAAAAGTCTTAGTTGGGTGGGCTCTGTTCTTATTCCCATTTTGCAGCTAAGGAAGCTACAAAGAATTGAAGTAAGATTACACTGCTGATTAGTGGTGTAGCTAGAATTTGAACCCAGGTCTGACTTCAAAGCCCCACTTTCAATCCCTGTATTGTACCACCTGCAGTTAGGTACTATATGAATACAATATTACCATTTTGCAGGTGGGGAAGCTGAGGCTCACAGAAATTTTCTGTCCTATCCCTAGTGCCTTGCACACGGCCTGGCATAAATATATATCTGTTGAACTGAACTGTCCAAGATAGGATTCAGGATCCAAGCCCAGACCAACCTCTTTCCAAGAGACGCCCCCTGGGCACCTGTCATGGCATTTCACAATGACTTCTCCATTGTAGACGATGGAATCCAACGTCTCTCAAAAACCGTTAGGAAGAGAAAAATATATGGTTGAAGTGATAGTGTTCCTGACTCATTATTTTGTCTTTGAGAGAAAAAAATATGGAGTCGAAGCAACTCCATTGCCTCAGACAACTTCCTTTCTCAGAGTAGGCAGACCTCTCTCTCTGAAGCCACAGACACTAATACACCGAAATTGGCCAATAAACTGCCTTGAATGCCAATAAATGGAAATGAAGAACGCATGGCAGGTTCACCTGCCTTTGACCTTCCACAGCGAGCTGGCTCTGTCTAGACAGCCTCCACTTTCCCCTAGTGAAGGCCCTACAAGCTCTAGGTGGTAAAGGCTGCCTTTGTTCCAGAACTTTGCATTTGTCAAGTTGATAGCTTTGACCATGAAAGTGGCCTTTTGGAGTAGAGGTAGGCATTACAAGATCAAGTTCAAACCCCTCAGCGTGGTATTTGAGGTCCTCTGTGAACTCTCTGCTTCCCCACCTTCTGCTCCAGCCCCCTGGGCTGCTGTCTGTCCCTGAGTACAACATTCTCCCTCAGAGCTCCATCTTTGTATAGCTCCATACCCTGCCTGAGATGACCTGACTCCCGACCACTCCATGTTTCACCTGGAAAATTCCTTCCCCGCTACTCTCGTCACTTCTGCGATGAATCAGACTCTATTGAGGTAGGGCCCCTAGGGAATTTACGGTTTTAAAAACCCCCCTGGGCAATTAGGGTGATCAGCCAGCTTTGGAAACAGCAGTGTAAACACACACACACCCATCCCACCACATAAACCCTCACACTGGTTTCTGTTCTTCCGCGGTCCTATGAACGAGTTTTCCCTCTGTAAGTTGATGGGGATGGGTGGGGGAGAGGCATAGAACAAAAAAGGGGAAAACGCGGAGAGAAAAGACCAGAAGGATAGAGGGGAGGGAAGGGGATCTATCTCCCAGCAGTTCCTTGGACTGGTTTGGGATCTCCATGGAGAAAAGGTTTAGAGACGTAAGTTCATGGAGACGTCTAAGAGGAACTTCGTGACAAACGGAGCATCAGCGAAGAGTTAGGGTCTGGGGGACCAAGTGGGACACAGAGGAAGTCCCTCTTCCACACCCCAAAGGCTGCAAATTTCGGGAGCATCCAGGAGCACCTCATGTCAGCAGAAACACTCGTGGGAACCAGAGGAAGCGAAGAAGATGCAGGCAGATGTTACAGGGTGTGGTACCTTGCCCACGTTCTCCTACAGGGAATGTAAGTGACTCAGGGGTCCAGCTGCTGGCTTTGAACTCCTACCGACAGTGTTCCAAGGCCAGGCCTCCCAATGACTGAGTGTAGTGGGGAGATAAGACACACCCCACCCCTGGGAGACCTTCAAATCCTTTGTTGGCTGATTTGACTTGGGCTCCAGAACATTTTAAATCAAACAAATATTTGTACACCAAGGTTCACAGCAGCATTATTCACAATAGCCAAAAGGTGGAAATGATCTGAGTGTCCATCGATGGATGAATGGATAAATAAAATGTGGCATATACACACAATGGAATATTATTCAGCCACAAAAAGGAATGTGATTTTTACATGTGCTGTAAAATGTATGAATTTTGAAAACATTATGCTGAGTGAAATAAGGCAGACAGGACAAATGCATGATTCCACTTATACGAGGTACCTAGAATAGGCAAATTCATGAAGACAGAAAGTGGAATAAAGGTTGCCAGGGGCAGAGGGGAGGGGGGAATAGGAGTTATTGTTTAATGGGCACAGAGTTTATGTTGGAGATTATGAAAAAGGTTTGGGTACAGACAGTGGGGACGGCTACATAACATTGTAAATGTATTTAGTGCCACTGAATTGTACATTTACAAACGGTCAAAGTGATAAAATACTATGTTATGTATAGTTTACTACAATAAAAAATAATAACAAAAATGGGACTCTACATTAAATTTTTTTTTTTTTTTACTTTGGCTCAAGGACTCCCCAAAAGCTTTGCTGAAGCTTGCTGGACTGCACGGCCATCTAAGATGCATCCGCCCAACCCCTCTTCCTCCCTCCTTCACTTGAGGTCAGACTTGCATCTCAGTCTGATGGCTCTCCAGCCTCCTGGTTCCCCCCCAATTTCCTTCCACGTAAGCATTTTACCCCTAGTAGAATCTATACCCGTTTCACCTCACTGCTTCTCAGCGGACCATGATTCACACACGAGGTGAATGAAACTCACTCACTGGTTCACAGACACAAGCCATGCCTCCCCCTTCCTTCTCAGAACAATGACTAAGACAAATGAGCCACAGCAGGGTAACACACTTCAAAAAGCTTTTTATTGAATTCAATTATTTCCAAAAGCACAAATACTTGAGACAATTTTGCAAGCACCCTGAATTTTTGCAGGGCTGTTTTTGGCTACTGTAAAAAAGCAAACAAACAAACAAAACAACCACCACACACACACACACCAGAGTGGCCCTGCTCGCTGTAAGGTCTCCTTGCAGGATGGACAGTTCTGAAAGGCACTGACCAGTAACAGGGTGGGGCCTTCCTCAGGCAGCCAGCTCAGCTAGGGCCCTGTCCAAGGGATCCATAGACCAATAGCTGTCATCCCAGCCAAGGAACCAGCCCACGAAGGAGGGAGGCTCAAAGCCTTGCTTCACCATGGTGATAGGGGTCCGCCTATCACGATTAGCTGGGTCTGTCTCGATGTACCGCTTAGCTGCAGACACATAGGCAGGAGAAGAATCCTTAGGGTCTCCCTCGCCAAGGAGACATGGTTCCCTGCCTAAGATGGTTTTTGGTCCCACTGTACCCAAGGCCCAACCCCGCACTGGACACCACCATCCCTTAAAGGCAATGACACCCACATGACTCCTCCACTGCCCTGCCCAGGAACATGGGAAGGAACGGGGGTCACAGTTTAACCTCCAGCTTCGTCCCCTACTGGAAGATATCAAAGAACCAGCTTTTGGGTTTCCAGCTCCCAAATCAGATCTGCTCCGCCACCAGGGATCTGCTTTCCCACATCTAAATCCTGACAAGTTTGGTCCTTGGGCATTCTGGGAATCTGAAGCAGCTCCTAGCTGCTGCTTCCTTTTGGTGGGACCTAAGGCTTCTGCAGAAAGTGAGCTGTTCTTTCACCACCCCAGGGAGGGCTCACCGGGGGCTGACCACGGATGCGAAAGTCCCCACCTCCACCGTCACAAACGCCCAGACCCGCAGAGGAAGCTGCTTCCACCCCACCGCACGACACAGACCCACAGGCACCCTTGGGTCCTCACCAGAGGTCAAGGCTTCCGTCTTTTCCTCTTCTTGAGAATCCTTTCCAACCCAGACAAAGACCTGGAAGAGAGGCGCGAGATGAAATGGCGTGAGGCGTGCTGACTCTACGCGCTCCTGGAGGAAGCGCGGCAGGTTCCAGGTGTGGACCAGACACCCCCTCCGCTGACAGAGCCCGCGGACCGGGACTCCAAGGATTTGGAACAGAGACGGCAAACTGGTGACCTCCAACCTGCTCTGTAGGCCCACCACCCTCTAGGGGGTGGTCTGCTTTTAGACAAACTGAGTGACTAGCGGATTACATTCAATCCAGACTTCCAACTTCCCTCGCAAACGGGGAGGATCTGGCAGCTTCACCCGCACGTGGATGACGAAGCTGAGTAGCAGCTGCCCCTCTCAATGGGAAGTTCCAGTTTGCCTCAGACTCCACCATGCCTTCGTGTCTCCCCAGCTCGGCCTGCTTCACTCACTAACAGGTGCCGTCAGCCACTGAGGTTGAGACCCCTCTCTAGCAGTTCAGGAATGATCCTTTTCCGGGCATTTGCTTGTTCAGCAAATGAGCAGCCTAACATATGCTCACTGGTTTCTTCACCCAACGAACATGCATTAAGAGTCTGCTATGTGCCAGTCTCCGTGTGTCTGAGCCAACAAGGTCTAAGGCTTGGAATAAAAACAACTCACCACCACTACCACCATCTTGAATCTTATGACAAGCTTGTTACACCAAAAAACCTATCCAGCTGATTTTTATGTCTCATTTATTTTGATGTGTATCTAAAATATCTTAAAGAGCATGTCATTGATAAGATGGTATCAGACAATAAAATGCCAGACTTCCTCGCCCTCACTTATTTACATATGTGTTCCCTACTGCAGTACATCGGCCCCTCAACACCAGGAATTGTGACTGTACTGCTCATCACAGGACTCCCAGCATCACAGCATTTTGCCTGGAAGACAGTGGTGTTTCAAAAATGTTGGCTGAGTGAGTGAATAAACAGATGAACGTACAGATTAAGTAGTAAATGGAACAAAGCTGCCAGCAGCTGAACGGCTAAACTGCAAACCTTTTGGTACTGATCCTCCAACTGGGGAGCCCAAGAAACAGCCCTGCGGGTCGAGGGGAGTCTTACACCTGCATGGCTGCTATCTCTAACCCTGACAACTCTGGGAGAAGCCAGCTTGATAGGAGGGGTTACGGACTGCCACCCCCCACGAGAATGCAAGCCCCGTGGGGACAGGGAAATGTCTACTTCTAGGTGACACCCTGGACAGTTTATGCCTGCATGTGACATGCTGCAAAGTTCAACTTTCTTTACAAACAGATTTAAAGGAAGAGTTCACGCTCCCCTAAGGCCTGGGAAGTAACGCTGGTCGTCTGATTTGCATTTATATGGTGCTTTGCAGTTGGCAAGGAGATTTTATCTACCTCTCATCTGCCCATTCTGCAGATGAGAAAATGGAGGCTCAGACAGGGAAAGTGACTTGCAGCACCGTGCTTCACCCACCTGGTCCCAGATGTCCAGAAGCATGACGTCATCGGTGGCCAGGTCTTCCTGCATGAGCTCGCCAGGGACCTCTTCGATCTGGGAAGGAATGGAAGAGGTTAATAACAGCGCACCAGCAAGCCCCCCCCCCACCCCCCCCCCCCGCCGTAGGCCTGCTCTATCTGCCCCCTTGAGTGAGATGCAGAGCTGGCTCCAACCTGCATGGGTCTATGCTGGTCTGTCAGAAGGGTACACTCCCTGCCCCTGCTGCGGCTGCAACAGCTCCGCTCCCTGGAACACACCTCCCAAGGGGCAAGCAGAGGGAGCGCCCTCCGCCCTCCGCTGGGACTCACCACAAAACGTCCGATCTTGTTGGAGCAGGCGAAGAGGCGAGGAGGGTGGGCATCCATCTTCTTGTCCTTCAGCCGTGGGGACGTGCGATAGGCGGCCTTCCCACCCAGGGCCTCCCAGAAGCTGTCTGTGAGGGGAGGCCACACCAGTTACCAACTGACCCCACCCTCCCCCCCCAGAACTTCTCTTTAGACCCTGGGACAAGCCCTGCCCTAGCACAACCAACTGCTCTCAATCCGCAGCCTGCATCTTAAAATCCCAGGGCGCCAAAGAAGGAAGGGGCCTGAGGGATTCGACAGTGATGAAACGGAGGCCCAGAGAGGGAAGACTTGGCAGTGGACACACAGCCAGGACTACTTCTTGTTTGAGACTGACGACAGCACCGCGGGATGGGGATAATTATCCCCGCTCAACATGTGAGGCGGCTGAGGCTCAGAGAGGTTAAGCAACTCACCCAACATCACACAGCTAGTATGCTGTAAAGCCACCTTACCTGACGCCACGTATCATTTCCACTATACCTGCTCTGTCCACATGTGCTATTTAAATTTAATTGCATTTTCCCACCAGTCACATTTAAATATTCATTAGCCTAAACATGTGACTAGTGGCCATCCGACATAGAACGTGTCCATTCTCTCAGAAGGTTCCAGTGGACTGTGCTGCTCTAGACAGAACTACTCTTCCCCATTTCTGCTAAGCATCAAGCAGGAGGGATTGGGCTTAAAAGTAAGAATGGAAAAACCTGGGGTTGGCATAACAAAGGTGTTCCTGACCCATGCTCTGGAAACAAAGCAGGCTTGTGGCATTGTGACCCCTCTTCCAGCTGACTTCCCCACCTGCCCCAGCCCACACTGAGCTCTCCTTTCTCTAACTCCTGGATGCCTCCCTCTCACTGACCATAGCCCTCATTTTCATCTAACTCACTTTTTTTTTTTTTTTGGGGGGCAGCGCTGTGGCATGCGGGATCTTAGTTCCCCGACCAGGAATTGAACCCGTGCCCCTGTGGTGAAAGCGCAGAGTCCTAACCACTGGACTGCCAGGGAATTCCCTAACTCACTTTTTTTTTTTTTTTTTTTTTTTTTTTGTGATACACGGGCCTCTCACTGTTGTGGCCTCTCCCGTTGCGGAGCACAGGCTCCGGACGCACAGGATCAGCGGCCATGGCTCACGGGCCCAGCCGCTCCGCAGCATGTGGGATCTTCCCGGACCAGGGCACGAACCCGTGTCCCCTGCATCGGCAGGCGGACTCTCAACCACTGCGCCACCAGGGAAGCCCCCTAACTCACTTTTATTAACGCACATTAGGGGACAGGTGCTCAGGAGAGGGGGGAGGATATAGAAACCCCCAAGCAGACAGAAGGGAGGGAAACATAACAGCTGCATCCCCAGAAGCAGCAGAGGCCCCTCTGCCCGTTGCTCCTACCTGGCTCGCTGCCTTCTGCCACTTGCACAGGTTGGGCCCGAAGCACCTGGAGCAGCTCCTGGGCCCCGGTCTTCTCTGCCTGGCTGGCTCCTGTACCCACCCACAGGTAGGCGGCTGAGGGGGTTTTCAGGACAAAGGCATCGTTGGAGTTCAGCACGCCAGCCTTGGGGATCACCTGGGAGGGCAGTCCTCGATTAATCAGGAACCAGATAAAATGTCCTCAGCCCCCTCCTCGTAGCCCAGGAGACGCTGCAGCAGGACCAGCTCTTAGGTGAGGTCACAGACTTTGGGCACTGAGGGCCTTAGTTGACTCCCATGAGTCATTAGTGCACTGTGGCTAGCCAAGGAGATTCTAGAAATCTGGGCTGCATTAACAGAAGTTGGGTGCCCAGAACAAAGAAGGTGATAATCCCATTCTCCTCTAGGCTGCTCAATAGGATTATGTTCAGATCTGCACCTTCCACCATGAAAGGGAGAGCATCCAACTGGAATGTAATGAAGAACAGTGTCCAGATTGTGAAGAATGGACTGCCTGTGAGGTAGTGAGCTGCCCGTTATGGAAGGTATGCAAGGGGCAATGGGCATTTCTTGAAACAAGGGGAAATCTAAGACATACAATCTTGCTGCCAGGGCAGGAAGGTACAAAAAGCTACTTCTTAACCCCTCAGCCAAACCCACCCAATCCCGTGCCCGGAGATCTCCCCATCAAGCCTGGGAGGTTTCAGAGAGGCCAATCCTGCCTGGGGTCCAGGGCCTGGGCATTACCTCAACAGCTCGGGTGGCTCCAGAACTGCTGGCCCGGACCTGGAAGAGGCGGGTACTGGCAGGAGCTGTCTGTCCACCCTCGCGGGAGGTGCCACCCCTGTAGACGATCATGGGTTTCCCGCCAAACAGGCTCATGAGGTGAGCAGGCTCCTTGCCTTGGACCACACGGCTCTGGGAGGGAGACAGGAGAGCAAGTCAGGAAAGGGGGTGGGAATGTCAGTCCTGTACGACACCAGGCTCACCGCCACCCCCTGCAGCCAGCACAGCCTGGGCTCACCCCTCAAATAAGGCCGTCGCACTTGGGTCTGTGCGCGGGTGGTGCATGACCCCACAGCACACAGGGGCTGGCAGGGGAACAGGAGTTCCAGGAAGGCCGGACACAGCACTATTGCCTGAGGCCCCCCGGGCACTGCTTCGGCCGCTCCCCTCCCACGAGGCCCTGCCTTGCTGAGCCTGAGTCTAGTCCAAGAACCAAGAGAGCCCACGTTTGCAAATATTCCCTTAAATGGAAGCACAGGGACTGTTCGTGCACTTTCTTCCAGGATGGTGATGTCAGCCTCAGGCATGAAAGCTGGCAGAGTGGTGAGAATAGAGCCTTCCAGATCTGGAGAGACCCCTCCTGCACAGCCAGTACACCCCACAAGCAGGCTGCAGTCAAGGGCTTAGTGGTGGGAGGGAGAGGGCAAGGAGGTCTAAGATATATCACATCTGCTTCTGCCCCGTGTGCCCATTTCATTTCGGATCCCAGTTGAGACCCTGGCTAGCTAAATCTAGAAGACAATCGCACGTGTGGGCCGGGGGTATTGGAGTCGCTTCCCAACGTGGGCCACCACTGCTGGGTCAGAGCTCAGATCCAAGCTCCGCCCTGACAGCGAGAATTCAGGCACGGGCCTCAACCTCTCAGTTTCTTCCTCTGTGAAATGGGGCCAAGAATGCTACTCCTAAGGCTGATGTTGGGATGAGCTGAGGCAGTAATCATCCCACCCAGCACCCGGCACCCAGCCTCCAGGACCCAGAGGATCCCACTGTCGTGGTCAAAGTTCAAGGCACCAACCCCAAATCTGAACCCAGAGCCCTGCTCATTCCAAGGGTAGGATAGAGAAAGGAGGATTCTGTCTCCTTCTCCCATGTCTTCCCCCACCTGCTGCCCTCCAGGGCCCAACACTGTAGCCAGAGCAACCTTTTAAACTCATGAATCCCTTCACATTACATTTACCATGTTAGCAACGTCCCCTTGTTCTCAGGGTCAAGGTCAACATCCTCACGGTGGCTTCTGAGTGGTCTGGTCCCTCTGATCATCTCCCCAGGCTCCTATCGTGGCACCCTCCCCTCGCTTTAATAACCAGTGCCCCCCTCCCACCTCAGGGCCTTTACATGTACCCTTCCCTCTACCTGGAATATGCCTGGCTAACTCCTACTCAACCATTGGGTCCCAGCTGAAAAATCCCTCCCTGGATGGGGGCCCTGTCTACTCCAATTAGCTCCTACTTGGGATGTATGCGTCCTTACACTTAACACACCTGTATAAGGGGTCTATTATGGGCCAAGCATGGCCCTAAATGCTTTACAAATGTTAACTCTTCATCCTCACAGCAATCCTGTGAGATAGGTACTGTTATTAACCCCAGTTGGAGAACACAGAGGCATAGAGAGGCTAAGTGACCTGTCTGAGGCTGCCCAGAGGTGAAGACTAGATTTAAACCCAAGCAGGCTAGCTCCATGTCCGTCCTCTGAACTAAACCCCCACACTGCCTCTCCTGCTCCTCTGGTGTCTTATCATTTTCACTCACTGCACACGTCGTTATGTGTGATTGTCCAACCTTCGCCTGCATGTCTGCTGAACATCTTTCTCCCCCCTAGACTGTAAACCACATCACAGCAGTTCAGGGCAGGGCAGGGGTGGGATCTGTGGGTTCATGGCTGCAGATGCAGTGTCAGAGCCCTGCATAAATGTTCGCTGAAAGGATGGATGGATGAATGGAATGATGGACAGTCAGATAGATGAGTGAACAGATGGACAGGGCCCAGGGTGTGGCCCCGAGGGACAATGGGCTCACCTGGACAGGGGTACCTCCCAGCTCCTCATCCAGCTGCGCAGTCAGGATGGCAGATGCGGCGACCTCATCCTGGGTGGACTGGGCACCCTGCCTGGAAGGGAAGTGATACTCAGCACTGAGGTTTGCAAAGAGCTCCGAGTCTCTCCTTCACCCTGGGCCTGAGAAACCCACAAATCCTCGGATTACAGGTAATGAAACTGAGACACAGAGAGGAAAAGGGGTTCTCTCAAAAGCAACCAGTGCCAGGAACCAGACCAACATGCCACATCCCCCAGCTCAGCATCTCACCTCTTATAGAGATCTGACCACAACCAACAGACTTCCTCATCCTAAATCTGCCCTGCAGGGATATTTACAGTGGGTGGCTTTCTGCCTCACCTCTTCCTATGACTGTCTAAATTTCTCATAACCAACATGTGTTATCTGTATAAGCAAACAATCTGACAAATCAACGTGCTGATGCAGCTATTAAGGAAAAAAGAAAAAAAGGCTTCTCGTGAATTTTGTAGCGTGTGTGTATTACCGTGTCCAAAAAAATTTCTTTCAAGCTGCTTTTAAAAGTCTGAGGTTGTCATCGTTAATCATTAGAGAAATGCAAATCAAAACTACAATGAGATATCATCTCACACCGGTAAGAATGGCCATCCTCAAAAAATCTACAAACAATAAATGCTGGAGAGGGTGTGGAGAAAAGGGAACCCTCTTGCACTGTTGGTGGGAATGTAAATTGATACAGCCACTATGGAGAACAGTATGGACGTTCCTTAAAAAACTAAAAATAGAACTACCATACGACCCAGCAATCCCACTACTGGGCAAATACCCTGAGAAAACCATAATTCAAAAAGAGTCATGTACCAAAATGTTCATTGCAGCTCTATTTACAATAGCCAGGACATGGAAGCAACCTAAGTGTCCCTCATTGGATGAATGGATAAAGAAGATGTGGCACATATATACAATGGAATCAGCCATAAAAAGAAATGAAATTGAGATATTTGTAGTGAGGTGGATGGACCTAGAGTCTGTCCATACAGAGTGAAGTAAGTCAGAAAGAGAAAAACAAATACCGTATGCTAACACATATGTATGGAATCTAAGAAAAAAAAAAAAAAAAGGTCATGAAGAACCTAGGGGTAAGATGGGAATAAAGACACAGACCTACTAGAGAATGGACTTGAGGATACGGGGAGGGGGAAGGGTAAGCTGTGACAAAGTGAGAGAGTGGCATGGACATATATACACTACCAAACGTAAAATAGATAGCTAGTGGGAAGCAGCCGCATATCCCAGGGAGATCAGCTCGGTGGTTTGTGACCACCTAGAGGGGTGGGATAGGGAGGGTGAGAGGGAGACGCAAGAGGGAAGAGATATGGGAACATATGTATATGTATAGCTGATTCACTTTGTTATAAAGCAGAAACTAACACACCATTGTAAAGCAATTATACTGCAATAAAGATGTTAAAAAAAAAATCTGAGGTTGTCAAATTGAGAGGCATTCTACAGAATAAGACTAGTGCTCTTCCAAAGTATCAAGGTTGTGAAAGAAGAGTAAAGCCTGAGGGCTTCCCTGGTGGCGCAGTGGTTAAGAATCCGCCTGCCAATGCAGGGGACACGGGTTCGAGCCCTGGTCCAGGAAGATCCCACATGCCGTGGAGTAACTAAGCCTGTGAGCCACAACTACTGAAGCCCGCATGCCACAACTACTGAAGCCCATGCGCCTAGAGCCCGTGCTCCGCAACAAGAGAAGCCACTGCAATGAGAAGCCTGTGTACCGCAATGAAGAGTAGCCCCCGCTTGTCACAACTAGAGAAAGCCTGCGTGCAGCAACGAAGACCCAATGCAGCCAAAAATAAATAAATAAAATAAATAAATTTATTAAAAAATAAAAAGAGTAAAGACTGACGACCTGTCACAGATTAAAGACATGATTAAATGTCACTAAGGAGACGTGATGACTAAATGGCATGTGAGATCCTGGGTTAGATCTTAGACCAGAAAAAGGATATTAGTGGGAGAACTGGTGAGATTCAAGTAAGGTCTATAGATTAGTAAATAGTATCGCAACAATGTTAATTTCCCGGTTTTGAAACTTGAACTATGGTTAAGACATGATCATAGAGGGAGCTGTGTAATGGGTATATGGGAACTGTCTGTAGTATTTTTGCAACTTTTCAGCAAGTCATTTCAAAATAAAAGGTTTTTAAAAAAAGAAACCCAACCGTCAATCTTCAAAAAGTTTGAGACTGCATATAAGAGAAACGAAATGAAAAAAGAAAACTACTATACTGAGATACCATTTCATAACTATACTGAGATACCATTTCATAAACTATAACTTTTGCTGACAAACAGCAAAAGTTTGATAACACAGTCCACTGGTGAGGCCGTGGGGAAACAGACACTCTCATTTGTTGCGGGTGAGAATGCAAATACTACAAACTCCACCTACGGAAACTGGGTGCTATCTATCAAAATGACAAGTGCATTTACTGTTTGACCCAGCAGTCCCACTTCTGGGAACTTGCTGCAAAGATATTTCTCTACACATTCAAACTGATGTTTGTTTAAGGTTACTAATCACAGCAATGCTTCTAATAGCAAAAGTCTGGAATCAACCCAAGTACGCAACAGCAGGGAATTTGTTAAATAAACTACAGGATAGCCACGTGATAGAATATTATGCAGCTGTAAAAAGGAGTGGGGAAGTTCTCTATGTACTGACAGAGACCAAGCTCCAGGAAGTATTAAGTGAAAAAAAGCAAAGTGCAGGATAAAATACATAGTTTGCTAGCTTTTGTGAGGAAGGAAAAGAACTAGGAATATAGGGTGAGATTTTCTTATATTTGCATCAAAAATTACTGGAAGAGTATACAAGAAACTAATGAAAGTGGGCATCCATGGAGGGGTGGGGGTCATAGAGCAAGGTGGGGAGGGACAGAATGGGGACAAGCTTTCTCAATACATGCGTTTTTATTCTGTTTCGATCCTTGACTTGTGAATGTATTATCTATTTTTAAAGAATTAAAAATAATTTTTAATTAGAAAAGGTGGGAGGATGAACAGTACTTAGAGTGGGATTGTGGGAGGGATTTTCTGTTTGTTTGTTTCTCCCTAGTCCCCATGTCTCCTACAATGGACACGTAATGCTTTTATGAGAATAGTTTAAAATTTGTTTAGAGAAAAAAGACAAGAGGTGTTGCCCTGTGGACGAGAGCCTTTCCCAGTGGATGGTGGCTGCCCCGGCTCAGGTCCACACACTCGCAGGCTTCCCTCAGCCCTGTTCACATCCCTCCTTGCTGCCATGCTCGCCCCACAGCACAGGGCCCCAGACCCTCACCAGTTGTAGATGATCTGTCCCTGACGGCCGCCATGACGGTAGTTGTACAGAATGATGTAGCTGTCACCACCGTAGAACTGTCCATACGTGGCGGGGTCCACGGGCACTTTGTTGGAGCCTTCAATTCTCCAGATCTACCAGAGCAAAGCTGGGCTCAGACACAGTGCAGCACCCCCAGTCCCCAACTCAGACCAGTTGAGAAACCACACAGTGCTGGGTAGTGGTTACAAAACACGACCGCACTCGGACTCAGACTAAAGTGAAATAATCTGCCCAAATCACACAGCCACTAGGATTCAAACCCATGTTTCCTGCTCTGGATCCTTATACTGCACCCCTGCCCCACCCTGTACTTCCTGCTTGTAGAAATCAGCACAGGGACTGGTAGTCGCATGGTAGTATACTGCACCTGCATGATAGTATTTGCAAAATGGGTTCCGTGGGTGTTACACAGTATAACACAGGCTAAGGGTACAAATCAACGAATGACCTGGATCCAAATCAGGATCCACCCCCTTAGAGGTTGTGCAGCCTTGACAACTTGCTCACTGTCTATGAGCCTCAGTAGGAGACTAATAAAGGATGTTGGTCTATTCATGGAAGTCTAGCACAGTGCCTGGCACAGGGTAATGGCCCTACAGGGGGCAGCTACTCTTAATTATTAGAACTATTATTATTTTATTATTAATGTTGCCATTATCTGTATCATTATTAAGTTGTCTGAATTTTATAGATCACCTGCAGAGGCAGGGCCATCACTAAGTGACCTCAGAATGACACCTGCTGGCAGATCTCTTTGCAGAGCTCCGGTAACACGGTGTCAAAGTGGTCACAAAGCCCTGCAGCGCCACCTGGTGGTGCTGCAAGTCCCGGGAAACAATCTCCGGACTTTGAAAATTCTCGAAGGTGATGGAGTGGGCTAAGCCTCATTTTACAGGTGAGGAAAGTGAGGTTCAAAAAGGTTAAGTAACTTGCCCGAGGTCACACAGCTGAGCTGCCAGGGCTCTTTCCACACTGCCCTATCCTGATCATTTTCATTGCATCCTCCCCTCCCACTGAAGTAATGAATGGGTGATGAATGAAAAATAATAACACCAATGACAAAAACAATAATAAATAAAAATTAACACTTTTGCTATTTCTATTATGTAGGATGGAATCAGTGTTTGCCTGAAGCAGATTCTACTTCATAAACATCTCTGAATTCCACCCCCCCCCCCACTTCTCCATCTTCACTGTGACCTTCCTGATCTCAAGGTCATTATCTCTTCGCTAGACTATTATAACCTCCTTATGAGGTCTCTACTGTCATTATCCTGTCTCTAAATTCATTTTCACAGTGAGTTTAGGAAGCACAGAACTGAGCCTGTCACATTTCTGCCTTTAAAAAAAAGAAAAAGAATAAAAAACCCTCACTAGCACCTAACGGTTACAGGATCAAGTCCACACCCCTGGACATGGAACTCAAGGCCCCTCCTTGAGGATGCCATCAGCAGCAGGCTCCCAGGACAGCTCCCTGCCTGGAATACCTACTCTTCTTCTCTGGCAGCAAACTCCTACTCATACTCTGAGGCCCAACCAAAAGGTCCCCACCTCTGTGAAGACTGCCCCAACCACCCACCTTCACTTCCCTTCCTGTGTTCCCATAATCCCTGTGCACCTCCCATCTCCCACTGACCACACAGGACTGAGCAACCAGCTGTGGCTGTGGTCACCTCCCCTCCCACACCAGGTACTCTTCATGGGCAGGGTGGGGTCTCAGACACTTGGCATGGAGCCTGGAAGACAGTAGGTGCTTAGGGTATGTTGGTTGCAATAATCCAGCAAGACAAAATAATTCCATCCACCAAAAACTGTGGTCAAAATCTCTTAGAGAAACATCTTCAGAGAAGCAGGAGGCAGTGGGTGGGCCAGAGGTGCCAGGGAGGGAGCAAGGAAGGGGCCTGGACACACCCACCCCAGCCCCCCAGGTACCTGTTTCTGGCCTGTGCCATTGTCATCCATGCCGTGCTGGGCGGCCATTGCAGTGGAGGTGTGCAGGGTGGCGGCGTCGAAGGGCACGCGCTCTATGTTGGCGATGTGGCTGGAGAGATAGGTCAGGCCCAGGCCATCCGTCTGGTCTAGGTCGCGCCAGTTCTTGAAGAACTGTTTGAACAGTGGGGTCTCGCCACCCTCAGGAAGGACGGAGACCTGGAAGGGGAGGGGGGAGAGCAGGACATGCTGGCTTGGGGTCCCCCTGAGGACAGGGGCCACCCAGCAGGGGTCCTCAAGGGAGCCTCAGACACCCAGTCCACACTGAGGTGGGATACCCACCCAAAATGGACCCATTCTCACTGTCCTACCTGGCTCCAAGACTCACCTGGGTCTGCTTGGGGTAGTTCATCTTGGAGATGAAGTCGGAGGCCGTTTTGAGGGCAGCCTTCCTCTCCTCCGTGTTGGCCTGCCTGCCTGTCAGCAGAGGGAGGGTAAGGGGCCGGGGGTCAGTGCTGTGCCCCCGCATCCAATGGTCCAGGGAAAGCAGAAGGCCAACCTCCCTCCCTCCTCTTCCTAGACTGTGGACAGCCAAGGCCAGAGAACTCAGAGCTGATCACACCATGAGCTCTCGGGGGGCCAGCTGGGGGTCCTGCCTGATGATGGCAAGCACACCGACCACTGTGGCCCATTTACTGAGCTCAGAACTATACAAAAATGATGGCATTTCATCCACACAACAACCTTATGGGATAAAGATCTTGTCCTCATTTACCTATAAGGAAACCAGGGTCTTAGAGAGGTGAAGTGACTTGACCAAGGCCGCTCAGCCAGTAGGAAAGTTGCCACTCAGACCCTCAGGCCCCCCTCCTCTTCCCTAGACTCATGAGCCAAATTCCTGCAAGGCTGCTGGAGCTCCCACTCGAGGTCCTGTTCAAGCCCTTCCCCTGTCCCCAATACCTTTCCAGACAAAGATTTTCCCATCTTTGCCATGGTCCAGGATGAAGCAGTCCTCGGACTTCAAGGCCCCCTGGGCGAAGGGGTTCTCATCAGCCACGAGGGAGACCGACATGGTGCCCGCACCATTGGAGACCTGGGAGGACGAGGGAAAGGCAGCCCAGCCCATCAGTGACCTCCACCACTTCAGCCTAACCATGGGCGCCCCAAAGACCACACGTGGGGAGACCCTCGTCTCACCCCCACCCCCAAACGACACTGCAGGGTAACATGAGGACTTGTGCCCTCAAGCCCTGAGGCTCATTCAGGATTTCTTTGTCTTTTTCCACTATGTCACAACCACATCTGCGACCTACACACAGGTGTAGCATGGAAACCGCACACGGAAAGGGAAGGGGGAGGATCCAATGCAGGAATGCAGGTGGCATAGGAAAAGAACTGTATAGTTGGTGAAAAGATATTCAACCTCATCAGTTAAAAAAAAAAAGGAAATAAAGAAGAAAAAGAAAAAGATCTAAACGCAGTGTAGGATTCTGGATTGGAACCTGGAATGAAAAATTGGGGAAAACTGAATAAAGTCTGCAGTTTAGTTAGTAGTATTGAACTGATGTTTCTTAGTTTTGACAAATGTACCTGGTTATGTTAAGATGTTCAGGAGAAGCTGGGTGAAGGGTATACAGGAACCCTCTGTACTATCTTTGCAATATTTCTGTAAACCTAAAAATTATTCTAAAATAAAAGTTCATTGAATTTTTTTAAGTGTACCATACTCGTCAAAATTCAAAAGACTGACAATACCCACGGGCTTCCGTGGTGGCGCAGTGGTTGAGAGTCCGCCTGCCGATGCAGGGGACGCGGGTTCGTGCCCTGGTCCGGGAAGATCCCACATGCCGCGGAGCGGCTGGGCCCGTGAGCCACGGCCGCTGAGCCTGCACGTCCAGAGTCCGTGCTCCGCAACGGGAGAGGCCACAACAGTGAGAGGCCCGCGTACCGCAAAAAAAAAAAAAAAAAATCGACAATACCCAGCGTTGAAAAGACTCTGGGTGAACAGGCACTTTCAAACCCGTGATGAAGGTAACTAGGGAGCCCTTCTAGAATGCATTTTAGTAATACATGTCAGAACTCTAAAAAATAAGTGCTCCACATTTATTGAAAACTTACTATGTGCCAGGCACTGTTCTAAGCAATTTATGTAATTTATATAATTTAATCACTTCTACAATTATACAACTCCTTTAATCCTTAAAACAACCCTGTGGTAGTCCTAGTAGTGTCCCATTTTATTCACAAGGAAACCAAGGCACAGAGAGATTAAGTAACCTGCACAGCTAGAAAGTACCAGACCTGGGATTCGAACCCAGGTAGTCTGACTCCAGAACCGGTAATTTTTTTTTTTTTTTGGCCACATCCTGAGGCTTGCAGGATCTCAATTCCCGGACCCGGGATTGAACCACAGCAGTGAGAGCCCAGAATCCTAACAACTAGGCCACCAGAGGACTCCCAAGAACCAGTATTTTCAATCACTGACTCTTTATTCAGCCTATGACCCAGCAATCCATGTCTGGGAAACTCCCCTAATGCCACACTTTGCCCAAGTACACAAAGAGGGACTGTCTGCAATCAGAAAAGGTGGAAACATTCTAATGTCCATCAATTAGGGATCTGCTGAGATTCCTACATTCCTAAAATAGAATACCACACAGCCGTTTTAAAGGACCATGTGGATCACTATTACAGACAGATACTCCTGACCACGTCAAGTGGAAAAAAGAAGGCCACAGAAAAGCATGAATCGTTTGGATCCGTGAATATCAAACAGAGATGGAAAAATATATGTAACTAGACACAGAAAGCTGTATCTGGAGATTTCTTTACCAAAAGGGTAACCACGTAACCATGGTAACCCATGGAGAGGAGAGGAGGCGAGGTTGACTTTTGTTTTTGAGTGTCGTTCCTTTTGTAATTAAAACCCATTTTTAAAACAGTACTGGCTACCCTAAACTAGTGAAATTGCACTGACTCGTATTTTCTTCTTATGTTCCTGAGAACTGCTCAGTACTGTTATTTACAACGCGTATGTGTTACTTTAGTATCAGAGTAAATGTCAATAATGTGGTTTTTCTGTGGCCTTGATGAGAATCTTCACCTCATGTTGTTGTTATTTTACCACAAACAAGCCTAGGGCACGACATGGGTGTCACAGGCCCAGAGGCCAGAGTTCCCTGGCTCAGGAGCAGCCTCGATTCACTTTTTTAAATCACAAGAAGGCAAATTCCCTGGCGGTCCAGTGGTTAGGACTCCGTGCTTTCACTGCCGAGGGCGTGGGTTAAAGGGAACTAAGATCCCACAAGCCGCACAGCGCGACCAAAATAAATAAATAATAAAATCACAAGAAGAAATTATAAATAAAGTCATTAACCATAACCTGCCCCTCAACACACACACACACACACCCCCACACCCCACACACACTTTTGTACTATTCCCTGTATTTTCCTACAACACTCCCATCAGTTTCCTCTGTGGACCCCCGGAAATCCTGAAAAGTTGACTCGACTGCCCTTCTCCCCACTTTACAGGCTAGGAAACTGAGACCCAGCAGAGAACATGTGCTGCCCAAGACCCCACAGATGAATGTGACGCACATGTGTCTGCAGTCGCTCGCACGCCCTTACTCCCGGGGCAGGAAGGCAAAGGCAGCAGGTGGGCGTCTACTGGAGGCGTGTGGAAGCCGAGTCCCCCCCACCCCACCCCCACGCATGCTTTGCTCAAGGCCCCGTGGCAGCGGAGCTCAGGAAGACCAGGTCTCTTGACCCAAGACCCAGGGGCCAGCGCAGCTGAGGCTCACCTTGTAGAGCTTGGCCAGCTTGCGGTTGGCTGCGTCCTCCTTGGCTGTGTCCTCGGTACCCTCGGGCAGAGCCGGCTTGGGACCCAGCACCTGCAGGAGAGGGAGACACGGAAGAAAGGGTGGCGGTGAGCTCCTGGCAGCCTCCTCCCCCAGGGAGGGGACTGAATTCCTGAGAGAGCTCCCTCCCCAGGCAGGTAAGGACCACGTGGGCGTCCATCCACAGCGACCTTCCACTTAGGGTAAGGTCCCCTCCAGAGACATCCTGCATCTCTTGACGTGTCTCCTGTGTGCAGAGCTCAACCAGGGCTGCCTGTCGAGTCCTTCCCTCCTTGTTCCTTGTCTCCAGGAGCTCCGTGCTCCTCTGCCTCCTGGACAGTCCTTCAGGTATTTATTCTACCATTTCCTCCTAGCCTTCTAAGAATGATAAACAGAGCTATGAATACCTTCCACCACATGCCTTTAACAGACCTCATTTCATCTTCGCACCCATGCTGAGAGGCACAGATTATCACTCTCGTTTCACAGGAGAGGAAACTGAAGTCTAGAGAGAAGTACCTTGTCCACACAGCTATAAGGTGGCTAAGTTGGAATTTGAACCCGTATCCCTGTGATTTTAGAGTCTATTTTCACACCTCCATTCTGAGCTACTTCCAGCCTCAATGGCCCCAGCTACTGCTCCTCTCAAGCCATCTTTGGTGTCCAGGCTCCTCCCCATAATAATCACCTTCTGCTCTTCCTAAAAACCAGAACTCAACAGCCCCAGACAAGCAGGAGACAAGTGGCACGGAGCAGAGCCCGTGGTCTCCTCCTTTTCCTGGTGACCTCTGCCTCTGTTGATATGTCCTCAAAGCACAACGGCTGACAATGCCATCATGCAATTTGATGAAATGGGCTATAAACCACTAGGAATGGTCAGAAGAGGAAAGAGGGGATTGGGTCTCCATTGTCTCTTTCTGACCTGGCTCCAGCACCAGGCTCACCCTCGGAAGACGCCAAGACCCTCCTTCTCAGCTCCTTTGGAGGACCTAGCCCTCCCAGTGGGAGGGTGTGGCTCACAACCCCGGGATGTACCAGGTCCTGGGATTCCAGCCCCACTTCTCAGGGGAGTCTGGGAGTTGTCGGGGAAGCTGCTCTTCCAGCTCGGTGGAAAAACAAATTCACCTCAAAACTGCCTGTTGGATGGAGGAAAGAAAGGAGCCTCCTGTCCCTCTTCTCAGCCCCACCATGCACTCCTGGGATGTGGCCGTGGGTACCTGGAGCATCGCCTCCGGCTCGGAGCCCTCCTCGGACACGTGCACACGGGCCCGGCCATTCCGCTCGTTGTCTCGGATGCCCTTGGACAGCTCTGTGGCCTTCAGCCTCTCGAAACGGTTGCTCTTGGAGCCGCACCACTGATAGATGTCCTGTAAGACAGGGACCCCACATAAGGCAGTGGCCCATATAAGCCCTGCCCAGCGACATGGCAAGGAGGGAACTATGGGGGCGGGCGGTGAGCTCACCTTGTTCTCTGCTTGCCCAGGTGACAGCCGGTGGAGCACACACATGCCCACATCCAAGAACAACAGGTGTGATCTGTGTGCACCAGGGTATGTGAGTGCATGATTTTGGATATGTGTTTTTTCACAGGTACCCCTACACATAGAATGTGTATAGAAATGTTTGCCTGCTGGTGGGAGCAGAAATTAGTACAACCACTTTGGAAACCCATTTGGCTGTACCTTCTAAAGCTCTGTATACCGGTATCCTATGACTCAGCAATCCCTCTCCTGGGAATACACCCAACAGAAGTGCATGCATACAGCCACCAAAAGACCCGTGCAAGGATGTTCAGAGCAGCACCACCTGGAATAGCCCCAAACTATCCCAAGTGTCCGTCAACAACAGAATGGATCAATGAACTGTGGCATATCTGCCCGATCAATTCTTATATAACAAGGAGAAGGAACAATTTACAACTAAAGGCAACAATACGGATGGATCTCAGAAAGAAAATGTTGGGCAAAAGAAGTCAGAGATCAAAAGCAAAGATTCCACGTACATGAAGTTCAGAAACAGGTGGAACCAGTCTATGCTGTTGGTTGAGAGAGTCTGGGATGACGGTTATCCTTGGGGGCGAAAGGATGAGAAGAGGACAGACGGGAATTCCCTGGTGGTCCAGTGGCTGGGACTCTGTGGGGCCCACTGCAGGGGGCACGGGTTCCATCCCTGGTCAGGGAACTAAGATCCTACAAGCCACGCAGCCAAAAAAAAAAAAAAAAAAAAAAAAAATCTAAGAAGAGGACAGATGGGGCCTTCTGGGGGCTGGTGATGTTCTGTTTCTTGATCTGGGTGTTAATTACACGGGTGTGTTCACTCTGAAATCTATAGAGATGCACACTCAGGATTCACACACTCTTCTGTGTACCTGCTACACTTTAATAACCGCTTACACTCAGTGTGTGCCTCCGTTTGCATGGACCTTACACCACGTGTATATATGAGGTTGGGTATAGAACATCCGGCCATGTCCTTCTGCAGGTACGAGTATATGTGGATTTGAGAAGAATGTGTACAAAGCATCAGTCAGTGAGGTGGGCCTGGGTAAGTGCAGCCCACACACGTTGCCACATACAAGTGGGCATGTGCAACTACACGGATGACGTGCACACTGTGGGTCCCTGAACAACATGCCCAAGTCTCCATGTGTAGGCACTCATCGTGATGCCATGCCCACGCCTGCTGGGCAAGAGCTTATAGGTTTTTTTTTTGAGATATAGTTGACTTACAGTGCTACATAAGTTTCACGTGTACAACATAGTGATTCACAATTTTTAAAGACCATATACCATTTGTAGTTGTTATAAAATACTGGCTATATTCCAAAAGCCTATAGTTGCTGCACATGCGTGCCATGTATTTGCAAGTGAATGACTACGTGTAAAAAGGTACACAAGATGTGCACATGAACATGCCAGGGAGTCGTACATCAACTGAAGCCAGAGTGCGCTGTGCGTGAGGTCTGTGTGCGGGCATATGATGAGTCTGAGTCTGCACGCCAGGCACGTCTGCACCCAAATCTCTGCAGGTATGTCTGACTGCTACACAGAGCATGTGTGTGCATGGGGGCTGCTGTCTCTGTGGCTTGCCCTACTTGTTCACGTGGATGCGTCCACCTCCCCAGAGTCAGGCCTGGAGCACCTCAGTGGCCCCTGGGAAAGGGGAGGGCACAACTTACATTGCCCAGGTCCAGGATGAAGCAGTCGCCATTGTTGAAGCTCTCCCAGGACACAGGCACCTCGGTGCCGCGGGGCACACGCCGCCCTTTGACCTGGAAGAGTCTCTGCACCACCACCTCATTGGGTACCACGTGCTTGAATCCTGATGCCACGCCTCCTTTCTGTTGGGTCAAGGAGACAGCGTTAGTCCACGGGAGAGCGTCTGGGGAAGGGATAGGGATGAGTTGAAGGAAATTCTGGCCTATGCACCACTGGACTTCTAGCAGATTCCCTACCCACTGCACATTGCTGCCACCCCTTTGAATCTCGTACTCCACTAACAAAGACCACTGGGCCCACTTTCCTGGATCAAAAAGCTTCAAACATTCCTTTCTCAAAAGCTGCATTTTCTAAGGGATGTTCTAAGGAACTCTAATCCCCCAAATAGTCTGCAAGGAAAGGATTCCATGATCAAATAAGCACAAGGAATGCTCCTTACTTGCTCCCTGACTGTTACATAATGTACATCCACATAATAAAGGCTCTGGGAAGTCCTCTGGTAAATAAACCTGCTTACCTTTTGTTTTAGAGAATATTTCCCTGCCTTATTGAATCAAGAACTGCTTTTCTCCTCCTCATCCTGCCTGCAGCTCGAGTGTTCTGCAAAACCCACTTTGAGAAGCACTCACCCGAAGCTTTCCCATCCTTCAAGGCTCTCTCGGTCTCCAGCCGAGACCATTCCCCTCCCTCCTCTGATGCTGCTGCAGCAAGTCCCACCCAGCTGTGCCTTCAGAGGCAGCTGTGGGTAAATGACAGAGCACTGACCTCAGGTTCAAGTCCCTGCCCTGCCACTACAGTGCTGGGTGACTTTGGGTAAGTCTCTTTCCCTCTCTGAGCCTCAGGCCTCTCCCTTTTGAAATGGTGACAAAAGCCCCTGCTGTGCCACCTTCTGCAGTCATCACCAAGTTCCAGGGAACTTCAGGAAGGATTCCTGGCAGCGGTCAAAACTGCCCTTGGCTCAGTAGAAAGCCAAATAAAGTGGGCTGGGCGTCCTCATTAACAGTTCCCAGCCCCAGGTGCTCATCGACCCCAAGCCTCAGGGATGTCAAGTCAGAGCTGCGAAGGTCCTTATGAGCTTCCCGTTTTACGCATGAGGAAACCGAAGCCCAGAGAAGTGAAGTGACTTACTCAAGGGCACTCAAAAAGCACGCGGCAAAGCTAAGGAGTAAAACCTTGCCTCCTGTTCCCAATCTGGCACTCACCTCCCTGCTCCACACGTCAAGGGCCACTAAGGCCAGAAATGTGGCCATCCCCTCCAGGCCCCTTGCTGACACCTCAGTTTGCAGAGCAAAGCCAAGTCTGACTTGCCGCACAGAGTCCATGAGGGCAAGGGACAAAGGGAGTGAGTATGATTGGGTTCCTATTACGTCTACACGCAGTAAGCAATATAGAAGTGGTTGTGAAATGACAATGCCCACTCTGCCGGGCATTTTGTATGTGTCCTCTACGAGGGAGGTGTCATCATCCCCAACTTACAGATGAGAAATGCAGACGCCAGAAGTGAAGAGACTTGCCTAAGATCTCAAAGCTAGTAAATGGTGGAGCTAGGATGCAAACCCAGGTGTAACTAAATTTGTAAGGGCCACATTTTCCCCCAACATCAGGTTTTCTTAGAGCAAAGGTCCCCAGGGTCACCCAGGATGGGAGGCAGGAACAAACCACTGTTCAGAGCAAGGTTCTTCAAGTTGAAATGTTTTCCCTGTTGTGAGTGGAGCGCCCTCTGGTGTCCTTTCTTAGTACTAGCATGAGGCCTTTCAAGAGCATCCCCTCGGGCCCAGCAGGATGGCCAAGGTATTCGCAGAGCCTTTCTTTCCACCTGGCTTCAGGGACCCTCCTGCTGGGGAGCAGGTAAGGAAAGGCAGCTGGGGAAGAAGATGCAATGCCCCGTGCTCACCTGGTAATGACCGCAGAGGCTGCCACTTACTAGGCCTGTGACAGAGGCTGAGGCACCTGCTTCATGGCCATGCGGTGTGGTCCCCACAAGCCCCTGAGGTAGCAACTCTCATTACCCCACTTCACAGGCATGGAAACTGAGGTGAAAAGAGGTTCAGCCCCGTGCCCAGGGTCCCAGATAATTGGTGTAAGTTTTACCCCCAAGTTTGCCCTTCTAGGGACCAGCCTTGCCCAAGTCTGCCAGCCCAGGAACTCCTGAGTGTCTGTGGGCACCACTGACCCTGGAACCTCATTCATCTGGAGGTACAGAGACCGTGGATCTGAAAAGCTTTTCCAAAAGGTGCTGAACGGACACATGGACCATTTTCATGGATTCCTCAGAGAGGAAGAAATGGGGAAATGAGGGAAGAGAAAGACCCTTAACTTGTAGAAATACATCTCTAAAATATTTTACTTGTACAAGTGTGCCTTTTATTTTTTATCAAAAAAATAGAAACTTTCTTTTAAAAAAGGAAAAGTGTTGTTCAATGTCATAAATCTTGGTTCCAATAAATTCTCTGTATATGAATTTATAAATTAAAGAATACTTGATTTCTAATGAGTATGGACAGGCATTTCCTGATTAATTAACTCCTCTAATCTTACTGATCTGGGAAATTAGACTTAGAAAGATTAGTTAGCAAAAAAATAAAAGTAAGCTCTTAGGAGACATTAGTGGATCTCCAAGTATAAGGGGCAGGACTTTTTGGAAAGTTTTACTATTTTTCACTATTTTTACTTTAATCTCTAGGATTGATTGTTGCTTTCTATGGTCTAATCATTAGGTGGGCAGAGATTGGCATCAAATTATTTAAACAAAATTTAATAGGATATTGTTTTAAAAGCCACTTTCCAAATTAAAGTGATGATATATCTATATATACATATATAGGTATAGATTCTATATCTATACATAATATACACATCTATACGTTCATATAGGGACTTCCCTGGCAGTCCGGTGGTTAAGACCCTGCACTTCCACTGCAGGGGGCATGGGTTCGATCCCTGGTCATGGGGAAGGTTCCACATGCCGCGCGGTGCGGCTAAAAAAATAAATAAATAAATAACATATATGTTCATGTATATATAGAGAAAAATTATGTACCATTTGGTGTATATCTCCACGAGTAGAATCATGGGGAACTTTTACTTCCTAGAAGCCATATTTCTACGTTTGACATTTTACAGTAAGCTTGTATCACACTTGCAGTCTGAAGAAGGATAAAAGCTATAAAGATCTACATTTTAAAATATGTTATAAAACAAAGAAAAACCTACTGATTGGGGCTGGTCCCCTCCACCCTCTAAACTCAGGGTTCCTCATCTAAGAAACAGGAGGGAGGACAGGAAGGGTTCAAGTGATTCTGTGAGTTCCCATTGCGTTCGGGAGCTTCTAGGACTCAGGCCACCCCAGACTCTGCTTGAACCAAGGTTTTCAAATAATGCAGCCCCGTGGGGTCTCTAGGGTTCTGTCTGGGAGTCAGGAGGAGGAGGAGGGATCAAATGCAATGACTTGAAGGATGTGGAGGTCACAGAACCGGACAGCACAGGCCCCGTGAAAGCCCTTTCCAGCGGCTCTCGTCCCCTCCCTGCCCCTTCTCACACCCCGAGGACGGAACTGGCTCCAGGAGCAGGCTTTCACAGAAACAAGTCTTGCGTAACAAGCTCTGCTCCTTGGAGATCTATAATTGATGAGGGCGCCAGGCCGAGAACCTTGAACTGGGCCTGCCAAGTGCAGGGGCGGCGGGAGGACTTGCAGAAGGTGGAAAACAGGACTGGCTTTGGACCTCACATTTCCACCGAAAGCCAGGGCCTCTCAGGACTGAAGTCCCAAATCCAGGCTTGGGCTGGGAACGCATCCCCTGGAACATTCCTCAGAGTATGGTCCAAGAACATCTTGGAAAAATCACCGGAGGGTGAAGGAGGCTTGCTAAACATGCAGATTCCTAGGCTCCATCTGAGCTAAGATCAGAGACCAGGGAGTCTTCAAATGTCCACTCTGAACTCGTTCTGTGCGAGGCCCTTCACACCTGGGTTTAAATCCCAGCTCTGTCACTTACCAGCTCTGTAAGCTGCTTAACTTGTCCACAAGTTAAGTCACTGCTGTCCAGACAGCAACAACAAAAGCAGGCGCTGTTGCTCAAGGGGCTTGATAACTATTTGCTGAATGAATGACAAATATGTGAGAGCGCCCACCTGGAGGCACAAGCAGGGAGAGGGGTGGCCTTGGGACCTGAACCAACCTCTCTGACTCCTGATCGAGTGTCCTTTCCGCTTTCTGCTCCAGGAGCTGCAAAAAGCCCTGGTCCTTCTCCAAGTCCAGGGACTGGGTCCCAAGCTTCTCACCCCTCCCTCCATCGGTACCAGGGCCCCAGAAGAGGCTGTAGAAAGAAGGTAGAACTGGACAGCTCCGCAGGAGGCACTGTGGGCGTGGATGTGACTGACAGGGGTGCTGGTAGCCTCCAGGGACTCCAACCCTGCTCCACCCAGCGCAGGGCTGAGGCCCTGTTCCCACAACACACCCTGCCCTCTGCTATCTCAGTCTCATGAGAGCTTTTCCATCACCTAATCCCTGATGTGTCAGCTGAGCAGACAGCGTGGCCACCCTGCTAACACAGACAACCCAGAGGCCCAGAGATGGATGATGACTTCTCTAAGGTCACACAGCACATCAGCAGCATAGATGGGGCTTAATACCTATCCTAGAACCCTGCTCATGAGAAGCAGGTTGGTGTAGTGGGAAAAAGCTGGGAGTCAGGAGATCTGGGTTCTGGTCCTGGCTCTGGGACTGACTGGCTGTGTGACCCTGGACCAGTTGCTTAACCTCTCTATGCCTCAGTTGCCCCTCCCTCTCTTAAAATAAGAGATTTGAACTCTGACATTAAGACCATCAAAGCTTATGATCCCCTCCTTATCCTGACCAAAGAGAACCCCAGCTTCGTAAAACTACAGCTTTCCAGGAGCCCTTCCAAGGTGCCAAGCTCTGTGCAAGGCATTTCCCAGCTATGCCTTCACCAAATCCTCTCCCCAGGCCCAAAGGGCAGGTACAACTGGTTCTCATGTAACAGAAGAGGAAAGGGAGGCTCAGGGAGGCCAAGTGGTTTCCCAGACGTCATACACAATACACGGCACAGCCTCTTGGGGCTTCCAGCTTGGTTTTGCTCAGCCCTACCTGGCTTGGGGCTGGGGCTCAGACTCTTCAGAGTTCAAGTTCAAGGGGGATTCTAACAAGCAGAAGGAGAAATGTGATCAAATGTGTTTCAAATACGTAACATAGGCCCCTCTGTTGGCAGGCTCAAGCCCCGGGAAAGCAAGGTTCCCACCCATGGCCCACCCCTTACAGCTGGGGCTAGGAAGACCACCCTGTGAAGTGATGGAGAATTTTCTTCTCTCAATTTAATAAGAAACCAGAGGCTCAGAGAGAGAGTGTGTGATTTGTCCAAGGTCGCGCAGCTAGGAAGAGCCCAGAGCTAACCAACTCCAAAGGCTGAGCTCTGACCCATCTGCCCACATCACCAAACAAGACTGAAAGATGATGGATGGACCTGAGTGAGCCCTGCCATTGGTGCATCTGTCCCTGCTGCCCGGCACCCACCTTGTACTTGAGGCCATGCTTGAAGTAACCAAGGAAGGTGGCAGACTCGAAGCCCTGGACCTCACGGTGCTGCACAGCCCGACCGTTCAGGTAGTCATCCAGCTGCACGGTGAAGATAGCAGCTGCCCCGCTCTCATCCTGGCTGCATTCATTGCCTGGGGGACATCAGAGCAGCATGAGCCGGGCTTCTGTAAAGTGGCCCCAGCCTCCCACGGAGGAGGAGTCTGGAGCCCCCAGCAGTGCCCTGGCCTGGCTGTAGAAGCTGGGCAAGCCCCTGCCTCCTATGAGCTTCGGTTAATCTATCTGTATAATGGGGGAGGTGGGAGGCTGACTCCAGGTCTCTAGGAGTCCTCCCAGCTCTGACGCTTCCCCCTGCACTCACTCTCAACCTTCCTGAGCACGAAGTCAGGCCAGGGAGCATCAGAAAACCAAGGCACAGGGCTTCCCTGGTGGCGCAGTGGTTGGGAGTCCGCCTGCCGATGCAGGGGACACGGGTTCGTGCCCCGGTCCGGGAAGATCCCACATGCCGCGGAGCGGCTGGGCCCGTGAGCCATGGCCCCTGAGCCTGCGTGTCCGGAGCCTGTGCTCCGCAATGGGAGAGGCCACAGCAGTGAGAGGCCCGCGTACCACAAAACAAAAAACAAAACAAAACAACAACAAAACAGAAAACCAAGGCACAGTGAGGGGGCAGGACTCACAGAGTCACACAGCAGAGCTGTGGCAGGGCTCCAGGCTCCGACTCTGAAGGGCAAACTGGAGTGTGACTGGAGCTGTGCAGGGGGTCCAGGGTCCCCAAATCACCTCCAGTCTGTGTGCCATAGTGGCTTGTTTAACCCTCACAACAGTCCTATGAGGTAGTCTAGCGCAATCATCAGGTCCACTTTACAGAGACACTGAATATCTTGCCAAAGGGCAGAGCCGGGGTCTGAACTCGGGCAGGTGGGCTCTAGAGTCTTGGGAACATGTAACCAAGGGTCTGGCACACACTTGATGCTCAATAGTCACTTAATTCCCGTGGGCACTTCCTGGCGACCATGCCTCAAAGGTCTGTGCTTTACGGCAGAGGGGCTGGGATGGGGGCTCGGGCGGGGCCAGCCTCACCCAGCCAGTAGTGGAGGTCGTACTGCAGGTTCCCACTCCTGAGCTTCACCGTCTTCAGGATGACATAGGCATCGCCTGTGAAGAAGTCTCCGTAAAGTTTGCGGGGCACGGGAACCAGGTCGAACTTCTCCACACGCCAGATCTGCAGGCCGGGCTCCTTCCCCGCCTTGAGGAACTCGGGGTGTTCCACCACCATGCTGCTGGGCTGCAAGAGATGGGGAGGAGCCTGAGTGAGGGCAGGAGCCTCGGCGGGGAGAGACCCCACCCCGGGGCACGAGGGAGGGTGGTTTCCAGCACCAAGAGCATCTCACTTGAGCCGCTGACTCTCCCCACCCCGTTCTATGACCCCTGCTCGACGAGTGAGCAAACAGGGCAGAGTTTAGGCTCCAAACCCTGTCCGTGGCCAGCATCTGTCTCCCCTCCTCAGCTCCCTGGTGATGGGGGGACAGAAGGCTCTCTCTCCCTTCTCTCTTCCTTTCTTAGTGCCAATTAGATGCAACAGTCGAGGCGCAGAGAGGTGAAGACGGGGACCCCCTAGCTAGGAAATGACAGAGCAGGAATTGGCCCATGCTCTAAGAGCACGAGTTTTGGGACCATGGGGAGACCCCTCAGATGGCAATGGTAAATCTGGGGGTCGCCAGGGGCTCAGCTTGTTCCCTTCCAGCATCCTCAGTGGTCCTCAGAACTAGAAGGGTCCTCAGAGAGTTCATTATCCAACTCCACCCTGCAGACAGGAAAATTGAGGCCCCAAGAGGGGAAGGGGACTAGCCTAAGGTCACACAGCCTGTCTGCTTTTGCTCTTTGGAAGTGGGAAGATTTCCCATGCCCCAACCATGTCCATGTCCACACCTCCAAGAAGGGCCTAGATGACTGAGCCCAAGTGGCCTCCTGCGCTGTCTGCCTCCTCCCTCCTGCCCCCAAACCCCCCCCCCCCCAAATTCCATTTCTTGGAAAAGGCGAGAGGACGCAGCCGGGGTCTGCAGGAGCCTGTTGGAGATGAGGTGGTCAAGGATGGGGGAAGGCCGTCAGACATGCACTGGGGCTAGACATGGAGCAGAGTGGGATGGTTAGCTTGGAGTCAGAGGGTAGAAATCAGCAGGCGCAGGTCACCTCGGGCCGGATCTGGTGGAAGAAGTCAAAAAAACAGATGGGAGAACTCAGGCAGAGGGACGGAGAACACAAAAGGACAGCAGGAGTGAGGAGAAACCAGACAGGGCAGAGGAGGTACCAGAGAGGCGAGAATAACAGGAAAGACGGTAAGCAGGCGGAGGTGAGATCATACAGGGAAGAGGTGGAAAATATTGAAGAGGCAGAGAGAAATTAGATGAGAAAGAGGAATCTGAAATGGAAGAAGAAATCAGAAGAGGGAAGGAGAGAAATGAGGCAGAGGGAAGGAGAAATCAGGCAAGGAAGAGGAGAAATCTAGGGGCAGAGATGGGTACGAAATCAGAAGGTAGCACCGAGGGAAAAAGAAATCCGGCCAAGGTGAGGTTAGCCTCTAGGGAGGGAAACAGCCAGGGCCCTGAGGCTCCCACCCCCATCCACCGGAGCCCCGGAAGCAGCAAGAGATACTTACAAAGCAACAAAACAGTTTTTCCATTCTAGACCTGAAATACTCCCCTTTTCCTAGCGCTGTATCTGCAAGAACTTACAATAGAGAGTTACTCCGGGAGCCCCCCGGGGCCCCCCGGGCACTCACCCGCGCCTGGGTCACCCCCCGCGACGCGGTGGCGGCGCGGGCCGGCGGCGACAGCGCGCACAGCGCCAGGACCAGCGCGTCCAGTAGCGCGGAGCGGTGCGGAGCCATGGCAGCGACGGCGGCAGAAGACCTGGGCGGCAGCCTCTGCCTCCCTAGTCGCAGACCTTAAGTAGCCGCCCGCCCATCCCGCCCAAGCTGGGGACCGCCCCGTAGGGAGGGCGTGCGGCAGGGCTGGGCCCCCGCGGGCCTGGGAAGGGCGGGGATCTGGCCTGGATTTTAGAGACCTCGGGGTTCCCACCCGGACAGATCCAACTGGGCGTGGCCACCCCTTCACCCCAGGTCAGGGGTGGAGACCAAGCAGCAGGCGCTAACTCAGTGCACACTAAATGGGCACACGTAAGAATGGCAGGGAGTTCACCCATCTTAGCCTCCTGTGTGATCCATGCAAGAACCCTTCCCTCTCCACCCCTAACGTCTCCAGCAACAAATCCCATGAACTAATATTTATTGAAGGTTTTCCACTTCATATGAAAACGGACACATCCCAACATCCTTTACAGACTGGGTACCATCGACAGCCCCATTTTAAAGAGGGGAAAACTGAGTGCAGAAAGGTCAAGCAATTTGCACACTACTAGGAAATGAAAGGCAACATTTCACTCCAGGTGCTCTGAGTGGATGACCCACTTAGGCAGCATGTGGCTGTCACCAGCTGAGGACACAGTCCGGGAGGCTGACCTTCACTGGACCCTTGAACAAGCCAGACAGAGAAAGGCAGGCAGATCTCTCAACTTCTTGGATTGCAGGTTCTATTTTACTCAAGACTGCCCGTCTTTCCTTCCTTTTAAAAAAGTTTTTATTTTGTAAAAGGTTGTTTTGATAAAAACTTAAAGTCACGTTATTTATGCAAAGTTTTGCCTCTCAACCCCACTTACACCTTGGGGCAACCAACCACTTCTATCTTCCTCCTTCAGCTGATTTCAGTGTTTGGCTTCATGTCTTAAATAACAAGCCCTTGTTGTTTGGGTTTTTTTCTTTTTTTGGGGGGGGTGTTAGTTTTGGTTTTGTTCTTGTTTTTTTCAGTTTTAGGTCCTATTGGCTCTCCCTGGGGAAGTCAAGGATTCAAGCCTCTTGCCCTTCTCCCAGGCTCCCTTCCCATCTCTCACTCTCCCACTGGAGGCTTACAGTCAGTCACTGGGTTAGAAGTGCTATTCGAATTCACCCAGGCCTGCTTCCCACCTTCTCCAGCCCCTCTCTTCTCCCTCTCACTACTCTGCCGGGCCCAGCTTCTCTATTTCCAAGTTCCCTTTGCATCCCAAATCTCCTCCTTTCCCAATAACAGGGAATGCAGTGACAGGGAAGAGAATGCAGAAGCTGGAGACCTGGGTTTGATTCCCACGTCCACTGTGTGTAAGTTACTTTCTTCTTCTCTGCCTCAGTCTTCTCATCTAGTAAATGGGTATAAAGTGGTTGCTGAGAATTAAACCAGTCTCTCTGTGTGAAAATGGCCTGGTCTGACAATTAGTAAATGGGAGTTCCTATCCCCCTTCCCCACGAGCTTTAGTCATCCACACCAGCTCCTCCTGGAGCCCAGTTTGTATCTAATCAGGCTGAAGTTTGCCTTCCATCACACACAACTTCCTCCCATTTAAGATGGACTGTGGGTCAGATAAAGGGCTAAATGAACACACACACGGAGAAGACAAATCAGACTGCAGGGATTATAAGAAAGCTTCATGGACAAAGGGACTTGTGACCTGGGCCTTGAAGGACAGGGAGGAGGGAGGTTGAGAAGAAGAGGCATTCTGAGGAGGGAACAGCATGGGCAAAGGGCAAATGCAGGCCACATGCAGTGACTAAGGAGGGGTCCTGTCTCAAACACAGGAGCAAGAAGAGATGAGGCTGGAGGAGGGTGGCAGGGGTCACAGGGGCCTGTGTGTCACACTGAAGAGTCTGAATTTTATCCCAGTGTCTGTGGGGAACCACAGAGAGATGCCCGAGTTCTTGAAGCCCTATGTCTAGTCCTGGGCCTGTAGAGCCTGCAGTGAATCAGCTCTGGCCTAAATTCAGAGAGCTCTTCCCTCTCCTTAGGCATTTCGAGGGTTATAAAAACCCCACAGTTCTCATATGCTCTTGATGGAAGTATAAACCAGTCTCCCCTCTCTAGAGAGCAATTTATGACCACAAATTCGAAACACATATTGCAACAACAGTGCCATTTCCTTCAGTATCACTTGCAGAGGAACGTGGAAATATACGTGCAAGGATGTTCACTGAAGCATTGTTTGAAGAAAACTGGAAAGGACCCAAGTGTCCCGGTTAAACAAATTATGGAGCCGCCATACAACAGACCACTCTGCAGCTGTGAAAAAAGAATAAGCTAGTGCGGACCGTCCCTGGCACATAGTAGGTGCTCAATAAGCACGGAGAGAGCTCCAAGTGCAAAAAGCGAATTGTACAATGACTATAATGTGACTCCTCTCCTCTGTTTTATGAGGGTGTCTGTTTTTGTATACATCCTTAAAAAAATCAGGGAGGGTAAACACCAAACCGTCAAGCCAGTTTGTTTGAAAGGGATAAGAGGTTGGGGTTAAGCACCCACATCGCTGCCATTGGCACAAGGGAACATCTTAGGGTGATGAAAACATTCTAACTCTGGATTATGGTGACGATTACACAACTGAAAAATGTACTAAAAATCACAGTCCCGTCTGCTTACCATGGGTGAATTGTTCTGGTATCTAAATTATACCTCAATATATTTGTGTGAAAATTTTTTTTAATGTGCTCTAGGGATTGAAACTATTTACAAGTATTTATCCAATGAAGTTTTTTTTGGTTTTTTGGGTGTTTTTTTTTTTTTTTTATAAAAGACTGATCTACGGGGACTTCCTCAGTAGTCCAGTGGTTAAGACTCTGCGCTTCCACTGCAGGGGGCACGGATTCCATCCCTGGTCAGGGAACCAAGATCCTGTATGCCACGTGGCATGGCCGAGAAAAAAAAAAAAGGACTGATGTAGAAATAATACCTTTAAAATAGAGAATGATACCTGCTCATTAGACAATTTGGAAAATCCAAACAAGCAGGAGGAAGAAATTTCCTTGTCATCCCTGTCCCCCGAATGACCCTGAGTCGGCATCTGGCCCAGCTGAGCCGTCCTTTCTGCTCAGTTGGTGATTAACAGAGGGCTGCTGTGGCTTGGCCTTGGTGCCAGGGGTCACTGACCACTAGCCCAGGGTCACTGGCCCCTGGTTAATGATCACAAAGGCCCTGCAGCTTTGCCTGCCACGTAGCTCTGGAGCCTGGGTCCTCAGCGCTAGAGACCTGGTGAACGGGCCCTGGCTCCTGCCCTCGGGGAGCCCATGGCCTAGAAACTCTCACTACAGGGCAGTGATGTGTGCAGACTGTGATGGGGACATGGTCTTATGCTGCTCCCTGCCTGGAAGAGGATGAGTTCAGGGCGAGGGTGGGGGCAGGGGTCAGTGGGGGGACTTAAATGCAAAAGAAAAACTTCTAGGTAGAAAGGAAGAGTCCCCACCCAGTGCTAGGCTTCCCTCTGCCACTGACTTCCTGGGGGACTTTGGGCAAATCACTGTCCCTTTCTGGGCCTCAAGGTCCAGATACCCAAAAGATGGGGTAGGCCCTGATGCTCTGACTCTAAGCCTCATTCCTAGCCCAGCATTCCCAGATACTGGCTCTACAACCATATCCAGAACCGACACGTCTCTAAGCCTCAGGGTTTCCATCTGTAAAATGGGAGCACTGGTCCAGGTTGCCTCTACAGGTCCTTCTGAATGAGACGGTGCAGGGCCCCTGAACTACACAAGGGGGCACGGCGGTCACCGATGGCAGCATGCCACCTCACCTCTGGATCCAGACATCTCTGGGAGAAGAGAGGGAGGAAGGGATGGGCGGTGTCTGATTCTGAGTCTCCTCACAGCAACCAGGGGAGAGGTATTAAATTTCTCATTTTATAGACCAGGAAACGGAGATTCAGGGAGTTTCAGTCACTTGCTTGGGGTCATTCAGCTAGAAAGAGGCACTGCTGAGATTCAGACACAAGGCTGGCTGGCTCCAGTGCCCAAGCTCTATCTGGGGATCAAGCAGGGCCTCGCAGCACCATCCCACCTGGGCAGGAAGGGAGAAACAGTACCGTTTACAGGTAAAGGGTTGCAGGCGCGGACTCAGTCAAGCCCGAGCCAAGCCTGGCAGCCCGAACTCCGTGGGGTGGCCGTCCCTACCACGCGTCCCAGGCTGAAGAGGTCGCAGCCCTCCAGCCCTGCACCTGCACCTGTGAGCACCCAGGACAGAGGCTTGTCCTAGGAAGGTCCCCAGGCTGCAGCCACTGGGTGGAAGATGGACTGTGGTACCTACACTCTGTGCCACTCACGGGCACACAGGACAGGCACGGTCTCCTGTACTTGAGAGGCAGCCCGGCTCTGCCACCACTCGCTACGTGAGTACACCCTAGTCCCTGCCCTTCTCTGGACCTCAGAGATCCCCTTGACCTCTGATCTTGGGTGTTCCAGGCTCCCGCCTAGTGCTACACACAGTAGGTGGTTTTCAGCATCAGCCCACATCTCTCCCCTGTAGTTGGATCCAGGACCCCCACCACCAGCTCTGGCCCTGCTCCTCTGTGACCTTAGGCTAGCCTCCGTGTCTCCCTGGACCTCCCAAGGCAGCTACCAGAGATGGGAGCAGGCAGCCTCACCCTCCGCCCCCGGCCTCGATGTACAAAAGGCCTTGGCTGGCCCTGGAAGACACCACCCTGTTCTTTTTTCTTCACCCCAAACACTGTTGTTCTTGATTCCCAGGCAGCTGGCTACTCATGGAAAGTCTTCTCTCAGAGCTTGCTTGCTTTCTGGGTCACTGCTGGGCTCTGGGTCCTCCTGGGAATACCCACCCCTCTGGTTTTGCTAAAT
Source organism: Delphinus delphis (assembly GCF_949987515.2). Lineage (NCBI taxonomy): Eukaryota > Metazoa > Chordata > Mammalia > Artiodactyla > Delphinidae > Delphinus > Delphinus delphis. The sequence goes on from NC_082688.1 coordinate 13,362,439, forward strand.
GGGACAACAGGCAGTAAACAGAGAAGGCAGTTATAAAACCCAGTGAAAGCAGACAGGGCCTCTGTGAGGTCTGGGGAGCCCTGGGGACTTGAAAGAACACGTTTTAGAATCTGGGAGACTCAGCTCCTGTGATCAGGGCCTCAGTTTCCTTATCTATAAAATGGGGAGAATGATACCCAGCTCACAGAGCAGTGAGGAGGCCCAGGGCCCGACACACAGTAGAAGCTTCCCAAAAGTTAGTGCCCATTTTTTGAACTGCTTTCTTTGCACAGAGGCCTCTGTTCAGCATGTGCCACGTGAGAGCAGCGTGGTGGTGCTGGAGGAAGGTTACAGACTTCACAGGAGATTCTTGAGTTCAGGTCTGGGCTGTGGAACCTGGAGCAAGTTGCTTTCCCTCTCTGAGCGTTGGGTCACTCATCTGTAAAAAGGGATAGTAGTGCCCAGTTGCAGGACAGTTGGGAGCTCAGCAGTGAGACTGTTGGAGTGCATTGCACAGAGTAGGACTTATCTGTAGCAACGCTCACTAGTCCATCCTCTCTTTGTAGACTATGACACCAAGAACAAGAGTGTAACTTCTGAGAATCACATAGCAAGTACCTGGCAGAGCAGACCTAGAACCCAGGTCTCCATTACTGGGCCAGAGGTAAGGCCTGAGCCCATGACATGACAAGGCGCCCTGTAAGGGCCAGCTGGACCTCTGCCCTGGCCCAGTCTACCCTGGGTGTGGACAGCTGGCGGGGAGATGGCCAGTGGGACTCCAAGAGGCTGACTATTCCTGGGACCAAAGCCACTGGCTCTTCCCCAGCTTCGGAGGCAACCCCACCTAGTGCTGAGAGCCAGGGCAGGACATTCAGAGAGGGACTAACCCCGCCACTTCCTGATCCTGTGCCCTGGAAGCAGCCAGATCTGGCCATGGGTGTGAGTCCGTGCCCTCCATGCCAGGGTCCACTTTGAAGTCGGTGTCCCCTTCTCTGGGGAGGCAGTGGCCCTGGGAGGCTTGGCAGGCCAGCAGCTGGAGCTGCAAACAGCTGTATCGTAGCCCCTCTGGCACCCCACAGCCCACCGATAGGGGAGTCCAGGCACAAACACTATCAGCAGCAGGACAGTGAGGCCCAACTACGGGCACTGCGGTGCAGGACCAGTAGAAGGTGGGAACACAGTCTCCGCGCGCCAGCCTCCTGGGGCAGCAGGGCCTACGGGGCCCAAACCAGAGCCAGAAGCAACAAAGGCCACAGGAGGCAGCTCCCTGCTCCACAGAGGAAAGGCTTTCCAACAGAGAGAAAAACAATGTGCATGATTGTGGAAAGAGCTCCCAACAGGAAAAGCTGTGTATAAATCCCGACCTACCACTTCTAGCTCTGTGGCTTCTGCTCTCTGAGCCTCAGTTTCCTCATCTGTAAAATGGGGATTAGAATTGCTTCTTCCCAGAGTTGCTGTGAGAATGTCGTAAGGTAAAAATACATTTGGGGCTTAGCACAGTGCTTGGCCTAGCGTATGCACATATAGAGGAAGCTGTGGTGGTTGTTTGCTGGGGGCTAGGAAGCGTCTCTCTCTCTCTCTCTCTCTCTCTCTCTCTCTCTCTCTCTCTCTCAATCTCTCTCTCTCTCTCTCTCTCTCTCTCTCTCTCTGACACTCAAGTTCCTTATGTATAAAATCAGGGTTAAAATGTTTTTCTCAAAGGTGAGTGGAGAGCACTGAATGAGACCATAAATGTGGAAGATCCTAGGACCATGCCTGGCATAAGACAGTTCAAAAACGCCGGTTTCCTTCCCCCTCTTCCAGAGAGATAATGAGTGGCCCAGTGGTAACCCAGCCAAGGGGACTCAGATGATGAGCAAACCAGCCCATTTCTAAGGACACTTCAGGCCCTGGGACTTTAAGATTCTGAAAGAAACAGCAAAAGGCAAACAATGTTTGAGCATCTGGTCAAGGTCCCCCACTGTCTGTCTGGGGATCAAGTTCATCCTTCAGCAGGACCCAGCTCCCTAGGCCAATAATCACCATGATGGGAGCAATAATGACAGGACCTCAGAAAACGGTGACATATCCCTCCTGCTGCAGGCTCCAAGTGAAGCCTTTCTCTGTCCCCAAGCTTTGCACAGCCAGTGACAGCCAAGACCTCCTGTAAACAGGAGCCCATCTTCTGGGTGTCAGTTTGTACCTTGCAGGCAGAACTTCCAAGAAACACAAAGGGGGCAGGTTCAGGACAGAGGAGAGAGTCCAGAATTCAGGAGCAGAATCCAGGAGCAGAGCTTAGGTGAGCTCGGGATACCAAGAATGACCAGTAGGGTGAGGGTTGCACAACCTTCCATCCAAGGGAAGACAAGATAATATCCAGGCTGAGTTTGGACAGAGCCCAAATCCCTACCTCGGGGGGGGGGGGACTTGGGCCAATGGCCCTTCTGCAGTGTTTCAATTTCCTCCTCTATAAAATGCGGTGATGAGTCCTACCCTGGGGGTCATCTGGGAGGAGGGTTGAAGGAGCTCCCAGCACTGTGCTTATTAGCACACAGCAAGCACTCAGTAACTGCAACACCCAAAGACAAGCGCCCGGCATGTGTCCAGGCCCCGGAAACCAACAGCCCACTGGCCCCCATACCCACCCTTGACTTCTATCTCTGCATCCTTGCATCCAAAGCAGGGTAGGACTGGAGGGTCCCAGCCAAGGCCCAGAGACCTGGAGGGATGGCTGGTGCCAAGGATAGGAAGGCTTCTTAGGAGGGGGCCTCAATCCAGCACTTCAAGAGTCCCCCTTGCCTCCCACCCCATCCACAAACCTCGTTATGATGCCCTCCCCTCTCCTCTGGTCTCCTCCCACCCCAAGGCACAAGGGCTCTGGAGTCACTGCCCGATCCCAGCCCTGTCTCTTACTACCTAGGTGACCCTGCAAGTGACTCAAGCTCTCTGAACCTGTGTCCCTGGGTATAGAAAAGCCAGACTATCTCACAGGCTTGCTGGAACTTGACACTAGTAAAAATCAGTTATGGAAAAACTCCAAATGCTATAGCATGATTAGAAATTCTCTGCAATTTATCTCAAACTTTTAACTACAATAGAACTACCAGAGATTCAAAGATATTTTTTATCCTTACTAATCGCTTTAATTTTAATAAGGCTTTTTAAAACGTACTTTCCCCTCTTAAACACAAACAGAGGTATAGTACTGGAACCCTTTTGTTCCTTTCCCAGCTCAGTGAATAATCGTAACCAGCTGGAAGAAATGAATGAGATCCAGTCCACAAAGCACAGTGCCTAGCACATGACAGGGCTCTGGAACAGGTGCTGTCTCCTTTCCCCAGATGTTCTCCCAGCCTCACCTCCATCCAGGCACCTGCCCAATGACCCGCATCATCAAGCCCTCTGAGGGCTTCCAGAACCCTCTGGGACACTCCAGAGTCATCCCACCAGGCCATACACAAGGGCTGAGGCCAGAGCAGAGACGCTCAACCCCACATACTCCCCATTTACACTCACGTCCCTCTCCCGCCTCCCAGACACTGTCCTGGTTCAGGGTTCCCATCTTTTCTCTGGAACCACTGCACCAGCTTCCTCAGTGCCTTCGACTCTCCCTTTATCCACAGGGATCCCATCATTCCCTGCTCAAGACCCTTCCACGGACCCCAGTGCAAACTGAAAGAAGTCAGGACTCCTCAGCTTGGGTTTTAAGGCCCTGTGGGATCTGGTACCTACACGCTCTTGCAGCCTCATCACCCACTGACAACCCCCTCCACCTTCCCCCCGACACCCTGTGCGACACCTCTTGCCTCTATACTTCCTGCCTCCCGGAGAGCTGCGGTGGGTGGTGGGGGGGGGGGGTCTAGCCTCAGCTGTGGCTCTGACTGCATGACCTCAGGCAAGCTCTTTGCCTCTCTGAGCTTCGGTCTCCTCATCAGGCTATTGGAGGCCTTGTGCAGATGAGACAAGGTAAGGGAGTGAGCGTCAGGTGCCAGGAGGGCTTGGGCAATGCTAGCGCGGGAGCCACAGCCTCCCCGCAGCACCTGCACCTCCGTTTCCCCCACTCTGACAGCAGTTGGTAGGGATGGGCTCCTCTGCCCCAGCAGCCGTAGGGGCTCTCTCTCCCTTAAGCCCCGCAACTAAGATGCGCTCACAGCCACAGTGGCAGCCAGGGAGGGAAGCAGGAGGGAGGACGGCTTAGAGGAAAATTACCCGGCTCCGGCCCAGCCAACAGGGCCTCACAGCTGCTTCTGACAGAGGGGACTTGGGGGCCTGGCAGGCTCTTCCTGAGCCATGAACTTGGCCCCAAGCCTTGACCCCTGTCTGAGCTGGTGGGGGGGTTTCTGAGCTCCAGTTCTCTGGGACACTCCCACTCTTTGGCATCCAAAGAGGCAGAGAGGAGGAGACAAACCAGACAGGCCTTTGTGAGAGGAGAAAATTGGCTCCTGCTGCCACATGCTGGGGCCCCAGGCACTGACATGAAAAAAGGACCCTCTGTGCCCCGCTGCCGTACATCAAACCCTATACCCTGGGGACCTTGTTCTTGCGTCATATACTTTGAACCACGCCCAGCGTCCCACACACCGTGTTCTCTGTGTCCCATACCAGACCCTGTGTTCCTCATACCTTGTCCTGCCTGTGTACCCTGGTGCACGGTCCACGTGCTGCGTCCCATGTCACTTACAGCTTGGATCACACACCATGCACCATGTCACTTCTGCTGTGTGATGTACTCTGTATAGACGGTCCCTGACTTGTGATGGTCCAACTTAGGATTTGGGGACTTTACGACTGTGCAAAAGCAATACACATTCCCTAGAAACCTGGTAGGGGGACTAAGATCCCACATGCCTCATGGCCAAAAAACCAAAACATAAAACAGAAGCAATATTGTAACAAATTCAATAAAGACTTTTAAAAAAAAAAGTGCTTTCAATTTTGAATTTTGATCTTTCCTGGGCTAGCGATATGCTGTACTATTCTCTGTTGTGATGCTGGGCTGCGGCCGCTCCCAGACAGCCACGCGATCACCAGAGGAAACAACTGGTACACTCATAACGATTCTGCACCCAGACAACCATCCTGTTTTTTCACCGTCAGGACAGTATTCAACAAACTACATGAGATAATCAACACTTTATTATAAAGTAGGCTTTGTGTTAGATTTTGCCCAAGTGTAGGCTAATGTAAGTGTTCTGAGCACATTTAAGGTAGGCTAGGCTAAGCTATGACATGTGAAGGCAAGGTAGGTTAGGCGTATTAAATGCATTGTGACTTAAGATATTTTCAACTTATTGGAACGTAACCCCATTTTAAGTTAAGGAAGATCTGTGCCATCTATCATCTTTTGAATCCCACGTCCCCTGTCGCAGGCCCTGTCCCTTGGAAGTGTATGCCATAAACCTTGCCCTGGGTTCACACACTGTGTCCCTTGCTCCATGATTCCCATCTGTTGTGTGAAGGTCAAGGAGGACAGGCTCTGGGACTGACTCCTAGTACTATCAACCGTTACCTACACGACCTTGCAAAAGTTACTCCCCTTCTCAGTGCCTCAGTTTCTTTGGCTATAAAATGGAAATGATATTGACATTTACCTAGGAAGTCTTGTCGTGGGGATTGAAGGAGATATAGCAATTACAGGGCTTAGCCCAGTGCCTGACACACAGTGAGTCTATCAGATGTTTGCCGTATTGTTACAACTGTGCCCACGTATCCGTACCACATCCTGTGTGCTGCCTACCAGGCTCGCTCGACCCCAGCCCCTACTGTGCATCAGACACTCTATCACGTTAGTCCAATTCGACCAAAGAGCTACAAGGAGGCGATGCCTCCTCCCCTACGGGAGAGAAATCCAAGGCTCAGGGAGGGGCGATAACCTGCAGGAGGTCACACAGCCAGAAAGGGTGAAGCTGGGAGTTGCACACAGGTCTGGGCATCCAGAGGGACAGAAAGTAGATTAGTGGTGGGCTAGGAGGTGGGTGTGCAGAGTGCTGGCCAGCAGGCACAGGCACCTTTTAGGGGTGATGAGGGGTGATAAAAATGTTCTCAAACTGGATTGTGGTGACACTGGCATCCCTCATGTAATTTACTAAAAATTACTGAATTAATTAAAACCAGTGAATTATATGTATGTAAATTATATGTAAACTTACTCCAGCAATTTACATAAGTTATACTGCAATAAAGCTGGTTTTGGTTTTGGTTTTTTAAAGCCCATGCGCTTCCCGGGCACCATTCCGCCAAGGCATTCGGCAAGAAAAGTGCTCTCCGTGAGTTCGTGCTGACGGTCAAGCAGAGGCTGAGCAGCCCCTCTGAGGCCCAGGGGAAAGCAGCCATGAGCCACATGGTTCCCAAACACCTCTACAGACCAGGTGTGCAGCAGAGTTACCTGGGGAGCTCCTGAAAACCCCACGCCCAGCGTCTGTCTATAGCTCGGGGTGGGGCCTGGGAACCTGGGGTGATGAGGCTCAACCTGGACTGGGAAACGCTCATCAAAGCCCAACATCTCCTCTCGCACTTGGGGAAACTGAGGCCAGGCAGCACTGGGGACTTGCCAGATCTAGTCCATCAAGCAGTGGGAGGGCCTGGGCTGGAATTGGGGCCGCTTCCTGGTTCCTTCTCTCCTTCCCTCCTCCTCCCGCCCCACTCCTCCCTGGCCCTCAGCCTCCTGGTGACTCAGGGCTCTGAGTCATCCAGGGGCACCAGAGAGGAAACTTCTTAGGAAAAACAATCCCCAAACAAATCTTCCCCTGATCTGGGAACAGAATAGGCCCAGGGGGTTAAAAGAGGAAGGGGAGGAGAATACAGGATGGAGTTGGAAGCTGGGACCCCAAGACTTGGTCTTTCCGCTCCACCACTGAGCCCTAGAGAAGGCGCTTCCCTGCTCCGACCTCAGTTTCCCCTGAGTAAATAACACCTGCTCCTGCACATAGAAGCTCAACGTGGGCCAGGCAACATGATAAGTCCTTCTCAGCTTTGTCTTGCTGACAATGCTTCCCCAAAACTCATGGCTAGCATCATACCCATTTTACAGATGGGGAAACTGAGACCCAGAAAGGTTCAGCCCAAAGTTACACAGTTAGGAAGTACAGAGCAGAGTCCAAACCCAGGGCTATCTGACTCCAAAGTGCTACTCTCACTCCTTTTAAAAATACCTACCGCGTAGCGTGGCATGCTGATCTTGTCTCATAAACCGCGTAAGGTCAATGGCCCAGTAGGGGCTCAACCACACATGATTTTCTCCTTTCTTCCCTGTGTCAGGTCCTGCCTCAGGACTCCCCGGCCCAGTGGGGCACACACATGAACTTGGGTATTCACCCAAATGGCTCTAGGCAGCAGGAACACAAGGCAGGAAGCGCCCAGGGCCTGCTGAACCACAAAGGAGCATTCGAGCAGGGTCTTGAAGGATGAATGGAGGTTTGTCTTTGGGGAACAGGGAACCAGCATGCCAGGCGGAGGGAACAGCAAAAGCAAACGCTCGGAGGTGTGCCCCCACTGGAAAATGCAAACACTGGCGAGGCATGCCTGGGGTTAAGACCTGGTGGGTAAACACTGGAGCGGCCTGACTGCTAGGGGTCCTGGCCTGGTCTGAGGCAGTGGAGGATTTTTTAAGCCCGGAGAGAATAGGCTCGGAGCTGGTTTCATCTCTGCAGAGGGCCTGGCTGGCGGATGAACTGGGAGTCAGGGCTGGGACTTCCCCTGAGGCCTCCCCGGAGCTCCTCTTCCAAGCAGGCCTTGGGGACGACCCTAGATCCCTTGCTACTCACCCATGGGTCAGCGTCGCCCCTGAGGGCCTCTTCCTCCACCATAGCTGGGCTGGGCAGAGGACAGGCGGGCCTCTCCTGACCACATCAATCTAATCACATCGGCCTATAAATAGGGCCCTGCGGCTTAGTCTGAAATAGCTGTGCCAGGCCCAACTCCACAGGCACACAGTTCCAGAAATGCTCCTTCGCCTTGACACAGTTAAAACCCAAAACTTCCTCAGGACACTACTGTTCATGCTTTAATTCACTTTCTCAAACACGAGGCAGTGGGCTGGGGGAAGAGCCCACCCACCTACTGCAGGCTATTGGAAATGGGCCTTGTGGTTGCTCCTCTGCTTCCCGCTCTCTGGGGACGCTGAGCAAGTCACTACCTCTCTCTGGGCCTCAGTCTCCCCAAATGTAAACTGGGAGGTTGCACTTGATATCCTTGGGGCCCTTCTAGCCAGGATGCTCCCCAGAATTGTCTAGGGGACATTGTTACCCCTTTCCCAGTCTACTTGGGAACTTTGAAATTTTCAGTATTTTTTTTTTTAAATGTTGAGCCTTCTTTTAATTAATTTATTTTTTTATGTTTGGCTGTGTTGGGTCTTCGTTTCTGTGCGAGGGCTTTTTCTAGTTGTGGCAAGCGGGGGCCACTCTTCATCGCGGTGCACGAGCCTCTCACTGTCGCGGCCTCTCTTGTTGCGGAGCGCAGGCTCCAGACGCACAGGCTCAGTAGTTGTGGCTTACGGGCCTAGATGCTCCGCGGCATGTGGGATCTTCCCAGACCAGGGCTCGAACCCGTGTCCCCTGCATTAGCAGGCAGATTCTCAACCACTGCGCCACCAGGGAAGTCCTGTCAGTATTTTAAAAATTAGAATTGCAATAAATACTTGAGACAGGCCCAAGCCATGCCACTGAAGGGCTGGGTGACCTTGGAGGAGTCACTATCCCTCTCTGGGCCCCAGATTCCTCAGTCATAAGATGAAGGTGCTGGTAGATGGATGCCTGAGGTCTATGACTTTATTTTAATTAAAAATTTTTTTTTGTTTGTTTAGTATTTATGAGAACCATGATAGGCCAGTCTTGTGCTGAGTGCTGGTGCTAAAAGACAGCTAAGACCTGGTCCAGCTCTCAGAGCCCAGCCCCGTGCCACACCCCAGTGGGGGAAGTGTAAAGGCATCTCCAAACCACTCGGCATCCCACTATAGGCTCCCTTCAGGGCTTCTGGGGACACCTTGTTTCCAGTTCACATTACAGATTTATGGCCACAGAGGAGGCCTCCCAAAGGGGCAGATCATGACAAAGACTGGGCCATTACCAACCAACAGGGAAATAAAGATAACCAAGCCACCACTAGGTACCAGGCATATGCTTAGGACTTTACTTCCCCATCATTAATCCTCAACAACCCTAATATCACCCCCATTTCACAGATGAGGAAACTGAGGCTGAAAGGGGTTAAAGGACATGTCAAGGGGCAAATAGCAAGTCAGAGCCAGAGTGATGCTCAGACCTGCTTGCCTCTGGAGCCCAGGGTGTAACCAAACCCCAGCGAAACAGCTCAGGAGGGCCAGCCGACGGGGGAATGACCCAACAGGACACAGAACAGAAAGAGGCACAGAGCATTTGACTGTGTGTGTGTAGGTGGGTGGGACTGACAAGGCTTCACCCAGGGATACTCATTCTCTCCAACCAGTTCACAGTGTTGCCCCTTCGATCCGCCCTCCCCTCTGCCTCCCACCAACAGCTGATTGTTCTCAAATCCCATTGCTCAAGCCACTGCTCAGCTCGAGACCTGCCACGGCTCCCTGACACCCAGAGGATCAGGACCCTGCGTTCGAAGCCTCTCCCGCGCGCGCGCGCGCGCGCGCGCTCTCCCAGTCTCCCCACCTCAACCCCACCCTCCTGCTTTAGCCACTCTGCTCACTAGTCCCCAAGCACAGAGGTTCCAGCAGGGGGCCAAGCCTTTGCACGGGCACCTCCCTTGCCTGGAATGCCCATCCTCTCAGCCTCGCGCCTGACTCAGGGGGAAGCCCTCTGCGGCTCCCAGGGCCCCAGGCATAGCCACCGCAGGTCTGGATCTCCCAGGGCAGGACAGGGTCTGATTCACCTCCTCTCCCCAGTGCAGAAGTTCAGCAATGAAAAAAATGCAAGGAGCCCAGAGAATACTACCCAGTACACATTTCAGGGCTGCCCAACACCAAGCCTTCTACTGACGAACAGCGTCAGGATGCCACAGTGTGGAAGAGCCAGAAATTACAGCCTCGGGGCTCATCAGGGTGGGGCTTGTGACTCTCTTTCAAGGGTTCTAATAACGAAATCAGGGCAAACTTCTCCCCTACTTTAAAACTTCCAGTGGTTCCCCAGGGGTCTAGGAAAAAGTCCAAACCCTAACCAAGGTCCCCAAGGGCCCACACGACCAAGGTGCTGCCTGGTCTCCAGGCCCTTCTCTCGTCGTGCTCCCTTCTTTGAGTTCCTCAAGGCCACACTCATGCTGTTCCCTCTGCCTGGGGCTCTGTCCCTACCCACTCAGCCACCTTCTACTTCTTCTTCAGGTCTGAGGGTTTTCAGGAAGGCCTCCCTCATCTGTCCAGACAAGATCCCATCACACCCACCCAATTCCATATGCTCCCATGACGCTGGTCCTTTCCTTCATAGCTGAGGAAAGAATGAATTTGTTATGTGTAGAACAATGTATGTAAGACCCAAGACGGTAAGACCATGAGGGTTGGAAAAATCTCGTTCGTTGCTGATTCTCCATCACCCAGTCCAGGGCCCAAATTTCTGTCAGGTGAATGCAGGCATGAATGAATGAACGAATGAATGAACTACGTTACTATAGTATCGTATATATAGTAACTATGTTATTATACGTGTAACTCGAGAAAGAAGTAGTCAGAATCCTGCTGAACGTTTGAGGAGAAAAACCAGGGCCCTGATTAGGAAGGTCAGAGAAGTAGGAGATAAAGTGAACGGTGCAGCCCACCAGAAGCAAAAAGAAGAGAGAGCTTCCAGAAGGAGGAGGTACCCGAGGCTCCAGAGAGGTAGGACATGGAGAGCGGAGGAAACACCACTGGATTTTGACAAGGAGGAGGTCACCGGCGGGGTCCCTCAGAGGTGGGCGTGAGGTAGGGTACAGCACAGGGATGGAGGAGGGAAGGGGTGAACACGTAAAGCCCTCAGCTGACAGGTACTCGCTCGGTGGGTGCTCACTTCTGCAGAAGTGGGAAAGCAGAAGATGGTTCCTGTGTCATTGTCGCCGAAAGCATTAACACAGCTTAACTCTTTCTGGTGACGGATCACTCTGAGGCACCTCGGCTCTGGGAGTTATCAGGGCTCGGTCTCAAACTCAGGAGCATCAGAACCAAGACGGCCCCCATCCCTCCTGTCTGGGCAGCTTCAGGGCTGCCCCTTTATCTAGAACCCTCGGGATACGGCTACAATTGGACAAGTCCCCCTCTCAGGACCCAGCAGGCCTTGTAGGAATCCCCAGCTTTGAGGACACAACATTCTGGAGACCATCGGAAGACCCTTTCATCTAAGCTTGGGGAAAGAGGAACAGCTCCAACTGCAGTTGGCTTGTCGTGTCACCCCCCCCACCCCCACCCCCCGGAAGCCAGCTGGGCTGCAAGGATGAGTCAGCCCTGAGGCATTCAGCCCCTTCTCCTTTTGGCAGCTAAGGGTGATGTCATGACCTGGAGGGGTGTTTTCCAGGCTCTCCGCATGGTTGCTATCACAAACTCACTTCTTTCTGTTCCGACACTGAAGCTGGGGTATTCCCCTAGGGCTGATACTTCCCCTTTCCACAGCTCACAAAGCCCGTCAGCATCTATGAGCTTGTGCAGTACTCACGGCAACCTTGTTAGGTGAGCGGGGGAGACAAATGCACCCATTTTATAGGCAGAGAAACCGAGACCCGAGCTGGCACCTGAACCAGGCCTCCTGCTTCCAGCCGAGGACTCTGCACTCCACCCCCCGCCTCTCAGCCTCCTTCAGCGGGTCACCTGTGAACCTGATAGTCAGGCGGGCCCCGCCCTGCCGGCCATCCCAGGTGGGTATGACTCATCCACTTTCCCCATGACTCACACTTCTCACTCCTCCTATGGTCAACAAGCCTGGAGCCTCCTTCGCAGACGTACCCCAGCTTTTCTCACCTCTCCAAAGAATTCCTACACCTCCTCCTCACGGGAGTCCACCCTCTTACAGAAGCGCTAACAGAGGCCTTGAGAGGGAAAGCGCTTTCCCACAGTCACCCAGCACGCAAGCAGCACAGCCAGGCTCGGGGCCCAGGAGCCCTGGCACCCAGCCCAGTTCTTGCCTCTTCCCCACGGGATCACCCTTGTCTGGCCTCCCTCTCAAGGGACCGTGAGGGGTAAATGAAGTAATGAGCAGAAGCATTCGCTGAGCCTTACTAGAAAAACCTCGGCGACTGCCTTTGAATCCACTTGTGGCGACCAGCAGCTGCTTCCACAGTCCCCTCCAGACTCCCCTGGGCAGCCAGGGCTAGGTTTAGAAGGACGCCAGGGTGTCTGCACTGCTCTACCTACCTTGCAGGCTGCTGGGTGAAGACGGTTGCTCCTGTTGGGAGGTGTCAGGACCAAGGCGGAAGCACGGTACAGGACGTTATCAGCACCACCTGTAAAGAAAGGGCCAAGACTCCCAGGGTCAGGGGCTCAAGGTCATCTTGTCAAAGCCCCATTTGATACTTCCGCTCGTCCCCAATCCCCACCCCCCCTCCACACCAAGGTCACATAGCCCCTACTTGCACACCTCCAGCCACGGGGCACTCACTTCCTGCCAAGGCTGCAAGACCTTCTGTTGGACAGTCTGGCTGGTTAAAAGGCTTGTCACAAGGATGTGCTAAGATCTCTCTTCCTATGCCTCATACACACTAGTCCTAACTCTACCCTCTAGGGTCACCCAGAACAGGTCTGCCACCCGGTTTCCCAATGTCTCCATAGAGACTTGAAGACAATGACCCTGGGCCCCTCAAGTCTTCTGCAAGTTGTACACCCCCCTTCCTCCAGCTCTTCCTGAGATCAAGGTGTCTGGTTCCCTCCCCCTGCTTCCCTGATCTACTTCAAATGAACCCGGTCCCTACTGACGGCACAAGGCTCAGAATTCAACATTTAGCCGAGCTCTATCCAGGGCAGGGCAAGCAGAATTCTCACCTCCGTCATTCTAGATATCATGCCTCTATTAATGCAGCCTAAAGTCCCACGAGCATTGAAGGTAACCTCATTGCATGACTGAATTTAGCTTATGGTCAACTTCAGAGCTGTGGTTCAAGATCCTGGAGTTAGACAAAAATGGCCCCTCATTTAACTAATATGTAACTTAACCAAGTTCCTTCATCTTTCTGAGTCCCAGTTTTCTTCTCTGTAAAAGAGGGATTATGTTAGAACCTATCCCATAGGCTCATTATGAGGATTAAATGAGATAAAATATGTCTAGGGTTTTGAACAGCGTATGTGCTTACTCTGATTATTAATCTCTAAGCCTTTTTCTAACAATTATATCTTTCTCATCCTGTACTGGTGCAGATTGGGGACCCAAGCTGTTTACATGCCATGTCCCCACCTCTATGCTTAGCATTGCTCTATTATTGTAAGACTGTATTATCACTATCTGGTGATGGGTCTCTCTCTCCCATCAGACTGTGAGCTCCATTAGACTGTTTTGCCTTTGAAACTCCAGCGCTGGCACGTGACCTAGCAAACAGCAGGACCAGTGGGTATATGCTGGATGACTAAACGAAGGGCCAGCCTACGCCGGCCCCAGAGTAGATAGTGCAGCCCAGTCTTTCAGCTCCCACACTTTCAGGGACAACCCGGATCGTCACCCTACCTCACTCCCAGACTCATTCACAGCTCATCCACATTCAGGGAGCAGCTGAGCACACTCGCTCCTGCCTGAACTGGTCAATTTCTCTGCACAAACCTCCAAGCCAAGGGGAGACAGTCCAAGATTCCAAATGCAGTGGAGCCCTGCAGGCTCCTGGGATTAAGACACAAATGAACCCTATTCTTAGCTGACAGTAAATGGCGCAGACATTCCTGCGGATGTCTGCATTGTGAGTGGCACCAGTGCATAGCAAGGGATCTGGAAAGAGGTTGGGCGCTTATCTGGGCCCCATGACCTAGATGCCCCTAAATGCCACCTCCATGGGCCCTCTTCAAAGAGTTCCACAGAAACTTCCCAGTTCCACGGGATAGATCGAAGTAGAGCTGGGCTCCTGCAAATGACTAATGACGTCCCACTTTCTGTTAACTCCCTGAGGACAAACCTTTCAAATCCAGCCCCCTTCTCTGACACACCTCCAAATCTCACGCTCATCCTCACCGGCAGTGCTGCATTTGTTCCCAAGTGCCACCTGTTTCACCCTCAATGCTCTCCATCTCAGCATCAGCACCGTCACCCACCATGTACACATGGGGCCAGGCCAGACACCGAGGCTCCCACCTCTTCAGTCTTCCCTGCTCTGTCACGCTCAGCTGCAAAACTGCCTGCTGGTTCTATCCTAATGCATCCACTTCTCCCCACCCCGACTGCCAACATTTTGGTCCAGGCACCATTGCCTCTCTCCTGGGATACTGCAGTGCTTCCTACCTGGTCCTCCTGCTTCCTCTCTCCTCGCCTACAAAGCAAGCCCAGACCACTGTTACTCCTCTGCTCAGACTCGACCATGGCTCCCCGACAGCCCCCAGGTAAAACACAAGATCCTCAGCGAACCTTTCAAAGCCTTTTACGATCTGCCCCCATCAGCGCCTTGAGCCTCAGCTCTCATCAGTTCCTGTCTTCCACCCACACCCCTCCAAGCTCCAGCCAGAGGCAGCTGCACTCTGTTCCTTGAATCTTCCTGTAATCTTTGCACAGACTGTTTTCTCTGTCCCCAAACTCTCTTCCATCCCTCCTGTTCTTTTCTCCCGCTCATGATCAAGCCCAGCTTTCCTCCAAGAACTCTTCTCTAACCTCCCCTTCCCCCGTGAGGCTGAGCTCCTCTGAGCCACCACCCATCTCCGCTGTCACACTGTTAATAGTTTGTTTCCAAGTCAGCCTCCCCCATCAGACCAAGACCTGCTCCTGGCTATCCCAGCGCCTAGTCTAGGGCCACCACAGCTCAAGATTCATCGAAGGAAAAAACTGGTAAATCACATGCATGCACACATGCGTGTACACGTGTGTGCACACGTGCATAAACACTCATGCGCACACGCGTTCACAGAGACGGCAAAGGGTACAGGTGCTGCCATCTATGGGCAAAAAGAGCATTACACTCTTTTCCAGGCTCTGGACACCGGAAGCCCCAGAGTTTCAAACTCAACTGGTTTTAGAATTAGCTCCAGCTAACTCCAAGTTGGTCTGTTTTCCATTTTGGACCTTAAGGCTGCCACAACTTAGAAACAAGGTCCATAAACCACTAGCTCGAGTCTCCCACCCACATGTTGGATGGAGCCATAAAGAGGAGGTGTCCTTCCAGTACTCACCGTCCCAGTCTGGGGCTCGCGTGGCGCCTGTTTGCTGAATTATATCTTAGGGAGGGAGAGAAGCACTTTCTAATAGTCAGAGCTGCCCACAAGTGGAAAGAGTGAGCAGAGAGCTTGCCGTTAGTGAAAGCGTACAAGCACCAGGAACCCCATCTGTCCGGGTGGCTGAAGAGGAGCTTTCTGCCCTGGAGGGGGCGGTGGTGGTTGGGGGAGGCTGGAACAGAGGTGTTCTATCCTAAAAGACTGCTCCCAGCTCGCTGGGAGGACCCTCAGATTTGGTGGGGGCAACGTGTTATCTGTCCAGTAACGCCAGAAGGGTTCAAATGGCCGCCCCAATGACAACAGCTGTCATTTTTTGAGCACCTACCAAGTGTTAAATTCCTTACATACACCATGTTTCATCCTCACAATAACTCAGCCAGCAGATGTCACAGTCCCTATTTTGTGAAGGAAGAGCAGAAGTTCAGAGAGGTGAAGCAATGTGCTCAGGGTCACACAGCTAAGATGTCGGGCCAGCTCCCATCAAATCAGGCTGCCTCCTCGATACCTTGGTCTCGCTAAATTTCAAGCTATAAGACTGGGCCTCTCGCTCACTAGAGAAAAATATAAAGCTCCACTTACTCTAGACCGGGGTTAGCAAACTTTGACAGTAAAGAGCCAGAGAGTGAGTATTTTAGGCTTTGCAGGCACATGCCCTCTCTGTTGCATATATTTCCTTGTTTAGTTTTGGATTTTCTTTTTTACATCTTTACATCTAAAAAAATGTAAAAACCATTCTTAGCTTAGAGACATACAAAAACAGGCTGGGGCTTCCCCGGGGCTGTAGTTTGCAGCCTACAGCTACAAAAGAATGATATTTATAATCTTGAGTATAAAAACTTCTGGTGGAAATGTTTATGCCAAATGCTAGGTCCTTCAGCTGTATTTCTCCCCCTTCAGATGGCTTCCTACTGAGTCACTCTCTCCTGAAGAAGAGCCCTACCTCGCTCTGCAATTAGGTAGCAAAATATTTCAAGGGCTGTTCAGATTCTAGAAACTCATAACTGTGGACCAAATACAGTTCAACTCAGTGTTGTGAAGAGAGGAGGGAGGCAAATACGATGGGTAGAAAGAACCTCAAAGAGAAGACATCAAGAGATGTGGGCTCTAGTCTGGGCCCTTACCAAAGGATTTAGAACCTTACTGTGCAAAGTGTGGTCCCTGACCCAGCAACATCTGCATTACCTGCAAGCCTGTTAGAAATGCAGAGTGTCAGGCCCCACTCCAGACTTATGGAACCAGAATCGCATTTTCACAAAATCCCCAGGTGATTTGTGTGCAAGATAAGTTTGAGATGCTCTAGAACACCCCTTACAACCAACTGCAACATTGTTAACAAAACCCTTCCCCCGAGGAGAGAAAGGGTCCAAAGGCATCTTTTTTTATGTTGTAATATTAAGTCTCTGCCCTAACGTCTGCACCACTGACCTCAAAAAGCTTGAGGTCACCCACTTTAGGATGCACAATCAAGAGACCAAGACCTGCCGCTGGATCTTGTGATTAAGCCTTTGACTGGTGGAAAGGTAGACCCAGGCAGACCAGAGAAGGTGCCCATCCCCATTTCACAGTGGCGGAAACCGGCTAGAGAGGAAAATGACTTTCGCAGGACAACACTGCCAGGACAGACTCGGGGTCTGACCATGACCAAGTTCCTTTCTTCCCAGGTCTTGGGTTTAATAATAACTGAAATCCTTTCGGTTTAGACCAGAACTTTTGAAATCTCACAAGTGGTGGAGCAGAAATCAGAGAACTTGCTTTGTGCTTTAGGAAATTCACTTGCTCTCTCTGGGCATTAGCATCCCTGGCCATGGAGTGAGGAGGTGGGACCAAGCAACTCCCGAGGTCCAGCTGTTATGGTCGGAATCTGGAAACGGTTTCAAGGCGAGGAGGCAGTCAGGAGAGAAGCCTTCAGCAGAGGGTGACCACAATCACAACAAAGTCTCTGCTCTGGAAACAAAAAGGCAAGTCCCTCTGTCCTAAGCATGGAGGCAGAGCAGTGACCGGGCACAAGCTCAAGGTCTTACGGCAAGTGCCAAGCAGAAACTGGAGTGAGAACCAGAGTCTCTCTGCCTCTTCAGCCTGGGATCTTAATCGTTATCCCTTACTGATGCTGAACTGTGCAGATCTACAGGCATACCTCGTTATGTTGCACTTCTGTTTATTGTGCTTCATAGATACTGTGTTTTTCACAAATTGAAGGTGTGTGGCACCCTTCGAGCAAATGGCCTTGTGGCATCATTCTCCCAACAACGTTTGCTCACTTTGTGTCTCTGTGTCACATTTTGGTAATTCTCGCCATATTTCAGACTTTTTCATGATTATTATATTTGTGATGGTGACCTGTCATCAATGATCTTTGCTGTTACTACTACGACTCGCTGAAGTCTCAGATGATGGGTAGCACTTTTTAGCAATAAAGCATTTTTGAATTAGGGTATGTACATTTTTTTTTTAGACAGAATGCTATTGCACACTTAATAGACTACAGTATAGTGTAAACATAACTTTCACATGAGCTATGAAACCAAAAACCTTGTGTGACGCGCTCTCTTGCAATATTCACTTTATTGTAGTATCTGGAATCGAACCCACAATACCTCCAACTTATGCCTGTATTTGCTAAATGAAGAAATGAAGTAGATGCTTCAGGAAAATGGTCCCTGAGCCTTCTAACAGGACAGCTTGCCTTTTGATAACCAGCTTCCAATGCTCCTTAAAGAATGCTGCCACCCTTGTGAATGGCTGGTGGAAATAAAGAACTGCTACAACCTTTCAAGGGTGCCAATTTGGCAAAATGTAGCAAAAGCTGTAAATACATCATTTTTGACCCAACAACTTCATTTCTTGGGCTCTCTTGTAGAAAATAATGAAAGAGGAATAATTTATGCACTAGAATGTTCATTGCAGGATTGTTTATGAACAGCCTGGATGCCTAATAATACAGGATCAGTTAAGTGAACAATTCACACCATAGATACAATAATAGAGAATAATAAAAAATCAGGTCAGCATTTATCATTTTAATAATAAAAACGTAAAACTTGTTTTTTACAAATAAAATGCATTATTTCACTTCTTTAATTCCCCCAGACTATTGGAATGAAAGATTTTAAATAAACATGCATTTATCTACTTAGGTAGAATATACTTTTGTTTTCTAATCATTTTTTATTTTTTAACATCTTTATTGGAGTATAATTGCTTTACAATGGTGTATTAGTTTCTGCTTTATAACAAAGTGAATCAGCTATACATAATACATACATCCCCATATCTCCTCCCTCTTGCGTCTCCCTCTCACCCTCCCTATCCCACCCCTCTAGATGGTCACAAAGCGCCGAGCTGATCTCCCTGTGCTATGCAGCTGCTTCCCACTAGCTATCTATTTTACATTTGGTAGTGTATATATGTCCATGCCACTCTCTCACTTTGTCCCAGCTTATCCTTCCCCCTCCTCGTGTCCTCAGGTCCATTCTCTAGTAGGTCTGCATCTTTATTCCCGTCCTGCCCCTAGGTTCTTCATGACCATTTTTTTTTGATTCCATACATATGTGTTAGCATACAGTATTTGTTTTTCTCTTCCTGACTTACTTCACTCTGTATGACAGTCTCTAGGTCCATCCACCTCACTACAAATAACTCAATTTCGTTTCTTTTTATGGCTGAGTAAGTATACTTTTAAAACTCTTTTAAAAATTAAATTTAGAGTACTAAATAACATGAAAAAATATTTATGTTATAATGTTGGAAAAAAACTGAAAAGAATAGAAGATTACAAATGTGGTATGACCACAATTATACGGGGGTAAAAAAAAAAATGTGCTGAAAATATCAGGAAGGAAATGCACCCAAATGTTAGCGGCGATTATCTCATGTTGGCAGAATTATGGACAGTTCTTATTTTTTTATGCTATTTTTATTTTCTAGATTTTCTATCATAAAGAGTTATATTTAGAACAAGAAAAAAAGTCATTGGAAGAGGCGGGGAAAAGTACCCATATCCCATGGGTATCCCACCCATACCACTTTGCCACTCCCCCAAAATTAACTGGTATTTACTGAGTACCCACCAAGGGCCCAGCACAGCCACAGCCACTATAAAAGGAAAATTAAGGGCCAAGCCCCACCCTGAAGGCTCACATATACCGGGTGTATATTCTTTGTCTGGCAAATAAGCGGAGCCCAGATGATATCCTTGCTGAAGCTGGAAAGAAATAAGGTTGTTTGCTTAACCAGTTCAGCAGAATAAATAAATCTACTCCCACTGGTGCGGTGGCGCCTTCATCCGAGTTCCCTGAGAAGCTCTGCGGCGCCTTCATCCGAGTTCCCTGAGAAGCTCTGCGGCTCTAACTGCTGCTGGAGCCCCCTTGGGAAGAGCATGTTTCAGGGATACATTACAGCCCAGGAAGAAAACTGTTACCCCTGAGTCCAAGCATTGAATGTAAGAGGTTCTGAAGCAGAATCAGCAAGGTATTGGAAGGAGTAGGATGGGGGGCCTGGGAAGGAACCTAACTGGCCACGTGGTCCCTGGGGACCCCTGGGCATGAGAGCTCACATCTCCAGGCCTCAGTTTCCTCATCTGTGAAATGGGACCCATAACAACCTCAGGGCTACCGTGAGGCTCAAAAAAGAGAAAGTAAGGCATTTCAGCTCTCTAGGCTGAACATCAATTTCCTTATCTGTAAAACTGAGTCAATATCTCCTCCCTAGTAGAGCTGTTAAAAGATTAAACAAGGCAGTGAAGACGAAAAGTGAACACAGACAGTAAGAATACTACAGACAGGGGCCCTCATCCTTATTGCTTATGGAACAGGGACTAGGATACATGAATGAATCCTAGGCCTCAACTTCCTTATCTGTAAAATGGGCAACCAATTCAACACACAAAGACCAAATTTATGAACAGTAGCTGAATGTCCAGCTGGCACTGGTGCAAGTCACTTAAACAACAATGATTGCTGTGGGCTCACTTTATGCTTACAGACGTGCGGGTCCCATGTTCCTGCACTGAGCACAAAGCCCTGACTCAGAGGCCACCAGAGCTGGGAAAGCCTGACGTTATTCTATCCACCCCCCTAGTGCCAGGAGGACACCGGGGCCCAGAGGAAGGCAAGGATTAGCTCAAGTCACCCAGTATTTTGTCAGTGGCAAAACCAGGACCCAAGCCCAGGCCTTCTGCTGTCCAGCCTTGCCCACCACGCCTACTGCTGTCCTCTGCCCTGCCCTTAAATTGTTGATGTGGTCCCAGGCAGGGCAGCGGGGAGCAGTCAGTCTACAGCCGGGGGTGGAGAGTGGGGAAGAAAAACTAGAGAGCAGCAGGAACCCAGCCTGCCTGTGGTCTCCAAACTCTCAAACCACACCAGGCTGAAATATGACACAGGCTCACTCAGTTGAAAGGGAGGAGATATTTTTACTTAACATCCCCCAGCTGCCTGAACACTGGTCTCTTTCTTTCCCTCCCCCCCAAAATGCATAGCTCCTGGGACCTGGTTTTCCCTGCTTCTGCCAGCATTTTCTCAGGAAATAACCGTGGGGCAAGAGGGGTGCCCACTCTTCCTGGCTTCCTCAGAAAGCTTTCCAGAGCATGGGCTCAAATGGTGAAAGGAGGGAGACTGGGCCTGGCTGGGCCCCCTGCTAACTCTCTGAGTGACCCTGGGCAAGTCTGTGTCCTCTCAGAGCCTGAATTCCCTAAAACGGAGGGGAGATGGACCTACACTCTGGAGTCCTGTAGACAGTACAGAAAAGCATCAGTTTACGCACAGTCCCAAGAGGCCCCTCCAGGCCTGTGTGCTGCAGAGCTGAGCTCCCCAAGCCACACACACTGATTTGCATCCCTCGTCACAGCCACAGCAAAACTCCCCCTCAGTTCTCATCATGTCAGGACTAAACAGAACCTCCGGGAGAACATTTAGTGCAGTGATTAAGAGCTACAGCTCTACAGTCAGACCTCCAGAATCCTGTCACCGACACCCAACAGCCTCACAACCCGAGGCACGTTATTTAGCCTCTCTGAGCCTCAGTTTCCTCCTCTATAAAAGCGGATAATAGTAGCTACCTTAGAGGAACGGTTGTGAGGAACCAACAAAGTAATTAATGTTCCAGCGCTTGTTTTACTAAAAGGTAGCTTTTTATTATTATCACGGAGACCAACATCTCCATTTTACAGATGAGGTCACTGAGGCCCAACAAACTGGGACTTGTCCAAGGTCACTCAGAAGAACTCAGACTACAGCTCCACTCCTAGGTCAGTGTGTCTAACTTCTCTTAGCCCTACAATCTCTAATAACCAAATATACATGCTCAGAGACTAGATACAGGCTGTAAAGTTTTCTTGAAGAAATGCCTCAGCAAAGGATGACAGACCATACAGAAATCATCTCCATGACCTGGCAACTTCTCATGAGAGACCCAAACTGCCCACATGGAGTGGGGAGAAGTGACCCTCTGGCACTGGATGGCTAAGAAGTGTGAAGGCATCCAGTCTACAGCCCTTGCTTGTGCCAGCTTGGCAGAAGTGCACACAAGGCTGTCAACAGGGGCCACCTCTTGGGAAAGAAGCGGGTTAGAGGGATGAAGCCCACTCTACACCCTTCTTTACGTTTGAATCTTTAACAATATCTTTTTGCTTTAAAAGTAAAACCCAACACTGAACAACTCAGAATAACAGCAACCTTATCCGATAGCTACAAGCCTATTGTCTGCTTTGAGATGAAATTTACTGCAGGTTCTGACAGGTTCTTCAGCTGGGCTTCCAGAATCTGCCACTCTAGTCCATTCCGTGGTCTCTGCTCCGGTTCAGACCTGCACTCTCTTGACCACCCAACAGCCTCCTCGGGATCTCCCTGCCTCCAGTTAGCCCCTTCCAATGCATCTGCTACATCAGCCACAAGATTAATGAGAGTTTTGATCACTGCCTTCAGGATAAAGTAATTCAAAGCCCTTAGTTTACAATCTAGTTCCATTTTGATTTACGGTCTCGACTCCCACCACTCCACCTTTCACTCATCTGTCATTCTAGCCATGTTGATTGTTCAGAAAACCTCAGTGCCTTTGCATGAGCTGTTCCAGCTTCTTAGAATGCCTTTTCCCCAATCGCTTTATGCCCTAGAAAACTATTACTCATCTCCAAGGCCTGGGTCGGCCAGACAGACTTAATCACCCCTTTAGGCTGAAGTAGCTCTCAGTATTGCATGTTTGTTCCAACCACTACAGATGAGAAGCATCTTGAGGACAAATAGCTTTGTCCTCCTCAAGGCTCTGGGGCCCCTCACAGGGTAAGACACAGAACATGGACCCAGAAGAGCGCTAAATCCAGGAAGGAGGGAAGGAAGGAAATGCCATGAGAGGCAACCCCTACAGCCTCCTCCTGGGAGCCGCTTGCTTTTCCAGATTCATGTCAGTCCACAATAAAAAAGACTATGGAAAATTCTGGAGGAAAGTTCCTTTCCCTGATTCACACGGAAACATTTGCTGCTGTGAAACTCACCCGGGTGCCAATGCAAGCTCCCCTGGCTGTTTACAATTTCCCTGGCATTTATAAACAGTGAGGCCCCAAAGAGGAAAATGGAGTTTCAAGGGAGCTGGATGCCAACTGTCCCCACTCCCAGCCCACCTCCTTTGTTCCAAGGCCTCTACCCCTTAATTAACATCCCCAAGAAACACCAGCCAGCACCCCAACATGTGGGTGTGTGTTGGTGCAGGGGTGTTGCTGCAGTGCTCAGTTTCTTCGTGAAGGGAACTCGAGACTCAAGAAAGAGTCTACAGTCCCACCAGCTAGGAGTCAGCTAAGTGAGGCCTGCAACTGGGTCCCAGCGCTGCCCCTTCCTCATTGTGTGACTATCAGCTAGTCCCTGCCCCTTCCTCATTGCGTGACTATCAGCTAGTCACAAACTCTCAGGGCCCTTCAGTTTTCTCAACTGTGGAACGAACAGGGCTGCGGGGAGACTCCAACAAGCTATGGTCACTGTAAAGTAAAGTGCGGCAAGAGTTCACAGTGCCCTGGTCAGAAACATGGTCCTGGGAGAACAGGACCTGCAGGATTAAGCCTAAAAGCCTCCAGAGGCCCTGCCTTCCACAAAAAGCAGTTACCCCCAGGGCAGCCCTGAATGTCCTTGGCCCTACAGAGTTCTGGGTGTTGTAAAGATGTCCTCTCTGCTCTGAGGAAGATGTGAAAGCAGGATAAGGAGTGGATGTCTGGGCAGATGAGGGGCTGCAGAAGAAGCCAATGTCCCCTGCATCCCCCACAGTCTCCAAGGACCCAGGCTTCCTTCTGGCCACTGTCCAGAGCAGCCGGCCTGCACTGAGCCAGGAAACACTGCTGTAATCACGATCTGGACCCAAGAACGTTTGGACCCAAGAAGAGATGGGGGCCTAGAGGGAAAGGGAGATTCCCATCACTGTCTTCAACTCTGAAAGAAGTTTCCGTGTGCGTCAGGGAAGAGAACATACTCTGCAGGGCGGGGGAAAAGACAGTACCGACAGGTAGCAAGTGCAAGCGGATTCCGGAGTAGGAGGAAGCACTTTCTAACAGTCCTGGGCCCTGAAAGAGGAAGGAGGTCGAGGGCTCCTCATCGTCGGGGGAGCGCAGGCAAAGGCGTTAACCCTGGATGGAATCCAGGATCCGCGGAGCAGACCCGCCCAGCGGAGCCACCGCCCAGCCCGCGCGCTGGAGACCGCCGGCAAGCGAGTGCAGGGGTGACCCCGGGCCCACTTAACCCCAACCGCGCGAACTGGGTCAAAGTTAGTTCAGGTGCTTGCAGCAAACGGGGCCTGTGGGTGGAGGCCTGAACCTCCTCCTCCCCTGCCCTAAGCCCCCAATCCAACTCTCCTTGGTCCCCTGGAAGACCAGCAAGGTGAGGGAGGAAGCTCTTCTCCAGCGATGCCCCGGCTGCCGGGCCGAGATCCAGGCGCGGGCAACCTCGGACAGGACCGCGAGAGGAGGGAGAAAGACCCAGAGGCCCGGGATCCCCAGATGCCCCAGGGTCGTGGTCGCTCCCCTCCCCTACCTGCTGCTGCGGCGCTGGCGACGGCGGCTGCTGGGTCCAGCTGTGCTCAGCTGGTTCCTGGCTGCAGGGCAGGGGCGCTGAGGTCGCCGGGCTGGGATGGGCAGGGCGCGGGCGGGAGCCGCCCTCAGGGCGGGGCCGCCGTGCGGTCGGGGGGGAGAGGGGAGGAGCGACGGCCCCTCCCATAGGCGGCGGGGAGGATGGCGACTCTGGCTCCGGGCTGGCGTTCGTGGAGTGCACTGCATGTGACTTTGCCCCAGACCCCTCGCTACTTGCCCAAGGAAAGCATCAAGCTCCCTGCTTTACACGGGAGGAAACTGAGGCCCGGAGGCGGACGGGAGATCTGAAGGAACCTGGCGGGCAGGGGAGGAGACCCGGGGAGAGCTTGAGCTGGGCTGGGGCCAAAGAGCTCAGTTGGAATGGGCAGCGTGCGGAGGCGGATTCAGCTCCGGGGGAGTTCAGGCTTCAGAGGCAAAACCACTGAAACCTGGGCAACCCACAAAACCGGGGAGGCGTATAAGCAGCAGCTAGACCCACTGAAGGGAACAAAGGATCAGAATGATTCCCAACTGCATTCAGAAACAAGAAATATAAGAAATGCCAAAGCGCATCCTTGTCTTTAAAATATTAAGCGGCGGCTTTGGAGTCAGACCGCCTGGGGTGGACCCCCCCCCCCCCGACACTTACTAGTCCTGTAACTTCGGGCAAGTGACTTAACGTATCAAAGTTTCAATTTCCTCATCTGTAAAATGGACATCATAGTTTCCTCTTCACGGGGCTGTTGGGAAGACTCAGTGAGAGAAAGACTCTTAACACAATGGCTGGTACCGTGGGTTCTCTATAAATGGACGTTCTTATTAGTGTGACGGCGGATATTACTTTAGATGATAGAGCAAATCCACCTTGTCAAAATATGAATGCCACGTCACTTTTAAACAAATGTAATATTTTATTTATAGCAATAGCATCTCACATGCATGTGACAGAGAGCCATTTACGATGGAGGAGGGCATAGGACAGCCTCCCAACAGTCCTGTGCACATGTGATATCCTGGCCTCTTGCAGCTGCTCTGTGACTCCGAGTTGGGACGATTCACACTGCAGGAGACTAGAGCAGATGACTGCGAGGTCCATTCTCAGCTTAGGTGCTGGCAGCAGTCCCATGTTCAGCTGGGTAAACCTCCCTCCAACAGAAGGTAAAATGTACCAAGTCAATAATTGCCGAGTGCTGGGAATAGAGACAGAAAAGCTTGTGTTGTCAAAGTAGCAGAGAAGCTAAGAGCACACACTCACTTCCTGGTTTTTCCTAGTGTTTCCACTGAGTAGCAGTCAGGGAAGCCACAGGGCCTGGGGAAATCCCAGCCTGGCTCTTCCTCCTGCCCCCAATCCCTTTCTACAACTCTAGTGATTACAAGAACCATTTCTTGAACACCTCGTGCCATGCTCTGGGCTTCCCACATGCTACCGACGTTCATCCTCACCTTACCCGTTCCCTGCTCCCCCAGGGTAAGCGTTACCATGTGCAGTTTTCAGATGAGGAGACCCAGGCACAGAGAGGGTTAAGTAGCTCTCCCGAGTTCACACAAGTGACACTGTGCATGTCTGAGTCCTTGGCCCCCTCTTCTTTGCTCAATGTCCTCTGTCATACTCTGCCACTCTTCCTGGCTTGGCAAACTCTGTCCAGTTCCACTTTCTCTGAGAACTGAAGCAGGATGCCTCACCCCCAGGAGGCTCCCACCTTCACCCCCAGGAGGCTCCCACCCTCTCTCTGCCACTCCCTGCTTTTTCCCAGAGGCTGCCTGTGGCCCACTGCAGGATAGATGGGGAGGAAGGCATAAACACAGACTATTTGGTTCTAGGCTCTTTGATTACAGTCCCTGGTATACACATGACCTCGAATTATCTAACTTATCATTTCCAACCCCAGCAACTTCTCTCAGGCAAAGAGAGGGAAACCTCTGAATCTGTGTCTTCAGATAACTGGAGGATATGATATTGGCATGGAGGAAACATTGGAGAACATCTAATCCAACCCCTCATTTTAGAAATGGGGAAACTGAGGCCAAGAGAGCAGAGAGGCTTGCCCACAGAACACTCTGACAGCTCCATTTGGTCCTGGAGAAGCCCATCAGTCTAGACTGTCACGAGAAATAATTTTAAAAAATGATTATGACAACAAGAGTGACATCCAATAAGACATCGGAGGGCCAAGCAAATTCCTAGCGCTCTGCTCTACATATGTCAACAGGACAATGTGTGTCTCACAGCTAATCAGGATATATCTCGGCCTGACCCTTCAGTCAGGGTCAAGTCAGCCTTGCGTGGATGCACAGAGGTCTCCTCTGCCTTGGTGTCTTATTCTCATTTCTTTCTAGACTCCTTTTTGTACTCCTCTCCCCATTGGCCTAGGGATCAGTAAGGACTGTTTGCCCTGTAGCTCCCCTTCAGAGTGAATGTCTTCTTGTTCTTGCTGATATGGACCTCCTCTCATGGAAGAACTTTGACGTCTTTTGCCAGAAGACCACCTCTTTCCCAGGAGTGAGGATGGGGGAAACAAAGGCCACACCCAGGCCATGCAGTAGACAATTTGGGGGTACCCGCTCCCTCTTCTGAGACTGCCTTTCCCCATCCACAGTGGTGGCCCTCACTTGGTACCCAAGTTGGTACTATAACTCTCACCCCACCACAAACACAGTTGACACCATCTGGAGTGGACACCACAACCAAACTGCACTATCAGAGTTTGGAACTAGAATTTGGGACATAACAGTGGTGATTGATTAGCTGGGCATGTGAGGACTGGTCATCTCTGAAGGCCAGTGCCACCATTGTGAGGCAGCTGTCTTCCACAGAGAAAGCCAATGAGACTCTCATTAAATGACTAGATGGGTGTGAAGAAACGCAGGGAGGAAAAGGCTGGGCTGACCAGGGAACACTTCTGGATCTGTGGCCTCTTTTGGACGCAGACCTCTCCTGGAGCTAGCTTCAGAAAAATAAGTTATAAGGACAGGTGTCTTCTGAGCAGTGAATGCCTTATAGAAGCAGAGCCCAAGTGGAGATGTTATGCAAAGGAGTAATTGAAGAAGTGCTCTCAGGAGAGACCTTGGAATTATCTCAAGGAGCCCTAGGGCAGGGATGCAGCTGGGCCTCAGAGTCAGACTAGAAGCAGGGCCTGAGTACTAAGGAAACCCAGGAAGTACTCTCACTCCATCGTTCATCTCTGCCCATCTGCTTCATTGCTCTGGCTCACATGAGAAAAGCATCTCTGCTTTCCACAAAATGCCTTTTACCAGCAGTGAGCTGGACTCGTTGTCTGTGGCCCACATGCTAACTTAGGCAGATGCCTACCCTTTATCCAACTGACTCGAGCCGGAGTGGAGGTGGGTTTCCCCCATTCAGGTCTCTGCATTGAGATCGCCTGTTTGACTGGGTACGCAGTAGAAGGAGGAAGTGTGTTTGCTTGGTTTTCCAATATATCCCCAGTGTCAAATAGTGCCTGGCACAGAGCCAGTGCTTAGCAAATTTTTACTGAATTAATCGATCAGTAAGTGAGGGAAACAAGAGATAAGTTTGGCCGGACAGAGTGAGTTGGGATGCCTCAGAAGGACGCAGGGGAGGGCTGCGCTTTGAATTTCAAGAGCCGCCAATCCTAGCGTCTTCGGAACGCCCTGGGCAGGAACGTGTGTGTCACACTATTTTAATGAGAACTTAGAAGCATGTACCATACAATCACTGTCAGCTCAGTCCTAACGCATAGTTTCTATATTTCCACATCGTTTGAATCCCTAGAAGGCCTGATCCTATAATTGTGCCCCACACATGCCAATAAAATGCTGAGCGGCCTGAGCTTTGGAGAGCGTCCTGGTGCTGATTTCCCCTCCGTCCAGCCTCCCAGGTTAG
The DNA here is from genome assembly GCF_949987515.2 of Delphinus delphis. Classification (NCBI taxonomy): domain Eukaryota; kingdom Metazoa; phylum Chordata; class Mammalia; order Artiodactyla; family Delphinidae; genus Delphinus; species Delphinus delphis. The sequence continues at coordinate 13,390,570 of NC_082688.1, forward strand.
ATTTTCAAGGAAATTGTAGAAGCGCCCAGACACCCTTCTTCCTTCTGCCATGCCTGTCACTGCTGTCCACAGCTACACAGAGCTGGCCCTAGGACAGTGGTACTTTAAATAATAAAAGCTAAAATTGTAATCATAGCTACCACTTTGGGGATGCTTATTGGCCACTTTATTATTGCAGTTAAGTCTTACAACTACCTCCAAGTTAGGTATAATCTTCAATTTCACAAATAAATAAACAGTCTCAGAAAAGGTAAGTAACCTGATTAAGGTGTCACAGCTGGGTGAGTGGTAGCCTGGGATTTGAACCCAGGTCTGTCTCCAAAGTCCAGGCTCTTTCTACAGTCAAAGTGAAAGTCAAGGGGAAGATAAAGGCTTTTCCATACCTTCTGTTCACGATCAGGAATTATTTCTCTTCATCTTGACAATGTTAGGGCCTGAAGTTGGGCCCTTCCCTGTACATTTCATATAATGTTTTATGAAAACTCAGTATTTCTTTATGTGGAAAGTATCTGGAGTTGTTTAAGAAATGTAAGCCTGTTTTAAGAAAGGTTGTACACTGCTGTGCTTTACAAATAAAAAGTAATTCATAAAACCCCTTAAACACACACACACCCAAAAACCTTGGACGCAGTGCTATTTTGGTATCCTTTTATTCTGTATCTGCATAGGAAGTTCATGTTTTTTGTTTTTCCCTTAGTTATTATTTACTTACCGCTTTTCTGAGTACAAGCCCTGTGCCTGGTGTGAAGGGCATAGAAGTGAATCGGTCATAGACTCAATCTTTGCAGGGTCTGTGGCTAAGGAAACAAGACAGTTACAATAGGGTGTTATAGGAACTAAGAAAGAGGAAGCTCAGCGTGGGGACGGGAGGAGAAGCTGGGGAGCAGACTCCAAGAAGACTGCAAAGAAGGAGACGAGCTGGGCCCTGGAGGATGCCTCTCTGTGCTTCAGTTTCTTCATCTGATATCTGTGTCCACCCCAAAAAGTTGTGGGAAAATGAAGTGAAATTATCTATGTCAACTGCTTGCTGCAAGGCCTGGGGCATAGCAGGGCCTCTGTAAACAGAAGCTGGTATCATTTACGGGAAGCCTACAGGTAAAGACACGGAGGAGTTGAAGAAGGGTGAGCTTGTGCCATCGTGTCTGGAATGCAAGGTACCAGACTGAGTTATGAAAGATGAGGCCAGACAGCAAGATGACAAGACAGCAAGAGGACAATTAGTCATAGGTGCCTGCTCCGGGCATTATGTCCTTCAAATCTGACAGCAGTTCCTCAGATCGAAACTACTCTCCCTCCCAGATCACAGATGGAGAAACTGAGGCTCAGAGAAGTGAAGTCCCTCGTTTACATTGCACAGCTGGGAAATGGCAGGACTGGGACGAGAAGCCGGATTTCACTCCAAAGCCACTGTCCCCCAGGAGGGGCTAAGAGCAGGCCAGGCTGAAGGGACGGGGCAGCGGGAAGCTGGCTCTCATGCAGCAGACCCACGCTGTTGTAGCCGGATCAAGAAGAAGTTTCTGCGGAGGGGCACAGGGGCCTGCTGGCCTCGCAACCCTTGCCTGCCAAGGATTTAGCAGGAAGAGCTGGCTTTTGTTCTAGATGAATCAGCGCAGCTGTTTCTGAAAGCCCAGCCCCACTCTTCTGGGCTCAGCGGACCAGAAGGCATTCAGCTGCCCCAGCAGGTCACCAGTGGGGTGGGGGCAGGCAGAGCTGTGTGCACTGGGCCGCACCATTTCCAGAGAGTTATAGTTATCGCTCCGAGGAACAATGGGCTTTTCAGAGGTTGTGCTGCATCTTGGGCTGCAAGTTGTGGTAGAAACACAATCAGACCAGCAATGCATTACCTTCTTTGGGATTTGAGGAACGGAAAAAACAAACAAAAATTCGTCCATAACAGCTGATTGGGTTGATCTCGTTCCTCTGCTTTCCTGCTCCTCCACTTTCTCCTCCTCCTTTCCCTTCCCCCTATTCTTTTGTGCTTCCCTCTTTCTTTTTTCCCTCTTCCTCCTTCTCCGCTTTCTCCTTTCTCACTGCTGTTTCAGCAGTAGCAGTGCTTTGCTGGAGTCCAAATAGCCTTGCCCGGGGAATGAGAACACCCGCGTTCACTCCCTGCCCTGCCTCTTTCTTGCAGGATGGTCCTGGGCAAGTCACTCACTCCTCTGAACCTCCGTTGTCTCATCGGCAAATTGGGACAATAGAAGTAACCGCCTCTGAGAAAGGTTATACGTGGCTCATAAACCCAGGAGCTTTTCCAGCCCCTGCTTCTGCTGCACTGGCCCCAAGGAGAGCCAGAGGGCCTCTGTCTCTTAAGATCTAGTAAACTGTCCTTCAAAATGTTAGACTTCAGGTCAAGTCACCCTAGGTTGTCTTCTGTGACAAATCAGCTGTGATTTGTAAGATTGTCTTCAGAAACTCACAGGGCAAATGCAATCACTTCAGTTTTTTTCTTCTCAAATCGAAACCACCAACTTGAGAAACCTGTTTTTAGGTTTCAACAAGAAACTCCGAGGCTGAAGCAGCCCCAGCAGGGAGAGGGTCTGCCCATGTCCACACCAAGCAGGGAATCTGGAGTTTTGCTTTCTCCCTGGCACACAGCGGTGCTGTACCGACCCTGACCTCAGACAGGGGACCCTGCAGATCCAGGTCCCTGAGCAGGTGCCAGGGGTCTCCAGGAGCTGGCCAGCTCCCATACTGCTTAGCCTAGACCCCATGCTCAGTTTCTCACCCAGCCATTCTCCAAGGTCCCAGCCTTCCAGTAGTGAGAATATTAGGCGGGATCGATATATTAGTAACCCTATGAGGGATATAGTGAAAGCTATGATAATATTTATATGTACTAAAGACACTTGGTAATGATGAGCCTAATCATAATCTAATGAGTCGAAATCACTTGTTTTGTTTTAAACTAAATACCATATTCAGCTCACTCCAGTCCCTTTTGAGTTCACTCATAGGCCAGGCTAATTGCCAATACTGAGATCAAAAGTAGAGCCATGGTGAGTATTGTTTTTAGGTTGTTTGTTTGGGTTGCTCAGGGGAGGGGCAGTAGGAGAGCAATTTCCAGGTTGAAAAGGAGGAACGTGATTGCTACTAGGAAAAATTTTATGGAAAAACGTAAACGGGCGGATCCTATAGGGTCAGATCCACGTTCCTAAGGGCTTGTTTTTTCTGCATAAGTGTTTAGTTGAGGGAGTCAGAAGGCGATGAGCACAAGTAATGAGGCCAGTGTTGTATTTGTTAATAGGGTCAGTATTAAGTTTATTATTCTTTTTCGGAGTGTACCGAAACTAACTGATTGGAAGTCAGTTGCACTAATTAATACTAAAAGAACTATGAGCCTCATCAATGGATAGATATGTAAAGGAAGAGTCATACAACATCTACAAAAGGTCAGTATCAAGCAGCAGCTTCAAAGCCGAAGTGGTGGTTGGATGTGAAGTGGAATTTTAATTGGCGCAGAAAACAAACAACAAGGAAGGTAGACAATAATTGCATGTAGTCCGTGGAATCCTGTGGCTATGAAGAAAGTCGATCTGTAGACCCCATCTGAGACCGTAATACTCTGATGCTTGTAGGATTGTAAAATAGATACCAAGAGTAATTGTAATAAAAATGGGTTGAAGTATGTGTTTGCGATTTCCTTCCATAATGCTGTGATGGGCCCAAGGAATGGACACGCCAGAGGCCAATAGCACAGAAGTGTTGAGAAGCAGTACCTCTAAGGGGTTTCGAGGGTGAACGCCTGTTGGTGGCCAGCACCTGCCTAATTCAGGTGTAGGGGTGAGGCTTGAGTGATAGAAGGCTCAAAAGAAGCTGGTAAAAAAAGAGGACTTCTAAGACGATAAATAAGATTGTTCCGGGGCTTCCCTGTTGGCGCAGTGGTTGAGAGTCCGCCTGCCGATGCAGGGGACACGGGTTCGTGCCCCGGTCTGGGAAGATCCCACATGCCGCGGAGCGGCTGGGCCCGTGAGCCATGGCCGCTGAGCCTGTGCATCCGGAGCCTGTGCTCCGCGACGGGAGAGGCCACAACAGTGAGAGGCCCACGTACCGCAAAAAAAAAAAACAAAAAAAAAGATTATTCCGTACTGAGATCCCTTTTGGACAGTTGGTGTGTGGTGGCCTTGGAAAGTGCTTTCTCGAATAACATCTCGTCATCACTGATATATTGTTAGAGTATTAGTTAGTAGGCCTAGTATTAGTAGAATTATTGAGTTGCAGTGAAATCATATGATTAGGCCTCATGTTATGAGAAGGGCTGAAAGGGCTCCCGTAAGGGGCCAAGGACTAGGGTTTACTATGTTATGTGGTACGTGTGGATTTGGTGGGTCACTATGTGTTGTTGTGCAGATATAAGCTTACCAAGAGGGTAGATACATAGGCTTGAATTATAGCAACAGTGAATTCGAGGACAGCGAGTAGGGTGAGAAGAATGAATGTAGTGAGAGCAGTGAACGTGCTGATACTTATTAGCGCTAAGGTTGTTTCTCCGATTAGATGTATTAATAAATGACCTGCTGTAATATTGGCCGTTAGTCGCACCGCTAGTGCTACTGGTTGGATGAATAGGCTGATAGTTTCGATAACTACTAGCATGGGGTTGAGGGGGGTGGGCATGCCTTGTGGTAGGAAGTGATGCTTTTGTTTTGTTGCGGAGACCTAGAACCACGGCACCGGCTCATGATGGGATGGCTACCCCCACATTCATTGAGAGCTGCGTGGTGGGTGTAAATGGGCGGGGCAGTAGTCCGAGAAGGTTGGTTGACCCAATAAATAGGATAAGTGACATTAGTATCAGTGATCAGGTCTGTCCTTTATGATTATGGATGTTTATTATTATTTATTTATTTATTTATTTTGGCTGCATTGGGTCTTCGTTGCTGCGCGTGGGGCTTTCTCTAGTTGCGGTGAGCGGGGGCTACTCCTCGTTGCGTTGCACGGGCTTCTTATGGCAGTGGCTTCTCTTGTTGCGTGCAGAGCACAGGCTCTAGGCATGCGGGCTTTAGTAGTTGTGGCATGCGGGCTCAGTAGTTGTGGCTCGCGGGCTCTAGAGCGCAGTCTCAGTAGTTGTGGCGCACGAACTTAGTTGCTCCGAGGCATGTGGGATCTTTCTGGACCAGGGCTTGAACCTGTGTCCCCTGCATTGGCAGGCGGATTCTTAACCACTGCGCCACCAGGGAAGCCCTTATTATTTGTTTTGATGTGAGTTGGATTAGCCATTGTTGAAGGGAAATTATGCGATTGTTCATTAGTTGTTTTGATGTTGGAAATAAAATACTTGGGAATATAATAATTAGAATGACTATGGGGAGGCTTATTATTGTTGGGGTCACGAAAGGGGCAAATAAATTCTCGTTCATACTGTCTCTCAAGGGGTAGGTTGTTTTTGCACTTTAGTGAGTGTTGACTTTGGGTTGGGGTAGTAGATAAGTTTTGAGATTTTTAGTTGAAATATAATAAATAGTGTTAGAAATATAGATGAAATGGTAATAAATCACATTGATATATCTAGTTGTGGTATGTCATTAAGGAGAATCTTAGCTCTCAGTCTTTAACTTAAAAGGTTAACGCTGGGCTTCCCTGGTGGCGCAGTGGTTGAGAGTCCGCCTGCCGATGCAGGGGACACGGGTTCGTGCCCTGGTCCGGGAAGATCCCACGTGCCGCAGAGCGGCTGGGCCCGTGAGCCATGGCCGCTGAGCCTGCGCGTCCGGAGCCTGTGCTCCGTAGCGGGAGAGGCCACAACAGTGAGAGGCCCGCGTACCGCAAAAAAAAAAAAAAAAAGGTTAACGCTAACCTAGCTTCTTAATGAGCTTATAGCATAGATGCGGATCATTTTTCAAAGTATTTTAGAGGCACTAACTCAAAGACAATTGGCATGAAGCTATGGTTTGACCCACAGATCTCTGAACACTGTCCGTAATATAAGCCTGGTCATGCTGACATTAGGGTTGTTCGGTTTAGGCGTCCCTGGATTACATCTGTTTTTAGACCTAAGGAAGGTACGGCTCATGAGTGCCATACGTCTTTGGAGGAGAGTAGTATTCAGATTGTTATCTCTATAGGCAAAACTACTCAGTTATCTACTTCTAGCAGTCGTAGTTCTCCTGGTTTTAGGTCTGATGTTGGGATTATATAGGAATCAAAATTTAGGTCTTCGTAGTCAGTATATTCATAGCTTCAGTATCATTGGTGACCTATAGTTTTTACAGTAACAGATGGATTGTTAATTTCGTCTATTATGTAAAGGCTTTGTAGTGCCGGCAGGGCGATTAAGATCAAGATAATGGCCGGCAAGATAGTCCAGATAGTTCCTACTTCCTGTGCATCTATAGTGCTAGTATGTGTTAGCTTAGTTATTATTAGTGAAATAATATAAAGAACCAGGGAGCTAATTAAGAAAACAATTATTAGGGCTTCCCTGGTGGCGCAGTGGTTGAGAGTCCGCCTGCCAATGCAGGGCACGCGGGTTCGTGCTCCGGTCCGGGAAGATCCCACATGCTGCGGAGCGGCTGGGCCCGTGAGCCACGGCCGCTGAGCCTGCGCGTCCGGAGCCTGTGCTCCGCAACGGGAGAGGCCACGGCAGTGAGAGACCCAAGTACCGCAAAAAAAAAAAAAAAAAAAAAGAAAACAATTATTAGTGTGTGGTCGTGAAAGTGTAGTAGCTCTTCTATGATGGGCGATGTTGCATCTTGAAAACCTAGTTGGAAGGGATATGCCATAGAGATATACAAGATTTCCACCTGTGACTTAACTTCAACAAAGTTATATAAAATTTTACTAATATCTGGGGCTTCCCTGGTGGCGCTGTGGTTGAGAGTCTGCCTGCCGATGCAGGAGACACGGGTTCGTGCCCCAGTCCGGGAGGATCCCACATGCCGCGGAGCGGCTGGGTCCGTGAGCCGTGGCCGCTGAGCCTGCGCGTCCGGAGCCTGTGCTCCACAGCGGGAGAGGCCACAGCAGTGAGAGACCCGCGTACCGCAAAAAAAAAAAAAGAAAAAAAAAAAAAAAAAAAAAAAAAGAAAAAATTTCAAGTGAAAAAAAAAAAAATTTTACTAATATCTCATTCATGGAGAAAGACATAGCGGCTATGGTGTTGGCCTGAAACTGATAAAAAAGGGTTCGACCCCTTCCTTTCTTGACTACTTTAGATTGACGTGGATTGGCTCTTCTAATGTGTGGTATGGTGGAGGACATCCATTTAATCACTCTAAATTTGTAGTAGTGAGTTCCCCTGTTAGTACTTCTCGTTTGGATGCAACTGCTCCTCAGATAATGAAGATTATCAGCATGACTGCTGTTAACGAGATGAATGAGCCTGTTGATGAGCTAGTGTTTCATATTGTATAGGCATCCGGGTAGTGGAGTATCGTCGAGGCATGCCAGATAAGCCTAAAACATGCTGTGGGAAGAAGGTTACGTTGACACCCACAAATATGATTACAAAGTGAACTTTTGCTCATGTTGAGTTGAGTGTATATCCTGAGAAGAGTGGGAATCAGTACACAAATCCTCCTACGATAGTGAAAACAGCTCCAATTGAGAGCACATAGTGAAAGTGTGTGACTACATAGTAGGTATGGTGAAGGACAATACCTAATGATGAATTAGCTAACAGGACAATGCCTGTTAGTCCACCGACCGTGAAAAGGAAGATGAAACATCACGGCCAGGGACCATTTAATATTACCTCCGTGGAGTGTTGCCAGTCAGCTAAACACTTTTACCCCTGTGGGAATAGCGATAATTATAGTGGCTGATGTAAAATATGTTCGTGTATCAACATATATACCTACTGTGAATATGTGGTGGGCTCATACGATAAACCCTAAGAACCCGATTGATATTACAGCTCATACCATACCCATATATCCGAAAGGTCCAAATCAAAATTTGTGTGCATTTCTGCCCTTTGGGACTCCAGACCTCCCCCGTTTTTTTTTTTTTTTTTTTTTTTTTGTCTCCAGGTGCCCTACATGTCCCCCTTCAGGGATGAGGGAGAAACCTTTAAGCAGTTAAAGGTGAATTACCCAAAGAGGATCTTTAAGCTCATCTTTCCCTAGAGATGAAAAAGAAAAACATATAAATCTTCAGAGGGCAACCTGTCACACTCTTTTAAAGTATACAACTTAATCATGGCATAAAATGCAATCAGTACAGTCTGGTTTTAGGGGACCCATGGAAAGCTGTGCGAACCTTAGGTGCTGAGGGCCATGGGTTGGCAAGCTCTACATTTTATCACCATCCAGACAATTCCAAGCTTGTATAGCCTGGTATCAGTGGCCACACATGACCTGGCCTTGCTTTATCTTTGCAACTCCATCTCGTCCCCTCCTGCCTGAACCCTGTACCCCTCTGCCACTGAATCACCTGCTGATCTTCTGGCAGATCCTGCTTTCTGTCACCTCAACACCTCCAGAGCTTTGTACCCCAGTTCTCTCTCTCTTCGGATTGCCCATCTTGACATTTTCCTCCTGTTTAAATCTTTCCTACCTTTTCAGATTTAGCTTTGGGGGGAATCTCCTTAGCAAAGCCTTCTCTGACTCCTACATGGTATGTCATACCAGCTGCCCCTCGGTGCTCCAATGGTCCCCTGCGATGCCTCTGTCATAGCACTTCCTGGACCATTCTGCCAAAATAGGTTCCCCTGTCCTGTTATTCTTCATCCCAGAACCCTGCTTAATTCCCTTACAAATGATGGTCATTTGTAATGATTCAGTTACTGGTCTGTATACTGTCTCCCTCGCTAGACTATGAGCTCCCTAAGGACAAGGCCAGATATCTCATCCTCTACCACCTATGAAAGTGGCCGGCACAGCATCCTGGACAGAGCAGACCCTCAGAATACACTTATTAAATTGAATTGAAATGGCACTGATCACACTGTGTTAATAATCATCTGTTTATGTTTCTAGCTCTACCAGTGAACCCTTCATGGGCAGGGACAAAGTCTCATTCACTATTATGCTCCCAGTGCCCAGCACAGAACTTGGCATATAATGGGAGACTAGTAAATGTGGAATGAATAAATGAATGAATGAATTAAATGAATAGGGACTTCTCTGGCGGTCCAGTGTTTAAGACTCTACGCTTCCACCACAGGGGGCACGAGTTCCAGGTTCGATCCCTGGTTGGGGAACTAAGATCCCGCATGCCACATGGCACAGCCAAAAATAAATTAAAAAAAAATTTTTTTTAATGAATAAAGAGCAGAACTAACATGAAGACAGGATGAACAAACGATCAAATAAAGGAATTCCAATAACCTTTCTGATACAACCTATTGATAGCTGTTACTTTCACCATTTGAAATAAACATAAGCCTCCTCTCTTGATTCTGTCTGCTTGTACCACTGGAAAGAAAATTATAATGGAGTTGGTCAAGTCTAACCTTTAAAAAACAGTCACCACAGAAATCCAATGACTGGAGTAATGAATAGGCAAGACATTGCTATCAATTTACATTAATTAGTAAGGCTAAGATACCCTCTCAAAACGTCTGCTTCCTTAACCTTCTAGGTTTGTATCAAATATCACCCCTTTCCAAGTTTCATATTTTAAAGAAGTTTGAGTCACTGTAACAACCCTGAAATGTGTGTGTGTGTGTGTGTGTGTGTGTGTAAAGGGGAAACTACTGTTCTCTACAATCACGCAGAACTTCACTTTGGCACCAAATGTGTAGGTGTTTTCCCCACACTGACCAATTCTGTGACACCAGCTGGGTGTCCTACAATCCAATTCAATTCTGACATTATCTACTTGGAGTTAGCATCAGATCCCACAGGTTAAGGGCTCAGTCGCACAAGAATGTCCTCCACCTCCACTTCAGAGGACAAAGGCAAGCCCAAGCCTCCAGTACCTCTGACCAACCTGCTATAAGTCAGGGGTTCTCATGACCCTCTCCTCAGGTTTGGTAATTTGCTAGAATGGCTCACAGAACTCAGGAAGACAATTTACTTACTAGGTGACCAGTTTACAATAAGGGATACAAGTCAGGAACAGCCAGATGGAAGAGATACACAGGGCAAGATGTGGAGGAAAGGTGTTGAGCTGGGCTCCATGCCCTCTCTGGAGTCACAACTCTCCCAGCAGCTGTATGTGTTCAGCAACCTGGAAGTTCTCTGAACCCCATAGTTCAGGAATTTTTATGGAGGCTTCATCGTATAGGCATGATCAAGTATTAACTCAATCTCCAGCTCTTCTCCCCTTCTCAGAGGATGGAAGAAGTGGGGCTGAAATTTCCGGACTTCTAACCACAGCTTAGTTTTTTCTGATGACCAACCCCCATGCTGAAGCCATCCACCAGCTCACCAAGAGTCTCCTCATTAGAATAATAGTCATTCCTACCCACCAAAATTCTCCTCATTAGAACAACAGACATTCCTATCACCCAGGACATTCCAAGGGATTTAGGAGCTCTGTGTCAGGAACCAGGATCAGTAAACCAAACATCAGTACAAAAGATGCTCCTGGCAGCCTTACCACTTAGGAAATTACAAAGGTTTTAGGAGCTCTGTTTGTTCCATAATACTTACATATTTAAATGCTCAGTGGTATCAAAAATACTTAAATGTCTTCAATATAGTCTTTAGTTTTAACTACAATAGCCAACTTTCCCCAACTTTCCTAAAGTCTGAGCATAGCACCCGATACAGGACTGCCAACAATCAGGAACTTAAACCCAGGACTGCCCTAGACTATTCTGGATGGGTGATCAGCAAACCCACAGGTATTTCTATTTTTACATAGTTGTGATCTTCTCATTTAAACAATTATGCACATAGCTTTTTTTCCCTCGCTATGTTATTATTTTATTTATTTATTTATTTTTTGCAGTACACGGGCCTTTCACCGCTGTGGCCTCTCCCACTGCGGAGCACAGGCTCTGGACGCGCAGGCCCAGCGGCCACGGCTCACGGGCATAGCCGCTCCGCGGCATGCGGGATCTTCCCGGACCGGGGCACGAACCCGCGTCCCCTGCACCGGCAGGCGGACCCCCAACCACTGCACCACCAGGGAAGCCCTGCAATATATTCTTTATACCTGTAATCGCTTCATCTCCGCTGACACCTTCACCAGAGCTCTGGAGAGTTGAGCAAGCTAACAGGGAGGAGGCTATTCTAGTGGGTGAGAGGGCAGGCTTTGTGGTCACACAACTTTGTGGAATCCTGGTTTTGCCACTTCCTTGTTATGTTACCTTTGGCAAGTTACTCGTCATCTTTGATCCTCGGTTTTCTTACCTGTTAAATTGGAAAGAGTTGTGCCTTATGCAGAGAGATGGAATAAAGATTCGATGGGTTTTAAGAAATGCATGTGTAACATGTAATCCAGTGCCCGACACAGAGTAGCCCTTCATAAACAATAGCTGCTATTAATGCAAAATCAAATATCTTGAATTGCCCAGCCCAAGATAATTCTCTTTTTCTTTGTCTTATTTTCATATTTTATGCTAGTTTTACCAAGATATGGTCTTAAACTTAAAGCTTATATGCATGTGTATATTTTTCAGATACAATTTTATCATTTAATTGCTAAGCTTTATATCAGAAAATAATAAATTTCTTAGCAAATATTTAAAAAAGCTGCTCTTACTATTGCTATTATTATTATACTTTGCTTTTCTATAACGTTCATGTATCATCATTTAACCCTTACCAAATGATTTCTTGTTCCTTATTCTTATAGGTGATTCTGCAAGATACATCCTCAGGCATACAATGTTTTTATCTCCCCAAAATTATCTCTTCAGATTAAACTACCAGGAAGAGCCAGCATGGCCACACAGGCTTTTCCTCTGTCTGGCAAGCACCTGATTCTTCAAGAGCCTATTTTCAGAAAGCCTTCTCTGACCTCCAAAGAGCAAATCTTCCCTGCCCCACTTTACCTAGAACACACCATCTCTCTCATGGGTACTGTTAGGTCTTCTCCTTCCAGTCCGATTTCCACATGGCCCCAGAAGGATTTTTCTAGAAATACATGTAAAGCACTCTGTGGGAAAACAGAATCTCTTAATGGTTAGTGAGAATGTAAATTGGTAAAAGCCCAAAGATGGGCAATTGGAATACTTATCATTTGATCCAAGAATTCCACCTCCAGGAATTCTTTTCTACAGACGTACTCAAAAATGTGCAAAAGGGCACATCTACAAGGTGATTGGGGCAGCAATGCTTATAGTAGCAAAAAACTGGAAATCACTTAAATGTCCATCAATAGGGGATGATTTAAATAAGTCACGTAACGTGCATACACTAGAATACCATAGATTGGTGACGCTCTGTGTAGTAAAATGGGGGCATTCCCAAGCTATATGCATATTTGTCAGTGAAAAAAGCAAGGTGCAAAGCAGCATGTATACAATGCCAGCATATGTGAGAAGACTGAAAAAAAAGAGAGAGAGAGAGAGAAAGAATAGATACATGTGTTTGTACTTGTATAAAGTACTTTGGAAGGATACATAAGAAACTAGTAACATTGTTCATCTCTGGAGAGAATCTTGGGGTAGCTAGACACGGGCAGAAAGGGGATTTTTCTGTGTATACCCTTTGTTGCCTTTGAATTTTAAATCATCTGAATGTATCCTCTATTCAAAATAATAACAATAATAGACAGAAAACACATGTTGCAGAGACACAAAAATACTGCAGTATGTACTTGTTGCTAAAGAGATGGCAGAAGAATTCATATTCTGGAGAAAATTGCTCTCCTGTTGGGGAGAAAACCTTCTAAGGGTCTTTTGGGTGTGCAAAGCCAAAGCCCATCAGAAAGTAACGGGTGACCTCTCTGGGTGAGAGGCAGTTCTGATTTTAAGTAATTCTTTATCTCCTCTGAGGTGGACCCAAGAGCCAGGAGTTTGGGGCACTGAGACCTGGGGAAAGAAAAGAATAAAGAGAAGGAACTAAATAAGAATAAGAAATAGGAACAGACCTCCAGGGCTGAGATGGCTCTCCATAATGGTGTAAGGCTGGAGGCCTTTAGAACAAGTGACTATTGTTTTAGGGGGAGCCAGATCTTGCCATTATGAATGTGGCAGGATGTGAGGGCTCAAACCGTTTCAATACCAAAACAGTTGCAGTTGCCTCCCTTTTTTCACCTACTTACCACAATTATTCTCCCTTATTTATTGTGCAGTTTGAAAGGTGAGTTGTCCCTACCCTTAAAAAAAGGGAACTCTTTTTCTTTCTCTTTTTTGGTTTGTTTGTATTAATTGCTGATGATCCAGACCCTCGATTTAATAGATCATCAAGTCCTCCGTTAACGAACTGGAGAAGAGCAGAGGAACTAGAAGAGAGAAAGGGGCGTGACCCTTTGGAGGTGACCAAAAGGGGAAAGAAAGATTTTCTCTAAAGTAGAAGGAGGTCAGAGGATGTGAGGAGGAGAGGAAAGTGACAGGCAGGGGTTGACACAAGGACACTCCTGGCCTGGGAGCTGATCTGGGGCAGTTTATCAAAAAGGAACACGACCCAAAGCACAGTTGAGCCAGGTGAATTGAATTAGCAAACAAGGCTTCAAGGGACATTGTTTGAGCAACAAGGAGCAAGGCAAGAGCTGAGTCATTGTCACAGGTCACTCAGCCATGACCAGAGGACCTCCTGCTGCCTGCCCCAAACTCATCCCCACACGTTGCTCCTCTGTGGGCAGCTGGTGAACAGGTCCCTCTAACAGCATTGGAGCTGTTAGATGCATTAGCATCTCTAACTCACTGGATGCCTGCCCAGCCATGCCACACAACTTCAACATGAACCTGCCCCATTCCTCCAGGTGACATCATGCCCCAGGACAAAACCCATGAGCCCAAAGCAAGGGAATGGGCACCTGGACCCAGTGGAATGGTGACAAGAAAGCTCTGGGCATCTGTACTCAGTGCGGGAAGGGGAATGAGAAAAGTGGGATTTGAACGGAACAAGCTCAAATCCTCCTGAGATGGGACAGTGCTTAATGACACCACTGTTACACATGAACAGGGATAATCTGGAGAGCAGTGTCTGGCAAATCTGACAATGTTACGCACTTTCAATGGCTATACTCCACCTCTAGGGCAAATTCCAAATTTCTTAGCCTGGTGTATCAGTCAGAGTAGCCTAAATTTTGTTGCAGTAATGAATTAATCCCCAAATCCTAATGGCTTAACACAACAAAAATTTATTTCTTATTCACGGTACACACTGCATGCATGCACTCCACTTATAATCAGTCACGGACCCAGACGGATTGGGGGGCTGCCATGGTGGAGCTGTATCACTCGGAACATGAGGGCTCCTTGGCTACTTGGCAAGGCAGGAAAGCTAAGGAAGAACTTGCTTGCTTTTTTTTTGTATTTTAATAATATTCTTTTTTCTTTTTTTTAAACCCCACATTTGTTTATTTATCTATTTTTGGCTGTGTCGGGTCTTTGTTAATGTGCAAGGGCTTTCTCTAGTTGTGGCGAGCGGGGGCCACTCTTCATCGCGGTGCGCGGGGCTCTCTCACTGTCGCGGCCTCTCTTGTTGCGGAGCACAGGCTCCAGACGCGCAGGCTCAGTAGTTGTGGCTCACGAGCCTAGTTGCTCTGCGGCATGTGGGATCTTCCCAGACCAGGGCTCGAACCCGTGTCCCCTGCACTGGCAGGCAGACTCTCAACCACTGCGCCCCCAGGGGAGCCCAAGAACTTGCTTTTTAATACTCCAGTCCAGAACTGACACGCGTAACTTCCACTGACAGCCGTTGGTGAAACTAGGCAGGTGGTTCTCTTTAACGGCGAGGAGACAGGGAAATGTGGGGAGGAGAAGGATATTTGGGAAGCAGTAAATATCTCTTCATACATAGCATTCGAGACCCTTTGTGATCTCCCCCCAGGATTCCCTCCAGCTTCATTTCCTGCCACTGGCCCCCTTCCCAACTCATAATCCACCTCTGGTCACAGGCATTTCTCCCAGCTCACCAGACATGTCCTTGAACCATCATTCCCCCAGACCTTTGCTCATGCTGGCTCTTGAACAATAAAATGCCCTTTGTCTACCTTCACCATCTGCCAATTCTACTTTTTTAAGCCCAACTCAAATACCACCTTCTCCGCTCCTGAGCCCTTGGGGTAAAACTAATTGACCCTTTTCAGTTCTGCCACATCTCTTCTTATATACTTCCTTTAGCACTTAGAGTCCATGGGACTGACTTCCTGGCATCTTTCACAGTGCCTGGCACATAGTGGGCACTAGATAAATATTTGTCAAGTAAATGCTTCTACTTTAGAATTTTTCAAATAATACTTTGTTTGTATGTCTTTCCCACACCCATCCACCCACCCCCAATAGGCTATGAACTCTGGATTTCCCCAGTACCCACGAGCACTGAAAATATATTCTGTTAAATGTTTGGGGGAGAATTGATTAATTTGCCTTATGTTTAATTTTGAATAATGATTTTTAAATAATTGCGAATGGGTCTTTTATTTTATTGGGGGCGGGTCTTTTAAGAATGAACATCAGCTGTGTGTATGTTACACTTCAATTAAAAAGTTTACTCCAAAAACTGAACAAGAATAATAAGGGAAGGGAAAGGGAAGTATTTACTCTAAAAGGGAAGTATTTAGAGAGTAAATGTCACATTCCCGTTTCCATGATCTCTCTCTGGGGATGCTACTTACCCTTCAAGGTCTAGCTAAATGTCCTCCCTCCCTCTGCGGTGCTTCCACATTGCGTTCATTTTTAGCTCTGGTTACATCTGTCTCTCCTGCCGTGTTTTTCCAGAGCAGTAACCATGTCTCATTTACCTTTAAATCCCCAGTTCAAGCCTAGGGCCTGACCCACAGTAGGAATCAACAAATGCTTATGGAAGGATGTAAGAAGGGAAGGAGAGTGAAAAGCAGGGAGGGAGAGAAAAGCAAAGAAGGAATGAAGGAGAAGGGAAGAGAAGGAAAGGAAGGGAAGGGAGGAAGGAAGGAAGAGAGGAAGGAAAAAGGAAAAACCAAGGGCTTGAAGTTCCACACTTGTTTTCTCTATTTGTCACTAACTTGGAAGGTTATGGTACTCCTCTGAGACTCAGTCTCCTCCTTTATAAAATAACCTGTCCAATTAACTCACAGGCTTATTGGAGATCAAATAAAGAAAGGAATATGGAAGCGCTTTATTCATTTCCATGAAAACATTAGTTATTATTAATTAGCTGTTGTGTAGCATTTATTCCCTTAATTAACTGAAGACTGCAGTCTTAGTGGACCACCCGTTGTTGGGCAGGACTCCCTTGCAGGGGGTCGGAGTCAAGGTGGGTGAGGTAACATTAGTTATGTCTTATCAGTGACTCATTACCAGAACCTTGTGAGCCAGGTGGGTTGGACATTGGGGACCACTGGGATCACACTGTAACAAGTATGTAAATTTGATGACGTTGTTCTATTTTGGGTGTTTTTGTTTGTTTGTTTTTAAAATATTTATTTATTTATTTGGCTGCACCAGGTCTTTAGTTGAGGCATGCGGGATCTAGTTCCCTGACCAGGGATCGAACCCAGGCTCCCTCCCTGCATTGGGAGAGCAGTCTTAACGGGTGGACCACCAGGGAAGTCCCTGACTTTGTTCTATTTTGGATACTTTTTGTACTTACTTTAAATCCTGGGTGCTCTTTTTCTCCTCTGTTAAATGAATGGTAAGGAATACCCACAACAATTGGCTATTACTAATGATTTAAACTCAGACTGAACATTTTTTACACGCTTCGCTCTGGATCAGTTTAATTGGACAGTAGCTCAGGCCTGACATTGCAATGGGAGAGGATGAAAAACTGCTTCAGTTTGCAACTCCTTATCCGTGTGAATCAGGATTTTCTCAATACTATGTAACCAAAATAGAAGGCAGAAGGAAATTAGAAGCTGCACAGATGGAAGGTTACACTTGTCTGGTGGACCAGGTGGGCCCTGTTTAGATCTGATGGCATGGTAAGAAAGAGAACAACATGGGACTAACGTGGGACAGCAGTGTGGCAAGGGATCCTTTATATGGGAGTAAATGGACCCTTGATCACTGGCACAAGCTTCCCCCAGTGCCATGGCCTGAGCACTTCTGGCCTGGTTAGTTTCTGACCCCTACATTGCTGCACAACCCACTGAACTTTCTTGAGTGAGGACCCAGGAGCAGCTGGGAGCCGAGTCTCCTCACTTGTATCCTTGTCCCATGCATATATTATGCGCTGCTTGCTTGCTTTCTTGAGTCAAGCAAAGTAAAACTCATCCAAGTCATCATTCTCACCAGTCTTTGTACCCAGTCTAAACATCGTGATCTGGCCTGACCCAACTAGACCCCTATTGTCTGTCTGCCCAGCTACTTCCCCCCCACCATCTCTGGGAGTTGTTCTTGTCACCCCCTCCATTCACATGAACACCACCGGAACCACAGGATCAGCCATTTTGCACATGCCTTGAACCCTGGCCATGACTGACCTAAGTGAGCCCTTCCCTTTGGATAGGACAATGCCAGTTCCTGGACCAATCAATCCATTCTTCCAGAATTTTTGGAACTGGGTCTAGGGGGGAAAAAATCAGTCACTATCTGAATGACCGAACTTGAGCGTATAAAACCAGAGACTATGGATGTGCATGTTTTCCGTGATGTGGACTGGAAAATGAAGAAAGTTGGTCTACAAAAGATAGAGCAGTGGGCTTCCCTGGTGGCGCAGTGGTTGAGAGACCGCCTGCCGATGTGGGGGACACGGGTTCGTGCCCCGGTCCAGGAAGATCCCACATGTCGCGGAGCGGCTGGGCCCGTGAGCCATGGCCGCTGAGCCTGCGTGTCCGGAGCCTGTGCTCCTCAACAGGAGAGGCCACAACAGTGAGAGGCCTGCGTACCGCAAAAAAAAAAAAAAAAAAAAAAGATAGAGCAGTGATAGTCATAATTAAGCTGAGCAGTGGAGATGAGAATTGAAGAAAGAATAATGACAGACTTTACATCTTGAGCTATGTTCTTCATGAGT
The DNA here is from genome assembly GCF_949987515.2 of Delphinus delphis. Classification (NCBI taxonomy): domain Eukaryota; kingdom Metazoa; phylum Chordata; class Mammalia; order Artiodactyla; family Delphinidae; genus Delphinus; species Delphinus delphis. The sequence continues at coordinate 13,408,497 of NC_082688.1, forward strand.
CTCAGGGGCATTTCTGTGCTAGAATTCCATGAGATTGCCCTGAAGGCCCATAATACATCTCCAAATTTTGCCTAAGCTAAGATTTCTATTAATTACAATCAAAGAATTTTCATGAATGTACATTGAGAATCTCCAGTTTCAATATTTTTATCCACTGAAATTGTCTCATTTTCTCATTAAGTAGTTTCATAATTAGTCAGTTTAATAAACTTGAATTTATACAAATTAAATAGCTATGAATTTGGATGCTTTTGACTTCAAGCTTGCATGCTCATGGTCACAAGGTGGCTGCAGCAGCTCCAAGCATCACATCCTCACACAATAGCTACAAAGTTTTTCAAATAAATTTTTTTTCAGAAAAACACTGGTTTTTCTTTTGAAGGATTTTTAAATCTTTTAAAAATAGAATAGGATAATGGTCCCTATATACTCATCACCCAGCTTTCACAACTATCACTACACAATCATTCTGTATCATCTACACTTTCACACATCTTTCCCCTCCTGTCAGATTATTTTGAGGCAAATCTTAAACACTTATTTCTTTTGTAAATCTTTCATAATATATCTATAAAAGATACAAATTCTTTTTTTAAAAAAACTCCACAATATCATGATCACAGCTAAAATATTGCCAACCATTTCCTAGTGTCATCAAATCTGCAAAATGATTCACTTTTCCCTACTTGTCTTAAAAATGTGTTTTGCTTTTTACTGTTTACTTGAATTTGAATTCTTTTTAGTGGTCATAGCTAGGAAATATATATTATTTTCTAAAGATAAAAGGTATAACATGTTCACATGAATAATTCCAACTGAAATGGAGAATTACAGTTTTCAGTTAACCTCATCAATCCTAATCTGTACCTCTATGCCAAATATCTCAGGTCTTAAGGGCACCAACATCGTTATATATTTTTATCCCATAATACACAGTTCTTTTGTCTTTGGATATATCGCTCTAGGGATATAGAGTCAAATGATGATGACTTAAAGTCACTCAAAGCCTTCTCTGTATGGTTATGTCATCCACTGAATCCACAGTTAGGAACATTTGTATTTTATTTTACTTTCTATTTCTAAGGATTGCTTTCTAGTTTTTTTTTTTTTTTTGGTAATTATATAAAATTTTTTGGCAATTATATAAAATACTTAGCTGGCTCCAAAGTTAAATCTACAAAACACATTATATTTTTTTAATATAGATTGTAGATTCTACCCTATTCCTTTCCTCTCTAGTCCCTCCCTCTGCTATAGTAATATTTATTAAATTTTTATAGCTTCTTTTATATGTAGATAAATGATTGCACACTCTACACACTTTTCTCTTACATTTATTTTTTTACTTTAAAAATGTATCCTGGAGATCATACCATAGTAATAAAGAATTTTCTTATTCCTTGCTATACTCCATTTGGGGGATGTACCATAGTCTATTCAATTAGTTTTCTATTGATGGGGATTTGGGTTGTTTCCAGTCTCTTGTGATTACAAAGCTATATTGGATAGCCTTGTACGTGCATCTTTTCACCTTTTTGCCACTGCACCCCTGTGATAGATCTCTAGAAGTAGGATTGCTGCATCACCACACACCTATCCAAATGGCTAAAATTAAGAGAGGAAAAAAATAATACCAAATGGTGGTGAGGATGTAGAGCAACTGGAATTCTCATTCATTACTAGTGAGAAAACAAAATGGTACAGCACTTTGGAAAACCGTTTGGCAGTCCCTTATAAGGTTTAACACACATTTACAATATGACCTAGCAATCCCTTTCCTATATTTACTCAAGAGAAATGAAAACTTATATTCACATAAGAATTGTGTGTACCTGAACATTTAAGGAGGCTGCATTCATAATTGCCAAATATTGGAAACAGCTCAAGTGTCCTTCAACTGATGGATAAATTGTGACACATTTCTAAAATCAAATGCTACCCAGCAATAAAAAGGAACAAGCTACTGGTGCATTACAACATAGATGTATTTCAAATACATTCTTCTAAGAAAAAGAAGTCAGATTTAAAATGCTATGTACTCCATGATTCCATTTATATGACATTGTCCAAAAGGCAATACCGTAGGGACAGAGAACACATCAGTGGTTGCCAAGGGCTGAGGTGAGGGGTAGTTTGATGCCTAAGGGGCTGCATGTTGGAATTTGGGGGGGTGATGGAATTGTGGTAATTATGCAACTGTACGTGCTTGTTGAAACTCATAGAACTGTACACTAAAAAGAGTGAATTTTGCTATATGTAAGTTACACCTCAATAAACCTGACCAAAAAAAAAAAGATAAATGCACCGGTAATTTTGCTAATTAGTATCAAATCCCCTCTGTGGTAGGATGATTAATGGCTCCCACAGATATCCAGGTCCCAATTCCTGGAACCTGTGGATATTACCTTTTATGGCAAAAGGGATTTTGCAGATGAGATTAAATTAGGAATCTTGAGATAGGCAGAGTATCCTAGATTATCCAGGTAAAACCTAATACAATCATAAGTGTCCTTATAAAAGAGAGGCAGAAGGAGATTTTACTATGGAAGAGAAGGCCATGTGAAAACTGAGCAGAGAGAGTTTTGAAGACACTGCATTGCTGGCCTTGAAGACGGAGAAAGGAGCTATGTGCCAAGGAACAGAAAGAATGAAGCTCTAGAACACAGAAAAGGCAAGGAAATAGGTCTCCCCTGGAGACTCCGGAGGAAGCACAGCCCTGCCAACCACCTTGGTTATAGCCCTGTAAGACTTCTGACCTCCAGAACTTTAAGAGAATAATTTGTGATATGTTAAGTCACCAAGTTGGTGGTAATTTGTTAAAGAAGCAATTGGAAACTAATGTGCCCGCCATAGGAGCTGTACTGTTTTTGCCGTCCCATCAAAACTATCCTGTCCTTTTTTAAGGAAGAGGAAAATTTTCCCAGAAGCCCCTGAGCAGACATCTTTTCATATCTCATTGGCCAGAATTATGTCACATGGCCTTTCCTAAGCCAATCACTGGCAAGAATAATCAGGTTTCCTCCTACCGCTTGCCCTAAGGCTGCTTCATTCTCTAATGACCCACACAGCTGCCTGATCCTGACCACATCAGGGTTCTGCCCTCAAGGAAGGAGAAGGGCATACCAATGGTGCCTACCTCAAAAATTATTTACAGAAAAAGAAAAACCCTCAGATCAAAATATATTTTATACAAGTTAAAAACCCTTGGACTAAACTCTCTAAGGGGCCATCAGTTGCAGCTTCCCAGGCCAGGGCTTTCCCATATCCATCTGGCTTTGCCCTCTTCTCTCTCCCTTTTTCCACAGGAGGTAGGGCCTAGCTGAGCTCTATTTGTGAGTCACCAGGGTTAAATAAGGCCCTGTGAACACATGGGCCTGCCTTCCAGAAAAATGTCCCACTTGCAATACTGACTCAAGTCCTATTAAGGGAACTTTTTCCATTTTCTCTCTGTTTTAGCTTTTCTATGATATACTATCCTAGAATGTCAGAGCTGCAAAGGCCCTTAGAGGTGATAATAATAATACTAGCATATGATAATAATAGTGTTTATTATTATTATGGTAATTATAACAGCTACCATTTATTGAGCATTTATTATCCTCTAAGCACTTTGTATTTATTATCACATTTAATCCTAAAGTCTTCCTGATAAGGTAGCTATTATTATCATCCCCATCTAATAGATTTTGAAATGAAGGAAAAAGAAAGAATTAGCCAAGGTAAGTGTTGGCAACAGGATTCAAACTGAGATCTGTGAAGACTCCAGAGTTTTTGCTCTCAAACCCCATGAAGTCCAAAACCTTCCATTCTCCAGATGGGAAATGATAGCTTGGGCAGGGCAGGGTCAGGGTAGAGTAGAGAGAGCACTGGGAGGTACAAGCATCCTGTTCAGGTCACGTGACCAGTGAGCAGTCAAGTGAATGACTACCCCTCTAGTGCAGCAAACAGCTCACAGAGCTTTTCTCTGTCTTCCACAGGAATCAAATATTGATAATCATCTTGTAACTTGAGTTTAATAAGAAAAAGTGTTTGTCTTTTTGCAAAATGAGAGCAAAATGGAGACTTTTCTCATTGTGATTTGTCACATTTGTCTGGCATCATTGGGGGGTTAAAAAAATCGCAGTTACAGCATGAAGAGTGCCATACAGTTTATAAAACATTTTCAAATACTTTCTCTTACATGATCCTTGCAACAGCTCTTGAAGCAGGAAGATATGATTATCCCACTTCACAGATGGAGAAAGTAAGGTCCCAAAAGGGTACATTACTTGCCCAAGGTCTCATAGATCAGTAATTGGCAGAGCCAGAATCAAAACCTGGACCCTAGGGGCTTCCCTGGTGGCACAGTGGTTAAGAATCCACTTGCTAATGCAGGAGACATGGGTTCGAGCACTGGTCCGGGAAGATCCCACATGCCGTGGAGCAGCTAAGCCCGTGTGCTACAACTACTGAGCCTGCCCTCTAGAGCGCGGGCCTAGAGCCCGCGCTCCTCAACAAGAGAAGCCACCGCAATGAGAAGCCCACGCACCGCAATGAACAGTAGCCCCTGCTCACTGCAACTAGAGAAAGCCTGCGTGCAGCAACGAAGACCCAATGCAGCCAAAAAAAGAAAAAAACCTGGACCCCGTCCCTTGCAAGGAAACTTGCTGGCTATGAGGGCCTGATGTCTAAGGACGGGGACTTTTCTCTTGAATTTTAGACTCATATTTTCAAGTTTAAACAACTTAAGATTTTGATTGGCTGAGGTGTTTTCTTTTTTTTTTTTTGGCTGAGAATTTTTTCACTGAATGAATCAATTTAGTGAGAGGTGACATATTTTTAATCTCAAGTCTGCCCGTCCTTCATCTTTTTTGCCTCCAAGGCGAATCTGATGTTTTTTCTTAATAAAGGTGCTTTGCAGTTTTTGCTGAGTTTATTCCTTTACAAATTGCCTTGATAGCTAATTTGAATAACATCTTTGGTTCTGTTATGCTTTTCTAATAATTGCTTTATAATGCATTATTTTTATTTCCAGTTAGTAACTTGATACTTGGTTGAACATTCCTGTTTTTTCCAAGAGCTCTTCAGTTTCCAGGATAAAATTATACCATCTGCAAATATTTAAAAAAAATAAAACCTGCTCTCCTGATTCCACCATGAGTGCTCCTTTTACCACATGACACGCCATTTTTCCACAACTCTGCATTTTCCAGATGACTAAATGGCTCCTTTAAGTGCCAAAATATTTAGAAATATAACTGCCTGAGCTGAAAATCTTTCTCAAATGAATTACAATGGGTAGCAAACAGCTGTGGTTTTGCCTGCAAAACACATTCCTCCCCCATCTTTTGGTAGCAAGCCCCTGTTTCTTTTGAGGAGCTGCCCCTTCCCCACTCCCATGAGGTCCCAGCAAGACAATATGTTCCATTCACAAACCCCTGAAGAGGCCTTGGTTCCAGTCAGTCAGGCTGACCCAACTGACTCTTCCAAGAATTTGTGTCTTGAGAGAAGAAACACTTAGCCAGAAGGATGTTGCAGCTGAGTCCTGCAGAAGGCAGACCCTAAGGAGATGTCCATGAGTTTTTGCCTAGGGATGCCCTGATTTCTGATTCTGCCCAGACTTTCTCCACCAAAGCCTGGTTAAGTGCTCCTTTGATGCCAGGAGCTACCCAATATCCTTCCAATACATTCTCTTTGTTTAGGTTTGTTTTTGTTGCAAATGATACAGATATCAGTGCCCAAGAGTTGATTGCAGACAATACATCTTGTTATGGATTGCATTGTGTCTCCCCCCAAAAAAGAGATGTTGAAGTCCTAACCCCTAATACTTCTGAATGTGACCTTATTTGTAAATAGGATCTTCACAAAGATAATCAAGTTAAAAGGAGGTCATTAGGGTGAACCCTAATCCAATATGATTAGTGTCCTTAAAAAGAAGAAATTTGGACACAGAGACAGATATATACAAAGGGAGGACAATGTGGAGACACACAGGGAGAAGGCCATATTAAGATGGAGAATTGGAATCACACATCTACAAACCTGGAATGCAAGACATGTCTGGAACAACCAAAAGCTAGAAAAGAAACATGGAGAACAGTTCATTCCCTAGAGAGTTCAGAGAGACCATGGCCCTGATGACACCTTAATTTCAGTTCTTGCTGCCAGAATGTGAGACAATAAATTTCTGCTGTGTTAAGCCACGCAGTGTGTGGTACTTTGTTATGGCAGCCCTAGGAAGCTAATACAGACCCTCAAGGAAATGTGGGCCATTGGAATGATGTATGGAAGAGATTGCTAGATGTTCACCAAAACCCCTCTCCCCTTTTTTGCCTATGAGTGAACTTGTAGCCAGTGATGAAACAAAATTTGTATTTTATGGCAAGACAAGAAAAAATTAAACACAAAATTTTTCTCTGCTTGTTTGGGCCTTGTCCCTCCCCTTTAGAGTGTATTGCATCTGCATTAACCAGACCTACTTAGGAAATAATCTTCTTTCTTAATTTTGTAAGGGGTTGTGATGACCCACTACTCATTTTGTACATGCAGATCTGGATTGTGTAAACTGTTAATACATCATTTGACATATGACACTTTGTCTCAAAATCTTAAATAACTGCGCTTTGACCTCTAACATGTGGAACAGTCCTCAGCACTTTCTGAAAGACTGTCTCCCAGGTTATAATCCTCAGGTTGGCTCGAATACAACTTTCCATTTCTTTCTTAGATAAACTATTGATTAATTTTTTCATCAACATACGAATGGTGTAGTCAGCAGGATATCAGAGATACCCACCAGAGGACACCTGGAGTCTACCCTGAACCAGCACTTGGTACCAGCAGAGGCCCACTGAGCCCCACCAGCTTCTCGGTACTCCTCAGGTATTCCAGTGAGTTCTCCTGATATCTGGATTTCATTGCTTTTAAGTGATGATCCTAAAAATTTTATTTTTTAAAAAATATTTATTTATTTATGTATTTATTTTGGCTGCACCAGGTCTTAGTTGTAGCACCCGGGATCTTTGTTGCAGCTTGTGGGATCTTTAATTGTGGCATGGAGACTCCTTATTTGCAGCATGCATGCAGGATCTAGCTCCCCGATCAAACCTGGGCCCCCTGCATTGGGGTCGCAGAGTCTTACTCACTGGACCACCAGGGAAGTCCCTGATGATCCTAAAAATTTTATTTGAGCTGTTTTTACTTAAGACTCACAGTCTTAAAGGGCACCAGTGCATTTCCTAGGCAGAGACCTGGGGGCATATGGGCAGGAGGCCCAGGGAAACATGGGTGGCTGGGTTTTTGTTAAATTTGGTTTAAATGGAAAAAAACAAGTTGATATATGGTCTGAATAAAACTTTTGCTAGTGAATGACAGTTTGAATTATTCAACTCCACAAAACAAGGGACATTTGCTCCTTCTGGCCACAAGGTGTCCTCAGGCAACTGAGGACCTAGTGGAAGTATCTGAGGATTAATCCTTGTGATGTGTAGCGGTTCTACAGGGAAACCCCACTACAGCCATTAAGTAAATAGTGCTCTTCTGGGGATGCACGAGATAAGGACTGATCATCCAGTGCTCTGAGTACCCATGGTGGCTTTACACTGTCAGAGGGAGAAATCGAGATATGTAAAGGAGTTGAATGTACTCAAGGGTAACGCCTTGGGGAGCTAGATCCAGAAGCAGTACATATTCGATCCACCACACTGTCCTCAGAAAGTTGTTCATGGGTTCAATCCCTGGTCGGGGAACTAAGATCCCACAGGCTGCGCGGCGGGGCAAAAAAAAAAAAATTGTTCAGATCATATCTCATATCTGAATTAGACTACCAAATTAATAATGGGAAATTGTGCCTCAGAGGCCAAACAGCCCCCCAGTGGAGAGTCACCTATGGGAATACCAGCAGGGCTTATGTATGCTTGCAAGTGCTTACTTAATTGGAAATTAAAGGAAATCCTGCCCTGAAATGGCAAGGATGATGGGACTCTTTTCTGACATTGCATTTTGAAGCCCCAGAAGGCTTCAAAATTCCAAAACAGCTTCATTGAAGGATTGGTTGTAGAAGGCTAATGAAAGATTAATGATATAAAAGGTACTAAAACAAACAAACAGACAAATAAACAACAACAACAACAAAAACCCCTTAAGACTGATGTAATTACTGCTTCCCTCTATCTTCCTTTATTTGAGTACTCACTGTAGTAATCCTCTGTCTGAATTGCCTTTCCACTCTGAAGAGATTATTAAGTGGTTACTTTTAGAAATGGGACTGCATGAGGCTCTAAGCGAGCCTCTTCAGATCAAAGGCTGAACTGAGGGCCACAGTTAAAGAATTTCTTAAGCCCAGGGGGGATCCTTAAAATTTTTTGTAAATGAATAATCAAGATGGCAGGCCACCTGTCTGATTAAACTGACCATAACTGATATTCAGAGCCTGATAGGAATTTTTTTTTTTTTTTGCCTTCTTCTTTAAGCTAAATGAGGGAAAGGAAAACATTCCAACATAGGTGTATGGGTATGTCACTCCTTTGATATCATTGAGGTGGCCATCCAATTCTTTGAGGAATTAAAAATAGTTGTCCTTGTTTTACAAATCTAGTCTTAACAGGACCAGAGGTGTGGCTCCAGAAACAATTCAAAGCCAATAATAGGTTTTATACTCTCCAAACTTCCCCTATTCATCTTAAAAGACTTGTAAGTAAAACATTCTGGCCTTAAGGGAACAAAGTCCTCCTAGGAGGAACTGGCATTTCTCCTCTTATGCCTTTGAGGTATAAATGTTCTACCTGGTCTTCTCCAGAAACTCTCATCTAGGCCGTCTTTCTAAAATGCAAATTTCAGGAAGGTAACTTTTATCTAAAGAAAAAACAAAAGGGGGTAGGTAATTTGGAACTTGACTTGTCAAGGTCAAATACAAATCTTAAGTGTCTTCTCCATAAATAATAATAAAGAGTTTAGTTGTGTAACCAGGTGACCTCGATTTGTTCCATCTGCCAGAAACACAACTTGAATCCAACTTCCTTTGTAACAGATGGGTTTTGCGTTATTGTACCTGATTCGTGGCTAAAATTTGAGAATGGGAACTATGGAGTCTCTGTATGTGTTTGCATGTTTGTATGTATCTATATACGTGTGTTCTAGAATTGTTGTATTGCTGAAATCAATTGTAAAAGAACTCTAATTGACTTAAAGGAAATTAAGCACTTATATAAATATTTAGAAATATAAAAGAAACTAACACGAATGAATTTCAGGATCACATGATATAGGATTAATTTTTAATGAATTAAAACAAGTTTAAGTTTATTGGTTTAATGATTACAGTCATATCTTTTAGGTCATCAACATTAAATATATTTTTATTGTACCTAGGTTTACTAGAAGTCAAATACAATCTTATTATTCCTGTTATAAAATCTGTCAGCATGAAAAAAACTTGATATGGTCAAACTTAAAAAAAAATTTATTTTATGTTGGAGTATAGTTGATTTACAATGTTGTGTTCATTTCAGGTGTACAGCAAAGTGATTTAGTGATATGGTCAAACTTTTAAGTAAATTAAATGTAAATGAGTTAAGAATTTTTAGGTGAACTCTTTAGAAATAATTATGTTTTAGGACTTTTTACTTTAAAATAGTTTCTCCATATTTTGGTAACTTGAAACTGCTAAATTAAGTTAAATGACAGGAATTGACTGAATATCCTGATCATTTCCAAATAAGATACTGGAAAATTAATTGCTAAACAAGTCTAAGTTTACCTACTTTTGCCTTTTTATTAGAGAAAAACTAAAGATGTTTGGGTATATTGTTCATGTCTTAAAACTGAGGTTTTAAGGTTATGAATTCTGATTAAATATGTAATTAAAATATATAAAAATATGTACTAAATATTAATAAGGAAAACCTCTTGGTATGCAAGGAAAAAGAAGATATAAAGGATGGAAGTGTGTTTTGTTAAGGGAAAAGGAAGTAATTTTGTCCAAAAGCTGTTTATTTCTAAATGGCAAAGAAAATAAAAGACAAATTAACTTGGATATAGGAAGTTATAGAAGGTTTGTGAGGGGAAAAAAAGAATCTTTAGAAAAGAATTCTATGTGTGGTCAGGACTAAGAGTAGAATAAATTTAACTGAATAAATAAATTTTATTAATAAATATAAAAATATAAATATAAATATATAAATATAAATATATAAATATAAATATTAATAAATAAATTTTATTAAAATAAATTTTAATATTAAAGGCAAAGTGGTGCAAAACCTGAATTTGGTTTTCTCTCTGTTAAGAGAACAAAGTTTTCTTAGAATATTACTGCTTTTGATAACAGATTGTAAAGTTTCTTTACCTTTTAAGTAATCTGTTGTTACTTTCTGTATTTGCTTTTGAACTCTTTTTATCGCCACTTTAATTAAATGAGTAAGTATTATTTCCAAGTGCCATATGATTCTATTTGACCTCAAGTGTTTAAAACTTTTTTGATAGTTTTGACAAACTTAACCAAATATCAAATTCTAATTGAAGTTCTTTTGACCTCTAGCTAACTGTGGGATGCTTCAGAGAGGGCCCTGGAAGCACCTCAGAGAAAGAAATATTAAACTAATTAGGTTTATTTGGTATGTTTTTTTTTTTAACATCTTTATTGGGGTATAATTGCTTTACAATGGTGTGTTAGTTTCTGCTTTATAACAAAGTGAATCAGTTATACATATACATATGTTCCCATATGTCTTCCCTCTTGCGTCTCCCTCCCTCCCACCCTCCCTATCCCACCCCTCCAGGCTGTCACAAAGCACCAAGCCAATATCGGTTTATTTGGTATGTTAAATTACATGGAAAGCATTCTCAAATGAGTGGTAATAAGCCTTCTTAGGTTATATTGTATGAGTAAATGTCATTAATATTAATGTCTAGAAATTATTTAAAATTTCTAAAAGTTGAATATGTCCTGATAAAACGTTATCAGTCATAATTCTTGTTATTATCTTAAAATGTTGTATGTCACAGCAGTAACCACATTTCTTTGTCAACTGCATTGTAATCAGATCTTTGACCATGATTTTAAGTCTTTTGTCATCTATAAACAGTTACTGTTTGATGCTTTTGCAAAAAATGCTTCATCTTCAAGAAGATTCACAAAAAGGACTTTTTGACAAGTACAGATGTCTGATACCTTTCAGATAATACCGCTGGATTGGGTAATAAATTAAAGAATTCTAATGGAAACCCTGATGGCTTCATAAAACTATTAACAGAAGATTAAAATCAAGGATTGGTGACATAGGACTGAGTGGTGAACTAGTGAATATGGTTATACTTTTTATGTTTTTTGTCTGAAATATTATTGGCTTTTCATTCCTTTTTTTTGGCTGTGCCACACCGGCTTGCAGTATCTTAGTTCCCTGACCAGGGACAGAACGTGGGCCAGGGCAGTGAAAGCAAGGAGTCCTAACCACTGGACCACCAGGGAATTCCCATTACTGGCTTTTAATCTGTTTTCCAAGTAATTCTCTGCAACACCAGCTGAGTGTTCTACAATTTAACTCCATTCCGACACTATCTACCTGGAGATAATGTCAGATACCACAGGTTAAGGGCTCAGTCCCACAAGACTGCTTTCACCCTACTTCAGATGCCAATCACAATTACTAGGTCTCCAGGTTTCCCACAGTCCTGTCCGACTTTGGCTACAAATCAGAGGTTCCCATGACCCCCTCCTAGGGTTTGAGTAATTTGCTAGAGGGGCTCACAGTACTCAGGGAAACACATTTACCACTCTATTAAAGGACAGATAAAGAATACCACTGAACAGCCAGATGAAGAGATATATAGGGTGAGGTCTGGGAGGGTCCTGAGCCCAGGAACTTCTGTCCACGTGGAGTTGGGGTATGCCACCTTTCCGGTAGATGTGTTCACCTGTCCAGAATTTTCCCAAGTTCTGGAGATTTTTATGGAGGCTTCACCCTGTAGGCATGATTGATCATTAACTCCATTTTTAGCCCTTCTCCCTACTCAAGAGAATGAGAGGCAGGGCTGAAAATTCCAATCTTCTAATCTTTGTATTGACCAACCCTCAACCAGGAGCCACCCAGGAGCCCACCCAGAGTTGCCTTGTTAGAACAAAACATTCCTAACACCCACAAAATTACCTGCCTCTCTCATATTCATACTGGTTTCCCGAGAACTGCACTGGTGCCCAGCATGCATAAATGCAAAATAAACATTGTTGAATGAATTAATTGGAGAGTCCAAGAAATCTGTGAGTTCTCAGAGAAAAGAATGGAAAGAAAACACACATTTAAAAAATTGGCTAATGGGACTTCCCTGGTGATCCAGTGGTTAAGACTCTGTGCTCTCAGTGCAGGGGGCCCGTGGTTCAGTCTCTGGTCAGGAAACTTAAGATCCCACATGCCGATCGGCACGGTCAAAAAAAAAAAATTGGCTAATAAAATTGGCTAATAAGTGTCAGGCAGACCACATACATCATCTTGTTAATTCCTCAAAGACATTCTAAGCTGTGGGTATCATTAGCCCCATTTTATAAATGAGGAGATAAGGATTTGAGCGTTACACAGCTTGTCAACGGACTGGCAAATGCCAGCAGATCCAGGATTCAAATCCGGTGTGGTTAGCTTCAAAGGCTGGGCACTGAGGAAAAGTGACTGATTACTGCCCCCGCGGCCCCCTTCATACCTGCACCTGTGTCTGAGATTTTCCACACAGATTTTGGCTGCATCACTGGAAATCAGAAGGATCATGATGACAGCCATGACAGCCAACAACCATGCCTACATTAATGAAAAATGCTTTTGAGTAAGCCACATTCACAGGAATTATCTTTTTTTTTTTTTAAGCATTATCTTTTTTAATCCAGTAATTGATCTAACAATTGGGGAATGCCTAAGTAATTTTTTTTTTTTTTTTTTTTTTTGCGGTACGGCGGCCTCTCACTGCTGTGGCCTCTCCCGTCGCGGAGCACAGGCTCCGGACGTGCAGGCTCAGCGGCCATGGCTCCGCGGCATGTAGGATCCTCCCGGACCGGGGCACGAACCCGCGTCCCCCGCATCGGCAGGCGGACTCCCAACCACTGCGCCACCAGGGAAGCCCCCTAAGTAATTTGTGATATGTGTTTTTGTTTGTTTGTTTAAAAGAGTTAGATCTTCTGTAAATTCTCCTTTTGTCTTTTAAACTCATTTGTAGTAGTTTGTTGTTGTTGCCAGTAGATGGTTTAGCCAAATTTGTCAAACTTGTTAAACTCATCTTTATGATTTGTCTTATAAATTGCAGAACTAATTTACTCATATTTTTCTTATAATCTATTTTTTAACATCAATTTCTTTACATTTAAGTGTTTGGTACATTGGTGATGAGGTGGGAATTCAATTTTTTTTTTTTAATGGCCTAGCTAATTATCTATTCATCTCCATTGATTGACTAATCCAAAGAAAACTTACTTCTGATGGGTCCCCATCACCCCACTGGTATTCAGACTAAAAGCAACACTAGTGGCAGGGTCATTGGAAAGACTCTATTCCAGAAAGAAGTCAGAACTTTGAGGAGAGTCCCAGGTCTACCCTTAGCTCACAGGATGGCCTTAGACAGGTCCCTTTCCCTCTAGGCACCTTCTTCTAAGTTTACAGCTCTACCATGGTGGGGGGGGGGGTGGACAGCAGGGGGTAAGTGAGGCAAGGTGATCTCTGGCAATTGTCCTTCTAAAAGCGTTCTGAAGAATTCTTGAAATAAAAAGAAATGTAAATTTAAATAACACCAAGAGGGAACCTGTTGTTTGTTCTCGCTCCCCCCTACTTCAGCAGGGGCCCCAATAAAGCCTTGCCTGGAAAAAAAAAAACCACACCAAGAGGGACTTCCCTGGTGGTCCAGTGGTTAAGAATCCACCTTCCAATGCAGGGGACGTGGGTTTGATCCCTGGTCGGGGAGCTAAGGTCCCACATACCATGGGACAACTTAGTACGCGCGCCACAACTACTGAGCTCGCGAGCCTCAACGAGAGAGCCCACGTGCCGCAAACTACAGAGCCCAGGCACCCTGGAACCCACGTGCCACAACTAGAGAGAAAACCCGCATGCCACAGCTAGAGAGAAGCCTGTGTGCCACAAGGAAAGATCCCACATGCCTCAACGAAGATCCTGTGTGCCACAACTGAGACCCGATGCAGCCAAAAATATAAATAAATAAATAAATGACACCAAGAAACTTTTTTCCACCTGTCAGGCTGGCAAATATTGAAAAGGTTGATAATACTTATTGTTGGCAAAAATGTAGGGAAATAAATTCTCTTAAGCTCGCTGCTGATGGGAATATCAATTGATTCTGCTTTTTGAAGGGCAATTTGGTCACAACCATCAAATGTAAAATGCATACATTTTTGGACCCAGCCATTCCACTCTGAGGAATTCTGAGATGTGAAGAATGATATAATATCTTTGATATAATGATAAAATAATATTGACTGTAACGTTTATCGTAGAAAAAACTGGAAACAACCCAAATGTCCACCAATCAAAAGTTGGATATACAATGTACTAGTCAGGGGTTTGAATTCCTAGCTTCCCACCTCCTATGTGACATCGGGCAAGTTACTTAACCGCTTTGTATCTGAGTTTTCTCATCGGTAAAAATGGAATGATAACAGGGTCTACCTCACAGGCTTGCTGTGAGGATTAAATAAGATAATACTCATAAAGTATTGTACCTACAACAGTTCCTGGCACACAGTAACCACCCTCATAATATTAGCTGTCATAACCACAGTATACGTTCAGATGAAAAACTGTGAAAGTTTATGGACTGTCCTTTCTATGGAGTGTTGGGTGTTATTGCTGGGAGTTCCCTGATTCTATAGGGGCCTGAGTCTTTCACTGTCTATTTCACAACCCTGTAAATTATAGAAAAATGATAAGAATGCAAATTATTCTTGCTCATAGAAATGCAAATTGATTTTGCCCTGTAAATGTATAAATTAAGAGATAATTCAAAACATCACTCTATGCGCTAAAAATAATATAACCAACTTTGCATCATTAGCAAATTTATTTCTACATTACTGATTGCCTATATACACATTAGCTATATCCTATATATAATACTATACTATATAATATATGGTATATATACTATGTATTAATACATATACTAATTAATATATATTTAATCTATATATTAAAACCACTTCAAAGGAGAATCTGATTAGCATATATATGTGTGTGTGTATATATATGTATGTTCCTTCATTAATTACTGAGTTAAATAAAAATCTTTGACAAGTGTTCATTTTATATTTACATGAGAGTCACAATTTTACCTTTAAAAAATTATAACAGTATTTCTAGTATGATCTTATTTTCATTATAAAGATATATATATATATATATATATATATATATATATATATGTTAGAGAAAGCCGAGAAGGATGAACACAAAAATGTTTTTGAAGGATGTCTCAGGCAGGGTTAGGTAGAGAACATTTCAGTTGACTTTTACTCTCTTCTTTATATATTACTATATTGTCCAAACATTTTTATGCTGAACATCTGTTTTATGGAAAGTTAAAAAAACAAAAAACAACCACAACCTATTTTCCTTTTTAAAAGACAAAACTGAAAACTCTCCTGCTGGAACCAGTCATTTGGGATGGGAGGAGAGAGTGCTTATGAGGGGTCAAGTGTAAACAGCTTCCTTACTCTACAGGGCTTTGAGATTGGGTATTTAGGTAAGGAGACCCCAGGAACGGGGAGGCCAGCTTAATTCCCAGAAGACCTATTCTTGCTGACATAGGGCACTAAGGCATAAAATGATCCAAAGTGGTCAAGTGGCTGATCTGGGGGTGGTCAAAGCTGAGAGTTGGGGACTTCTCTGGTGGCACAGTGGTTAAGAATCCTCCTGCCAATGCAGGGGACACGGGTTTGAGCCCTGGTCCGGGAAGATCCTACATGCCATGGAGCAACTAAGCCCGTGCGCCACAACTACTGAGCCTGCGTTCTAGAGCCCGCGAGCCACAACTACTGAGTCCACATGCCACAACTACTGAAGCCTGCGCACCTAGAGCCCGTGCTCCGCAACAAGAGAAGCCACCGCAATGAGAAGCCCGCGCACTGCGACGAAGACCCAGTGCAGCCATAAATAAATAAATGTATTTTTTTAAAAAGCTGAGAGTTGGACCTGAGCTCTGGCTCTTTCAGCCTCTTTGATCTTGAGCTGGTCAACTAATTCAGCCTCAGGCCATCACCCATAGAAGGTCAGCTCAGGAAAAGACTCACCTAATCCAATCCCTTCTTTCTATCCATGGGAAAACTGAGGCCTGGAGATGGGAGGGAACCCACAGAGGTCACCCAGCAAATTAGGGGTCACCCTAGCACTAGAACCCAGATATCCAGAGTCCTGGCCCAAAGCACTTTTACCAGTAATATTGGGCTGTGTGAAGGGCTTCAAGCGGCAAGTCAAAAAGATTGGCCCGAGAGAAAAAGGCATGTTTGAACGGAACACACCAGGGCCAAGGTCAGAGCTGTGTTTAGGAAGAATTTTCACTCAGAGTGGAGAGGAGCAAAACCACCCCCGGTCTGGGAACTGGGCCGGGAAAGGGGTCTATTTCAGGACCTAACGCTCTACCAGGCCTTTAACAGACTGCCACTGCCATTTAATTGCTTTGGAGGGGAAAACTGGCTGCTCTCTTTTGTTTGAGGAAAAACAGTGTCAGGGGACTTTTGTTATGCAAACAGAGCTGGAAATCCCCCTCAAAATGGAGCAGATACTAAGGCAGAATAAAGGGAAGGCTGCACTTCAGGTGTGTCTGGGGGTATTATGATGTTAACTGGCTTTTCTTGGGGCTGGAGCTGGGCTGGGTAGAGGGTCCTCTTCTCGGGGGTCCCTGCCAGAAACGGAAGAGAAAGGTGGCCCCTTGGGACTGAAAAGGGCAGGCCGGTCTTAAGTTCCTCCTTATTAAGTGCGCTGTTCCCCAGCCTTGAGGCCGCAAATCTCACAATTTTTGCCGTTTCCATGAACTAACCACACTATGGTTAACTTAATATTTTTCTGTAAATCTACTCACTTTTAATCATTTAAATATATACTTAAAGAGCATTTATATCCCTACCTCAGTGAGAAATCAGTATTATTTTCCTAAAAATAAATATAAGGAAAGCAAAACAGTGTCATAAAATTCCAGCTAGATACTGTTGCCCAAGCTCTGTTATAAAGGGAGATTGGCACGTGTTAGAGAACTTTTGAAAGGATATTAGAAGCAACCCGAGGCTTTCCTCGATTTAATCAGAAGGAATGAAAGGTAAGTGAAAATAGAATAACTATCTCACTACGAGGTTCATTTACTCAATGCCTTCGTGCGAAACGGTGTAAATGTGCTATGGTTCTACCAGTGATCCCTGCCAAACTTTGGAGAATGCTTTGGGCCCTGCTCCCCCACCCATTAGCTGAATAACCTTGGGAAAGTTCCTCAACCTCTCTGAACCTCGGAGTCCTCACTTACAAACGGAACCTACCCTTAGGCTCCTCTGAGAGGTAATAATGGTGATAAAGATGAGGATGATAGTGATGCTATTAGGAAGGCTTTGGTCGAAGTCTTTAAGCTGAACCTTCAGGTATTAGGTGTACTATGGGGAACTGAATGAAGAGTCTCGGTCTTTACTTGAGTTAAGAGGGGGAGAGAGACGAGCAGAAGGCTGCATGGTCAACAGAAGTTAGCGTTCACCAGGGTGGATTTGTGGAAAGCGGAAGCATTCCCTGGAAGGAAGTGAAACTGAATAAAGATATAGAACTTCCACGGTCATGCAAAATGGATGCTCAGATAGGACTGGTTGAGCATTAAAGTGAAAGGTGACCTCTAAATGACAGACCGGGTGTGCAACAAACAACCTACCTCATCCAGCAGTACTGCCACGAAGCAATAGAGATCCATAAACTTCTACCATCCCCACAAAGAGATGCCCTCACACAACTTTCAGAAATTGTGCTCACAAGAGATAAATGACAACTCTTTCTGTTATTTCTGGCAGCCGTCTTATCAGACTGTGCCTAAAGAATTTTGTGGAATTTACTTTGCTTCATGGGCAGATAACCAAAAGTTATTTTAAAAAATCGTTTCAATCTTATTAGTGGGGAATTTTTTTTATTGGAAAAGTTTTTCAGAAAACTTTAAAAAGTGTAAGTGAGTGATCTGAACCTGTCATTCTAGTCCTATAAACTCTAACCGAGGTATCTTGCTGGTTATACGTGGTATTGTGGGCCTGAGGAAATGAGTATTATAATTACTGTTTTCCATTTTATATGCAAGGAAAATGAGACTATAATATCAGATACCTGCCAGAACACTCAAAGCAGACCTATTCTCCATGGCTTCATTCTTTCCAGTATTTCAACAAATGTTCCAAACATGCTTAACCATAGCTAAGCTCTGGGTCTGGGTGGGTGCGGGGTAGCTATGTACATTTAAAAAAATAAGATGAAGCTTTGCAAAACAATGTGGACAATATGATCTTATTTACGTGAAAGAAAAAAACAGCAAAGCTATATCTTTATGTACGTGCACCATATTTATTAAAGCTTACAAACAGATCTGGTAGCCGTGTTCACAGTTGCGTGGAGTGGGTAGGGAGGGGAGGACTTTAACTTTACCTGTATTGTTTGAGAGAATAATAATAAATTTCTATATTCTTTAGGTTTTTAAAATTTTAAATAAATGATTGTTACAGGCTGAACTGTATCTCCCACAAATTCATATGTTGAAGTCCTAACCCCCAGTATCTCAGAGAGTGACCATATTTGGAAATAGAGTCTTTAAAGAGGTAATTAAATTAAAATGAGGTCATGAGGGTGGGCCTTAATCCAACATGACTGGTGTCATTATAGGAAGAGGAAACTGAGGACACAGACAGACACTGAGAGAAGACCATGTGAAGACATGCATCTACAAGCCAAGGGGAGAGTCCTCAGAAGAAATCAACCCTTGATTTCAGACTTCTAGCCTCTAGAATTTTGAGAAAATTAATTTCTGTTGTTTAAGCTACCAAGTCTGTGATATTTGTTGTGAAAGATGTTAAAGAAAAAAGAATCCAATGATACTTGTTGAAGATAGAAAGGCAGACTTTATTCAGGACCACGCTGATAGGTATAGGGACTGCAAAGGGATTTTCCAATGTGGGAGAGAGATGGGGCTAAGCTCCAAATACAGCATGGGCAAGTGGGAATTTGTAGCCAGGGAGGAGGGTGGGGTCAGTGGATGGAAAATTACTGGGAGGAAACGTCAGGGGTAAGAAGAATTCTGGCTAAATCAACCTAATAGGATTTTTGCTGAAGGCAGGCCAGGATAATCAGACATCATTGGGGAGATGGTAGAGGGGATAAGGAACCTGATCAGATATCGAGGGTCAGGGGTTTGGGTTAAACTGACTTAGCAGGGTTCTTGCTAAAACTAGATGTTACAAGGAAGTGCAGAGATGTGCCTAGGAGAAGGCTCATCAGGCTGACTACAGTGTGCTCAAGCAAAGAACCTTTGACACAGCCCTGGTAAACTAATACAACGACCAAGGTGATGTTTCTGACTTCTGGGAGCTCTTAACTTAGTGGGAGAAGCAGTTAATAGTACAACCTCACTATGATACCAGGAAAAGTGGGAGAAGTGCTGCAAAATGCAGAAGCAAGATACTATGGAACTGGGGGTGGGAGACACTGCTGTGCCTGGCAGCTTTCATGGAGGAAGTGGCCTTTGAGCTGGGCCTTGACTGTTGAGTAGCAGAGAAAATGGGGGGGGGGTTGGGGGTAGGGGGGTGCATGGGGGGAGGGGAGTGGAGGAGACGGGGACTGTTCCTGGAGGAAACACAGAAGCTGGCAGTGAAGGTCTGTTTTCAGCCAGACCGGGGAGCTACACGTGAGCACAGGCTTCACCAGGGGATGCAGGGGAGATGTACCTAGAAGTGTTTGTTGAAGTATCCATTTGTCAGCTATTGCTGACAGCTATCGGCCATCATGGAAAGAGTAACATCATCATATTTGCTTAGTAGGAAGACCACCCTGAAGTCCATGAGGCCAGGGTTGAACAGTGATGGCCCAAGGGACTTTCATGTCCACAGAAATATTTTATTTGACTCATCTAGCTATTTTTAAAAAATTAACTGTCCTAACATTTCATAAATTATAAATAATTTAGATACATAATTTATTTAAGAATTTACTGATATAATTTGAATCTAGGTAACATTGTTTATAATATATTTTTACATCAATTTTACATAAATTAATAAAATAAAACCAATATATTATAATTATGTTGATGTACTTTATATATAAATAAAAATTTTTTTTCCTTGATCACATTTTTGTTTTCTTTTTTATAACATCTTTATTGGAGTATAATTGCTTTACAATGGTGTGTTAGTTTCTGCTTTATAACAAAGTGAATCAGCTATACATATACATATATCCCCATATCTCCTCCCTCTTGCATCTCCCTCCCACGCTCCCTATCCCACCCCTCTAGGTGGTCACAAAGCACGGAGCTGATCTCCCTGTGCTATGCAGCTGCTTCCCACTAGCTATCTATTTTCCATTTGGTAGTGTATATACGTCCATGTCACTCTCTCACTTCGTCCCAGCTTACCCTTCCCCCTCCCTGTGTCCTCAAGTCCATTCTCTACGTCTGCATCTTTATTCCTATCCTGCCCCTAGGTTTTTTATAACCTTTTTTTTTTTTTTTTTAGATTCCATATATATGTGTTAGCATACGGTATTTGTTTTGCTCTGATTTACTTCACTCTGTATGACAGACTCTAGGTCAATCCACCTCACTACAAATAACTCAGTTTCGTTTCTTTTTATGGCTGAGTAATGTTTCATTGTATATATGTACCACATCTTCTTTATCCATTCAACTGTTGATGGACACTTAGGTTGCTTCCATGTCCTGGCTATTGTAAATAGAGCTGCAATGAACACTGTGGTACATGACTCTTTTTTTTTTTTTTTTTTTTACATGACTCTTTTTGAATTATGGTTTTCTCAGGGTATATGCCCTGTAGTGGGATTGCTGGGTCGTATGGTAGTTCTATTTTTAGTTTTTAAGGAACCTCCATACTGTTCTCCATAGTGGCTGTATCAATTTACATTCCCACCAACAGTGCAAGAGTGTTCCCTTTTCTCCACACCCTCTCCAGCATTTATTGTTTGTAGATTTTTTGGTGATGGCCATTCTGACTGGTGTGAGGTGATACCTCATTGTAGTTTTGATTTGCATTTCTCTAATGATTAGTGATGTTGAGCAACCTTTCATGTGTTTGTTGGCAATCCGTGTATCTTCTTTGGAGAAATGTCTATTTAGGTCTTCTGCCCATTGTTGCATTGGGTTGTTTGTTTTTTTAATATTGAGCTTCATGAGCTGCTTGTAAATTTTGGAGATTAATTCTTTGTCAGTTGCTTCATTTGCAAATATTTTCTCCCATTCTGAGGGTTGTCTTTTCGTCTTTTTTATGGTTTTCTTTGCTGTGCAAAAGCTTTTAAGTTTCATTAGGTCCCATTTGTTTATTTTTGTTTTTATTTCCATTTCTCTAGGAGGTGAGTTGAAAAGGATCTTGCTGTGATTTATGTCATAGAGTGTTCTGCCTATGTTTTCCTCTAAGAGTTTGATAGTGTCTGGCCTTACATTTAGGTCTTTAATCCATTTTGAGTTTATTTTTGTGTACGGTGTTAGGGAGTGTTCTAATTTCATTCTTTTACATGTAGCTGTCCAGTTTTCCCAGCACCACTTATTGAAGAGGCTGTCTTTTCTCCATTGTATATTCTTGCCTCCTTTATCAAGGATAAGGTGACCATATGTGCATGGGTTTATCTCTGGGCTTTCTATCCTGTTCCATTGATCTATAGTTCTGTTTTTGTGCCAGTACCATGCTGTATTGATTACTGTAGCTTTGTAGTATAGTCTGAAGTCCAGGAGTCTGATTCCTCCAGCTCCGTTTTTCTTTCTCAAGATTGCTTTGGCTATTCGGGGTCTTTTGTGTTTCCATACAAATTGTGAACTTTTTGGTTCTAGTTCTGTGAAAAATGCCATTGGTAGTTTGATAGGGATTGCATTGAATCTGTAATAAGTCAGAAGAGCTCATAAAATTTCAAATTTTTTGAAAAATCTTTTAACAAGTGCTGTGGGTTGAATTGCACCCCCCTGCAAGATATGTTGAAGTCCTAACCCTTGGTGCCTGTGACTTCTACTTATTTGGAAATAGGGTCTTCATGGACGCAATTAAGATGTAAATTAAGATGAGGTCTTAGTGGAATAGGATGGGCCCTTAGTCAAATATGACTGGTGTCCTTCTCTAGAAGGGACGCAGATACACAAGAGGGAGAATGCCATGTGGCTGGTAATGGAGGCAGAGATTGGGGTGATGCAGCTGTCAGCCAAAGGATCAGCAAGGATTGACTGCCAGAAGCCAGAGAGGCAGGGAAGGATTCGATCCAACCTCAGCCCCTTGATCTCAGATTTCTAACTTCCAACACTGTGGGAGAATACAATGGTTTTAACTACCAGCAGGTGGTACTTTGTTACAGCAGCTGTAGGAAACTAATACGACAAGGAACCTATATATTCTCCCAGCAACATTTGGCTGGAGCTAAGGAAGAGAGCCCCCTAGAGGTGAGCCACCAGCCAGGTAGCATCACTCATTCCTCCCAAGGTGCAGGCTCTGTAGCAATAGTCCAGGGGAGAAAAGAGGTCTCAACTAAGGCAGTAACAAGGGTGTGTGTGTGTGTGTGTGTGTGTGTGTGTGTGTAAAGCTTTGTTCTTAGAAACAATCATTCTTTACTTCACGGACAGGGATAAAGTAATACTTATCATTATAAACTGTATTTTATATCACTACCATGAGCCAGGTCCTATGTTGTGAGTTTTTTTGTGTTGTGCCATTTAATCCTCCCTACAACGCTATGTAAAATCCCCACTCTATAGATGAGAACACTGAGGCTCGGAAAGGTTACATGACCTAGACCTAGATTATAAATAAGATACGATATCTACTAGGTGCCAAGCACCTAGCTGAGCACTTTATGTCTAAGCTCATTGAATTCTCACAACACCCTATGAAGTAGGTACCATTATTATCCCTGAGTATATTTCCCCTCCCCCACTGAGACGAGGAAACTGAGGCACAAGAGGTCAAGCAACTTGATCAAGTTAGACACCAGCAAAGCTGGATGATGAATACAAGAGTTTGTGTTTTTGTCTGGATCCAAAGTCCTTGCTGGCTTATCTTTTCATTCATTTGTTCATTGATGAATGCTCTTACGTCTTATGCATTTTTAAAATTATTTATTTATTTATTTGGCTGCGTTGGGTCTTAGCTGAGGCGTGCGGGATCTTTCATTGTGGAGCACAGGCTCTTCACTGCGGCGCACGGGCTCTTCATTGCAGCACGCAGGCTTCTCTCTAGTTGTGGTGTGCAGGATCTAGGGTGCGTGGGCTCAGTAGTCATGGCACACGGGCTTCAGAGCACGCGGGCTCGGTAGTTGTGCTGCACAGGCTTAGTTACCCCGTGGCATGTGGGATCTTAGTTCCCTGACCAGGGATCAAACCTGCGTCCCCTGCGTTGGAAGGCAGACTCTTAACCACTGGACCACCAGAGAAGTCCCTGTCTTACGTATTTTTGAAGGAGGCAGCTGGGTTTTGGTGTAGCCTGGGCCTCAGTGTCCCCATCTGTGAAACGTGGTGGGTCTGCTGGCCAATCTTGAAGGTCTCTTCTTGCTCTATAAATCAGTGATTCCCTGGCCTTGGGAATTTAGCAATTATTAATAATACAACAGCTCAGAATATTAACTCATTTGCCAACGTCTCACCAAATGACAGAGCCAGGATTTTAATTCAAGTCCACCTGACTCCAAAAGCTTCTCCACTTCCTCCTGGGCCAGGAAAAGAGAAGAACCAAAAAAGAGACTGAGGAAGTACTGCCGAACCAGATTTGTGTGAGCTACACAAGTGGGACCAAAGGCCAGGAGTTCCAACCATGGAGCTGGCCTGGCACGGGCCTGTGACACCCTCTTGTGGACCGCATCTGAAATGCTCTGCTTTGCCATCTTTTTCATTTTGATACCAGAATAGACGTAGGGCTTGGGGGAAGCAGGATGTGGTTTTCCCAGTAGTTTTTGAAAACCAGTGACCCCAGCTACTGTCCTAAAACGGAGACTGCTTGAAGGCATGGGTCACTTAGACAAGCCCAGCTGCCCTGCGTTCATTTACTGATGAAACAAGTTACTTTTTGTTTCTGTCTTCACATCTTGTACATGCTTGTACCAGGTATAAAGCAGTGAACCCAGTAAAAATGGCCCCTTTCCTCCTTTGCGCTCAGAGTGGGGGAGGTCAGACATTAAGCCTGTAAAACCCAGAATAAATATATAGGCAGGAAAGAATTCTTCCTTCACGCTCCCTTTCCTCCTTAGCTTTCTCTCCAGAATCTGGAGGGGAAAAGTGTAAGGTCCATTGGCCCGGGTGAAAGGAGGCCCGGGGGGTAAGAGAAAACATCGACCAGTATGAGGTAGGAGAGGCATTGGGACATAACGACCTCACCTGTTCAACAAGAGACTCTAACTTCCTGCCCAGAAAACAATGGGGCTGACGGGAAGGGAAAATGGGCTTACGCCCCACAACACACCAACCAACACCTGGTCCTGCTGTATTCTCACCAAATAAGGAATTACCCTGTATAGCAAACCACCCCCTCCCCTTGCAAACCGCCTTCTGCTTTTACCCCAATAAAAATTCCCCTCATCCAGTACTGGACGCGACTTCTCTGGCCCCTTTCTCTCGGACCAGTGAACCTCGCCCGGAGCGCTCCCTAATAAAGCTCACTTGAAGCTTTCCTTTGTTTCGCGGTGTCGTTTTGTTAAGATCCCACCTTACATTTGGTGCCGAAACCCGGGAGGGGTACCAAGCCCCGCGGGCAGCCGCACGGGCCGCTCCTCCCCTCCCCCAGGAGACAACCAGGGAACCTCTGCTCAGACACCCGATCCGGCAGAAAACGGGGTAAGTCCCTCTCCGTTGTTCCCTCCGACCCTCAGAGTCCCTGCCCTCCGGACTCCCTGTCCTTAAGCGCGGCCGCGTCAGGGATTCCTCCGTCCTCCCTCCGGTCCTCGGGCAACTGTGGAGACGTCCCAATCGCCTGACCGCCCTCCGACCTGCCGTGAATTGGAGAATGAGACCAGGGACGCCTCTCTCCCTCTCCATTCACTCAGGGACAGACTGGGGTCATGGGAACCTCACAATCGAAACCAGATCCTAAGACGCCCCTGGGGTGTCTCTTAGCCAATTTTACAGCCCTCGATTTCTCCCAAGATCACCGCTGTCAGACGGCTTATTTTCTCTTCCACTGTGGCCTGGCCACAATATCCTCTGGACAATCAATTCTGAAGGGACTTTCCATTTTAACATCCTCCGTGATTTAAATAATTACTGCCACAGGACGGGCAAATGGTCCGAGGTGCCCTATGTTCAAGGCCTTCTGGTATTTGCGCTCCCGCCCCTATTGCTCTACCCCCCAGATTCTCCTCGCAAAACAAACTTCTCCAACTCCCTCCGACGAAAACTCCTCCTCTCCTTTAACCGACCCCCCCGAATCTCTTGCTGCCCCCCTTTTACACCTCCCCCACCCTACCCCGAAGCGGTTCCCCCTTCCCCTGAAGCCGCTCCTCCCGCTGCTCCCCCGCCACCGCCGTCAGCTCCTTTGCCCACATCCCTCCCCCCACCAATCAGCGCACACACGCGTTCGCATGATTCTCAGGATCCTAACCTCCTCTGTCCACTGAGGGAGGTAGCAGGGGCAGAAGGACTGGTCCGAGTCCACGTCCCCTTCTCCCTCCAAGATCTCTCTCAAATAGAAAAACGACTGGGTTCCTCCTCTGCTGACTCTTCCCGCTACATTAAGGAGTTCCGCTCTCTCTCTCAAGCTTATGATTTAACCTGGCATGATATCTTCGTGGTTCTGTCCTCTACCTTAACCCCAGACGAAAGGGAAAGAATTCAAACTGCTGCCCGAAACCATGCAGATCAGGTCCACCTTACTGATAATTCTATGTCAGTCGGCGTAACCGCTGTACCGGGCACCGACCCAGGCTGGTATCAGGACAGCCAAGATGGTCGCCGTAAACGTGATCTCATGATTCAATGCCTCCTAGCTGGCATGCAGGCTGCTGCCCATAAGGTGGTCAATTTTGAAAAACTAAAAGAGATAACCCAAGAACCTAACGAAAATCCAGCTATCTTTCTCAATCGCCTTACAGAGGCCTTAACTCTCTACACCCGGCTGGATCCCGACACACCGGCAGGGGCAGCGGTCCTAGCCACCCATTTTATTACCCAATCAGCCCCAGACATTCGGAAAAAATTAAAACGGGCAGAGGACGGCCCTCAAACCCCTATTCGAGACCTGGTAAAAATGGCCTTTAAAGTCTATAATGGCCGTGAGGATTTGGCAGAATCCAGCCGACAGGCTCGGATGCACCAGAAGGTGGCCCTCCAAACCCAAGCTCTTGTGGCCGCCCTAAGGCCGGCCATCTCCCATGGATCACAGCATCCACGGGGTCTGCAGAAGGCAACCCCGCCAGGGGCCTGCTTCAAATGTGGAAAAGAAGGCCACTGGGCTCGCCAATGTCCCAATCCTCAACCTCCTTCTAAGCCCTGTCCCAGCTGCGGGCTAACGGGCCACTGGAAGAGTGACTGCCCTACGACTGGCCCTCCCTCAGCGTCTCCACGCGGGGGTTAGGCCAACCCTGCGGCATTGCCACTCGAACTGCTGGGATTGGCTGACGACTGACGGCGCCCGGACTCGAAGAACCCCATCACCCTCGCCGAGCCCAGGGTAACGCTACAGGTGGCGGGTAAGTCCATCTCATTTTTGGTGGACACGGGGGCCACCTAATCGGTTCTGCCTACCTATTCCAGGCCAGTTTCTCCTTCCCAGATCTCGGTTATGGGTATTGACGGCAAATCCTTCTCCCCATTTCAAACCGGTTTACTCCCATGTAATCTTGACGGGATGCCATTTACTCATTCCTTTTTAATCATGCCATTCTGCCCGGTTCCCCTCTTAGGCCGAGATATCCTCTCTTACTTAGGGGCCTCCCTCCAGCTGGTCAGACTTGACCCTAAAGTCCCCTCCTCCCAGCTTCTGCTTCCTCTTCTCGGTCTATCTCTAGAACCCTCTCCCTCCTGCCCTCCTCTTTTAACCACACCATACCCAATCAATCCCCAAGTTTGGGATACTTCTAAGCCCATAATAGCAACACACCATTCCCCTGTTCTCATCCGCCTAAAGGACCCCTCCAAGTTTCCGTCAAGGCCCCAATTTCCCATCTCTGAGACTCACCTTAGGGGCCTACAACCTATTATCACCAGACTCCTAAATCAGGGACTTCTTATCCCCACTGACTCTCCCTGCAACACCCCCATCCTGCCTGTCCGCAAAGCCTCTGGAGATTATCGCCTGGTCCAGGATCTCCGAATAATCAATGAGGCCATAATTCCTCTCCACCTGGTAATACCGAACCCAAACACCTTGCTCTCCCATATTCCCCCATCCACAACCCACTTTACGGTTTTGGATCTCAAGGATGCCTTCTTCATTATCCCCCTACATCCCGACTCCTATTTCCTCTTTGCCTTTACCCGGACGAATCCGGACACTCATACTTCTAGCCAGCTCACCTGGACAGTTCTTCCCCAGGGCTTCCGCGATAGCCCTCATCTCTTTGGTCAGGCGCTGGCACGGGACCTCACTTCCTGCTCCCTTACCCGCAGCATACTCTGCCAATATGTAGATGACCTCCTCCTTTGCAGCCCATCTCTTAACCTCTCTAGACAACATACCACAGATCTCCTTAATTACCTTGGCTCTCGCGGTTATCGGGTCTCCCCAGCCAAGGCTCAGTTATCTGTATCTTCTGTAACCTACCTGGGGCTCCACCTTACCCCTACCACAAAAAGTCTAACAACCGACCGCACCCGGATTATCCGTGAACTCCAACGCAAACACCAACAGTCCACCTCCCCAATTCCCGATTGGTGGCAATCCACCCTTTTTACCTGGCTAACACCAATCTTGGGCCCGCTACTTCTTATTTGTATCCTGTTTATGTTTGCTCCCTGTTTTCTTAGGTTCCTTCGCAGGTGCATGGAAGAAGTCTCTCGAGTAGCCACAAACCAGATGCTTCTCGGCCCTTACACCCTGTTTCCTACAGAACCCCCCACTGGCTCTCCTTAAATCCAGGCCCCCGACCGCCCAACCCCAACGACGCCCCCACTCATGCAGGAAGTAGCCAGAGACAAAACGTCGCCCCAATCCATCAAAGATGTCGGGATGTAAGGTCCATTGGCCCGGGTGAAAGGAGGCCCGGGGGGTAAGAGAAAACATCGACCAGTATGAGGTAGGAGAGGCATTGGGACATAACGACCTCACGTGTTCTGGGAATCAACAAGAGACTCTAACTTCCTGCCCACAAAACAATGCGGCTGACGGGGAGGGAAAATGGGCTTGCGCCCCACAACAGACCAACCAACACCTGGCCCTGCTGTATTCTCACCAAATAAGGAATTACCCTGTATAGCAAACCACCCCCTCCCCTTGCAAGCCGCCTTCTGCTTTTACCCCAATAAAAATTCCCCTCATCCAGTACTGGACGCGACTTCTCTGGCCCCTTTCTCTCGGACCAGTGAACCTCGCCCGGAGCGCTCCCTAATAAAGCTCACTTGAAGCTTTCCTTTGTTTCGCGGTGCCGTTTTGTTAAGATCCGACCTTACAAAAAGGATCTTTGGCAGGACCAAAGAAGAGAGAGGAAGACTTTTTTGTAAGAATAATGATTCATTAAAATGTCTATTTGCTCTCGAAACTTTCATCTGTTTCACAGAT
Organism: Delphinus delphis; assembly: GCF_949987515.2. Classification (NCBI taxonomy): domain Eukaryota; kingdom Metazoa; phylum Chordata; class Mammalia; order Artiodactyla; family Delphinidae; genus Delphinus; species Delphinus delphis. Next base: position 13,437,379 of record NC_082688.1, read on the forward strand.
ACTGTGCTCTGGGAATTCTAAAATAACTAAATCCTCATACGTACTGAGGCACCACGGGGAAGGGAATACCCCCCTTACCCCCAGTGAAGCCCAGGAGCAGTACTCAGAACCAACCTTGAAGGTTACAGGGGCCTCTTCCAGGAGGGAGCTGACACCTGGCAGGGAGAGCAGAGGGGTGTAAATGGGGGGTGGGGTTGGGGGTTTTGGTGGAGAAGAATTTTATATGAATGTCTAACCTTCATAACAATCCAATAAAGTCAGGGCCACCATACCTATTTTATAGACGAGGAAACTGAGGTTCAGAGAGCTTAATAAGCTTGCCCAAATCTCAGCATTAACGGCTGTAGTGTTGGAATCTAAGTTTTAGAAAAGCAGTAGATTAGGAATCCAAAGTCTGATTTCTAGTCCCAGCTCTGAACACACTTGCTGAGTTGGGCAGGTCAGTTAACATCTTGGATCTCTATTATCTCTTCTGCATAATAGGGGCTTGGTTAGAAAGGCATCCATTTTTCTGCCTGAGCAGAAAAATAGGAAGGGGGCACTGAGGAGCTCCAGTGGTCAGAAGGAGACAGGAGCCCAAGTCCAAGCAAAAACATCAGTTACTGATGAGTGAATCACTGATGCATGAATGCCGGGTTGCCTGTGATGTGTGGTCGCCTGGCAGCCTCTCCTGAGTGGATCCCACAGCTTTCTCAGTAAGAGAACACTGAATATCAGAGACCTCAGAGATCCCCTTATCCAGTTGGTTTTTAAAAAGCTTTATTATCTCTCCTGTTAGACTCATACTAGTAATAAAACCCTCTCATGGGAGTGCAGGACTTTACAGTTTACAAATCACATTCATATCTGTGGTCTCATTTGAATTCTTACCCCTTTTCTGTGAGGTTGACAGGACAAGTGTTGCTATCTCCATTTCACAGAGGATAAAATGGAGGCTCAGAGAAGGTCCAGGGTCAGCTAATAAACAGCTGTCAGTGGCTGTCTGTCCCTCTGACACTTGAGTATGTTTGGATGGGGAGGTAGTCCACTGTGGAAGAGTGGATTACGCTTCCCCTATATAACCTCCCTGGAGCAGAATTATGTGCCCCAACTCTGTCATCATGAAGCCATAGGACTTGCTCTGGCCAATGAAATGTGAGAAGAAGTGATGTATGTCACTTTGGAACAGAAGGCTGAAGACCCAGCATGTTGTTCACCATGTCTCTTTTCCTTCTGCCATGAAATCTGGCAATGTTCCAGAGAGAGAGAGAGAGGAGCTCCCTCAGCCTGGGTCCTGGAGTAAAGATAACATGGAACAGGGAAGTAGTTGACCCATCATGGACATAGGGGTGAGCAAGATATAAACCTTTGGGGTTGTACACCACTGAGATTTGGGGGTTATTTGTTACACAGCAAAACCTAGCTAATATATCTATAAAGACAGTACCTTCTCCTGGGAATAGTGATGTCAGACCCTGGATAAGTATCAGCTGGTCTATGATTGTGTGTGTGTGTGTGTGTGTGTGTGTGTGTGTGTGTGTCTGGGGTGGCAAAGTGGGTACAGGGAAGGGAAGGCTTAGCGGAGTTTGCCCTGTATCCTATTCCAGTCAGTCTTTCAAACCAGCTACACATACAGGGGCCTGCTTCCCATCCTTCTCCTCTCTTCTCTCTGTCCCTATTTTTATTATTTGGCACAGAACTTCGGATCTCTGTTGAATTCCATGATAGCAGATAAAGTTTTTTTTCTTTCCCAAATTATATGGAGAAACTGCTTCAGGAGCTATTGATTGACTCTCAGAAATAATAATTGTAGCTACTGTTTCCTGAGGATTTGCTGACGATCAGGCACTCGTTAAGAGCTTTTCATGCTTTACCTCATTTTCTCTTCACAACTACCTGAGGAATTTGATCCTACTATTTCCTCATGTTAGAGGCAAGAAAATGAAGCCTTAGAGACGTTAAGAAACTTTTTTTTTTTTGGCTGCGTTGGGTCTCCATTGCTGCGCAAGGGCTTTTCTCTAGTTCTGGCAAGTGGGGATTACTCTTCATTGCAGTGCACGGGCTTCTCATTGCGGTGGCTTCTCTTGCTGCAGAGCACGGGCTCTACGAACGTGGACTTCAGTAGTTATGGCACGCGGGCTCTAGAGCACAGGCTCAGTAGTTGTGGCACAAAGTTGTTCCAGTCTTTGTGGCTTCAGTGTGTAAACCCAGCTTCCCTAGGCCTTTGAGCTCTAATGCTTGCCCCCTCCTAAGCAAAGGAGGGTGGTGTGGCAGAAATGGCCAGTTGCTGCTCAATTTGGGAGAGGGATTTGGGGCTCTGGCAGAAGCCTAATTGTGCATCCGATTCACACAAATGAGGAAATCAGTGAATGAGGGAAGGATAGAAGGATTGGGCATCTGTTGAATGCTTAGGATATTCCAGATACTGTGAATGATCCTTTCTATTACACTTTCTTAGTTGATCTAAACAAACATTCTATGGGAGAAGATCTATTACCCCATTATGTCACTGAGGCTCAGAGAAGTTAACCGCTTTGACTAAGGTCATTTAGCTTATAAAAACTTATGCTAGAAATGGAGCTAGGGTCAGTGTGACTGTGAAAACCATATTCTTTCCTCCATAGCAAACCATTTACTCACTGTGCCCTTCCACCAAATATAATACAACATAATAAAATCTTGTCCTCTTGTGTTTCTGCACATCTTGTGAGCAGAGGCACTATCATTTGTCCCACACCATCTTCACAAGGATGTTTGTAGAGCAAACGGCCTTCGAAGATAGAGTATTTCCCTCCAGAGCAAAAGACAGAAATGCTTGCTTCCCACTATAAAAGATTTGGTTTCCCTAAGCTCAGGGTTCCTGACATCCAGGAACTGATGTAAACATGCCGATGCTCATGCTGCATGTGGTGCTGTGGATAATAAAGTTCTTTGTCTCTGACCCGGAAGTCTCATGTCCTCCGCTCATATCCATGAAACCACGTTACACTAAGTTGTTGGCTTACAACTAGGGTGAGATCTTAGTTCCTGACAGCACCTGCCATATTTGGGCCATGGAAAGAGTTACCATGTTTAATCCAGTTGTGTCACATCACCCATGCTCTTCACTTACATTATTTCAACTAAATGTATAAGGTCAACAAAGCAATAAAGAAAATTTAAATACCACTCTGCCTTCCCTTTTTCTAAATAAGTGCATGCCATGGAGGAAGCATGTGACAAAAGAGTTAAATCTGCTATTTTCTCAGTAGATCTTAGTTTTCATGTGGCTTTCATGGCATGGTCATTTTGCCACACTGAGTGTGATTCAAAGATGCACGTTTTTTCATGTAGCATTGCCTCTAAATCTAAACCACCCACTTTGGATGGTCAGCCAAAGAGAAGGCTATCAGATCAAATGCTGGAGGAAAATTCAGAGATGATAAATCAGTCTCCAGTTCGAAGCTCTCCTAAGAAATTTTCAAGTACATCTTCTTTTGTTTGTTTTGGCTGCACCATGTGGCTTGTGGGATCTTCGTTCCCCGACCAGGGATTGAATCCAGGGAGGAATGAAATCACAGAGTCCTAACCACTGGATCGCCAGGAAATTCCCTCAAGTACATCTTTCACCTCATGTGATTTTTGTTGTTCTTACAGATCAACTTTAGAATGTTCCAGCCTCATAAGCTATGACTCCAGACGATTATATAAGGTGGAGCGGGGATATGCTAATGGTCACAAAATTTCTTTTACAATTGAATATAGCGTGTATTTATCCTTACATTTATATATCACTTTCTTCTTTAGTACCATAAATTTGAATCTAATCCTTTTCCATCTCCAGAGACAAAAGAGTCCCATGGACTTAATTTTGACTTCTTAGTCTGCTAAATTTTGAAGTACAGTATATCAACTGCCATTTCTTTTTTGATTAAACTAGTATTATTTATTTATAATTTATTTTTTTTCTTATTAGTTATCTATTTTATACGCATCAGTGTATATATGTCAATCCCAATCTCCCAATTCATCACACCACCACCCTCAACCCCCGCCGCTTTCCCCCCTTGGTGTCCATATGTTTTTTCTCTACTTCTGTGTCTCAATTTCTGCTCAGCTGAACCAATCTCTAAACTAGTATTTTTTATTACTGTTTGTTTTTCCTCAATTGAATTATGTATCACTGGAAGTTAATCAACTACATTTGAACATATATTAGTTTTTAAAATTAGGTAGTAGTACATGGTAATAAATACCAGAGTACAAATTGTATTAGTTCTGCTATATCTTCAATATTACCTCAGGGATTGGGACATCAATATTTTAATGTCTGGTTCTGGATTGATGGCAACTCCAAAACTACTACATAAAAAAAGGGTGAGCATAGAGAGAGATAGAGGAAAAAGAATGTACAGTCCAAGATAAGTCTATGAACCAAAATTCTAAAACATATGAGTAAACTTAACAAATTTAAGCCTATAAAACCAATAAGGAGATGAATCATTTTGGTTTAAATAAACACAATAGAGAGATCTGAAAATGAATTTCAAGTTTGGGCTCTGGAAAAAGATAAAGAATAGAATAACATCTATTTTTACAAAAGAAATTATAAAAATATAAACAGGTGTAAATGAAACAAGAACAAGTAGATATGAAAAAGAATCAGTACTGGAGTGATCAATCTCATGAATCTCCTCTAGGAATGGGTGACCCCTCATACATTTGCTGTATCTTCCAGCTGAGTGCCAGCTTGTGTTATTCAATCTAGGACTGCGAAGTTAAGCTGTGTGTGAGCATGGTGGGGGCAGTTCCAGTCCCCTTCCATCTAAAGCCCTCCACCATGCCATCCAAAGTCCCCTTCCATGTGGTCTTTCTCCATTTGTGTTTTCCTTTGCTGAAGAAGCAACAGGCAGAACAGATTAGTAAGTAACAGATATCCGGGGGTTGCCAGTGTCCTCTTCCTGCAGGCACGCCCAGTCTTCACTAGTGATTCTCTGGGAGCCCTTCTCCCTTGCCTCTAAGAGGGACTACAACCCCCCATGGAGGGAGAGGAAGGGATGGGTCTCTTTTCAGAAAACTGCATTTGTCCTCAAGGCTGGCTTCCCTCCCTTCTCTCCATTCTTTCTTTGCACTGATTAGTGGTGATGGTTTGTCTGTGGGAGAAGGGTGGGAATGGGGAATAGGTGGAGTAGTGGAGTAGGAACTGATGGAAGGGCTGGTAGAATAACAATAATGGCTCTTCAAATGCCCTGCTGGAAGGTAGCTGGTTCCAACCACTGGCAGTTCTTTAAATATAGAATGTGGGCTCCTTATGGACTTTTTGGTTCGGATTTGGGTTTCAGCAGCAGTTTCAGGACAATAGGAAAAAGCTCTCTTAATGTCCAATTACACAAGAATATATGTCTATTATCCTTTCCTTTTATAATTTAATAAATGTTGGCATACTATTTACTTTTCCATATCTTGTTTTTTTCACTTGAAGTATTTCCTAGAGATTGTTCCATATCAGGATATGTACATGTGCCTCATTCTTTTTTATTGCTTCATATATTCCACAATATGGATGTACTAAAATTTATTACAACAGCTCTCTAGTGACAGTTAGTCTCTAGTCTTTTGCTATTACAAACAGTGCTACAATGAACATTTTGCATATACTCTTTTCATGTAAATAGCTTTTTAAAAAAAAAAAAACAACTAGAAACCCTGACGGATGTCTGTCATCCAAAGGACAGTCCAGTTTAAGTATGCTGCAGTTAGTGTCACACAACCTCTTCCTACTTTGAAAATTCTGTGAATTATTACAAGAATTGCCAATTTCTACTCTTTAATTGCACTGCTTAGCATGTGATAGGCATTCTGCATTCACAACGTTTCTTTTCAATGCAGCTTCAAAGTGTAATGACTTTGACACAGATTTAAGCAAATTTAGAGATCTACATTTAAGCTGCTAAATGCAAATAAAGCATGAACTACAAAGTAATGCTTAGGATGGGAGATCTGAAGTTATATGTGTTTGAATTCAAATCCCAGTACCAGTTTTTACCTATATGACTTTAGCCCTGTATGACACTCAGTTTTCTCATTCATAAAATGGGGTGAATAGAGTAGTGACTTCATGGGGATGTTGTAGGGATTAAATAAGAAAATATGCATGATTCTTAGGACATTTCCTGGAACACAATAAGTGTTCAGTAAGCATTAGCTATACATAAAGGTTTCAGTTCAGGTGACAATTGTATATATACAAACTTTCTAGCCAGACATAAGTTCATAGCTGGACCAGTAGTGTCAGTTGGTTCATAGCCTTCTCCTTTATTTGGTACAGGCAAATTTCCTGATTTCAGAGATGTTAAATTGTGAAACAAACAAACTATACTTATTGGAGTTAAAGAATATAGAAATAGGGGCTTCCCTGGTGGCGCAGTGGTTGAGAGTCCGCCTGCCAATGCAGGGGACGCGGGTTCGTGCCCGGGTCCGGGAGGATCCCACATGCCACAGAACAGCTGGGCCCGTGAGCCATGGCCGCTGAGCCTGCGTGTCTGGAGCCTGATGGATTACCTTATAGATTAGTATTACCTTATATTAGTTTATCATGTAATAACCATCCCATGTATTAAATTCTCATATGCCAAGCATTTTGCATATATTATCTCATTTAATTTTCACAAGGACTCATGTGAGATAGATATTATTATTCTTATTCTGAAGAGACTGAAGATCTGACAAATCAAGTGACATGCCCAAAGATATCATTAGTAAGTTGTAGAGCAGGGATTCATTCTCAGATTGTTCTGAAAAAAAGATATTTGTAAATTCCCATACATTTTTCCAATGAAATTTCACTTACGCATGGCAGAACCAGCTTATGAAAGGTCTTGAATGCTAAAAGCAGGCTTGAACTTCATTTTGGTGGATTGAGGCAGGGCTGTCTTATCCATTAGGTACAGCAGGCACAGTGCCTAGGGTCCACAATACTTTTAGGGGTCTATAAAAATGTTTAAGTTCAAAATCAGAAGAGAAAAATGGACTTTTAGATTGAAGAAAATGACTTGCTATATAACATTAATATATTTATCTGTATATTAATGCATTTGTAAAATATGAAATATATATTAAATAAATATTATCTACTACATAAATATATATATTATATATCCACAAGCGCAAAGCAAAAGTGCCCGGGGCCATGAAAGTCAGAATGCGGCCTTGTACCGGGGTGCGCTAAACTTTCTGGGGAGGTGATATAGCAGACTAAGTTGGAAGAGGGTGGTAGGTGGTGGCCAGATTCTGAAAAATGTCACAATTTCTCTCCTCCCATCAAAGTGACCCCCCCAAAGGGAGGTTGTAAGGGACAGAGGTGAAACATAGGGCAGAAAGTGCCACTTCCTAGCTGCATGATTTTGGACAAGTGACTTGATCAATCTGAGCCTCAGTTTCACCATCAATAAAATGGAGATATGTATCTCCTGAGGTTGTTGGACAGGGACCTAGGTGCCGTGTTCACCGTTAGGTACGAATCGCTTGATACATACATGTTGAATGAATTCAGTAAATGTGTGCTTTGCACAGTGGTCGGTGTAAGGTAAGCCTCCAGTAAGTGGTAGCTGCTAGCATTAAAAATAGTAAAAAGTCCCCATAGTTACAACCCTAGCGCTGCAGAACCCAGACGTACCTCAGCAGGTCCTACGGAAACCTGCGCAGTAACTTCCCACAGGAGGCGAGGACGCGCGACTGCGCTTGCGCACAAGCGCTTTCCTCCGCCCCTTCGGGCGCGAGGACCAGAGGGGCGGGTTCGGCAGCGTTGCGACGAGTCCAGAGGGGAGGACTGAGGAAGGGGCGTGGTCAGCAGGCCGGGCCACGGCCACACTCTTCCGGGCTTCTCCAGCTGCGTGCGCATCCTCCTCCCCCCTTCTTTTGTGGTCCGGCCCATTGCGAGGGTGACAGGAAACCCTGTGCAGGGAGCGCCGCCATCTTGGACGTGCCCGAGGAAGACCCTGAGGGAGCTGCAGGAACGTCGCCGCTGCCACCGCCACTGCCGCCAGTGCGTCTGCAGCTTCTCGGCCTGCCCGCTGCTTGCCGGCGCCTCGGCCGACCGCCCCCGCCCCTCTCCTGCTGCGCCCGCCCGCCTCTTCCTCGTCCTGACGCCCCCCTCACTCCCGGAAAGCTGCCCAACCACCAGCAACCCCCCAGGTAACCCAGGCCTTCCGCAGTGTCCGGGGGCCCGGGGCTTCCTCGCCGGGCTCTCCCCGGGCCGGGGGTGGGGACGACGGCGGGCCCGGGGCGCGGGCGAGGGGCGTTGCAGGGTGGGCCGTGTCAGGCCGCGGCGAGCCCGGGGTCGGCGGCCTGACAGGAGTCCATGCGGGGGCGAGGGTGTCCCCACGCGGCGCCCGCCGAAGCTCCGGTCCTCCCCGCCCAGTCGAGGGCTCCGGGGCGCGGCGTGGGCAAGGGTGTGTTCGGCCTCGTCTTCCCCGCCTCCTCAGCCGGCCTGGGCCGACTCGCACCTCCCGCGGGCCCCGTCTCCTTGCCGCCACTCTCGGCGGCCGCCGACCTCCCCCGCCGGGTTTGTCCACGCGGGCCGCGCCGCTCTGCAGCTCACGAGCCCCGGACGTGGCGTTCCCCGGCCCATAGGCCGCGTCCGGCCCCGAGCACAAAAGGCAGCAGCCCGCAGCCCCGCTGGCCTCTTGGACCGTCTGCGACGTCCTTGTCGATGTGGGTAGGCTCTCTTGGACTCGGGCTGGGCAGGGGTCTGGGCGTCCGAGGTTCTTGTTTGGGTGAAGCTCTGTAAGGTCTGTGACATCCTCTAAGACCCCGATGCTAGCTAGCATCTAGAAATAACGAAGACAAAAAGTTTTGGCTTTTCTAGAATTTAAGAAAAGAAGGCGGAAGAAGCGTGTTTTGGTGGTTTGCACTTTACCGTGTGCCAGACCCGGATTTAGGTGTCTTCCAACAGGTTTATCTTGCTTCACGGGGCCCTGGGGGGTAAGTGTCTCCATCTCCCAAGTGAGGAAACTGAGGCGTGAAGGTGTGATGTGGCTGGTTAATGATGGTATAGGCAAACTCAGGTTAGGCCAGGGTTACACACAGGACCATTTAAAATGTAGCTACGGCTTAATTCCTTTTTTGCTATGTTTGCATTTGGGTAACAGCTGATTACTCCTTTAGAACCCAGAGTCTGTCGTGTGGGCCACTACACTGCCAGTCCTCATTTTCACCACCCCAGAGGAGAGATGGCAAGATTTCCATTTTATATTTGAAGGAGAAGCTGGGTTTCGCAGAGAGCAAATGCTTTCCTGGTGGTCCCACAGCAAGTGTCAGTGTCCAGATTTGGACTCTTGCAAAGTTTACTGCTCGGTTCCATTACTGTCACAACTGCCTTTTATTTAGGGGTGGTTATTGAGGACAAATGTGACCTTGCGATAACCCAGCTCCCACTCGCCCACCCCCCAAGAGTTCCCCAAATGTTTCTTCAGATTTCTGCTTACACCCATTTACTTGGTCATGCCTTTGAGACATGTAGTTGTTAGGAATTTGGAGGGTTCCCACGCCCGTATTGCCACTTCCTAGTTAAGTGACGTTAAGCAAGTCACTTAACTTCTCAGACTAAGTGTCCTTATCTGTTCACGGGATAACTGTACGTACAATTTAGAGTTGTTGTGAAGATTAAATGGGGTTTAAAACCCTTAGCACATTGCTTGGAATATGGTAAGTGCCCCGTTGTCTCTTAACAGTGCCAAGCATGTAGTGGGTGTTTAGTATTTGTTGATTGAGAGGAGCATGGCTTTAGAGAGCTGTAGAGTTAGACCTGGGCCTTAATCTTAGCTTTCCCTTTAGTAGTATATGACCATTGGTATATCTCCTCTCTGAGCTGGTTTCCTTATCTGTAAAATGAGTTAGTTTTTAGAATTAGAGATTGCTTATAAAGTAGCTGGCATATAATAGTCACTCAGTAAATGGCCGTTATTGTAAAGAAGTAAAACCTTTAGATATTAATAACCTAAAAAATTCCTTGGAATTAAAGCTACATTTTAAAAAGATTTTGTTTTTTATATTTCATGTTACACTTTATAGTTGTTGCATACTTCAGCTATGCAACAGAATGTGGAGTGTTTTTACAACTGATTATTAGTCTTAAATATCTTTGCATAATCTCAGTAAGATATTGTACAATTAGAGGAAACTTTGGGTTAAGGCAAATAAGATATTTTAAAACTAGAGCTATTGAGAGATGTTTCATTTTTTAAAAAAAGCTTGAAACATTTTTATGTGATTAAAAATGCTGGGCATGCCGGGAGTCAGCAATGCACATATAGAGGTATCAAAGATACTATTATTTTAAGAAACTATTGTTTCTAGACAATTTTAAACATATACAAAGTAGAGTAGTATGTTGAGCCTTCATATATCCATCAGCCAGTGTCATCAGTGATCAGTCTCCTTTCATCTATATACACCTGTACCTCTCCACCAAATTACATTTTTTGTTGTTGTTTTTTCTTGTTGTTTTGATTTTTATTGGGGTATAGTTGATTTACAGTGTTGTGTTAGTTTTCTCTGTACAGCGAAGTGAATCATTTATACATATACATATATCCACTCTTTTTTAGATTCTTTTCCATCTACCAAATTATTTTGAAGGAAATCTCAGACATCATTTCATCAGTAAATTTTTCACTTATTGCTAATCCTTTTAACTCTAACGGTAAGTGCAGGGTTTTAGTTTTGTTTTGTTTTCCTCCTAAGTACTTTCCTTCTGTGGACAGAGGTACAACAGTAAAGTACTTTATTTCCTATTCACAGCGTGCTGTCATAATTAGGTGGAAACTTTTGTCTGTCTCGTGATACAAGAGAAATCTGTTTTTTTCTTATCACATTATTAATTTATATAAAAGTGTGACTTTAAATATCTTGTCAAAAGTCAGGTGATTTTTAAAGTGCGTCTCAGAAATGAGCGGGTTATTTTCAGAGGTTGCATTAGTGTTGAGGAAAGGAAATTGAGCATACATTTTGATTAGATTAGTTTAGTAGATTAACTCCCAAAGTTCTGTGTCCACTTAACTGACAAATCAAGTAGCATTCGACTTTAGTGGGCTTGTAAGCACACCAAAATGCTTCTCTTCTTGAGTTCCCTGAAGGGAGGGACCCCTTTATTTCATTACTGTGTTGTAATGTATTTCATTACTGTATTGTATAATTTCATTACTGTATTGTCAAAGCCTAGCATAAGGCTTTGTGCCTAGTAGATAATTTAAAAATTTTTTTATATTGGAATCACAAATGCAGTTTATCCTGGCTCAGGTGTTTTTAACAGTGTTCTTCATGTAAAAAAAAAACCACTTAATTCTAACAATAAGGATAAGAATTTAAATCACCTGGAATATTTTTATTCGGGGGTAGCTTTTTTCCTGTGTTGTCTTGAATCCGTTACGTAAAAATTACACAGTAACATCTTATGTTCTAAGAGTGGAATAAAATAGCTGTGTAACAGTTGTGAAAGGATTAGTCAGACAAATGCATAAGGTAACACAGCAAGGAGTCAAACCATAAGAAAATGAAAAAATGCCCTCCATTATTGGGGTGTTTTCTGTTTGTGTGTTTGTTTTTTTTTGTTTGTTTGTTTATTTTTTTTTGTCTGCGCCCCAGAGCTTGTGGGATCTTAGTACCTGAACTAGGGATTGAACCTGGACTCTCGGCTGTGAAAGCACAGAGTCCTAACCACTAGACTGCCAGGGAATTATCCTGTTTGTTTTTTGAGTCTAATCACGAGTCACTTCATATGATGTTCCCCATATTATTGGTAAATGTGGAAGTAATGTTGGAAGTATTATGACTGGGATTTTTTGTTTGTTTGTTCTTGTTTTGTATTAGAATTATATATAAAAATGCTTAAAAAATATTTGTCTTTTTTCCTCTACTTTTAATATTTTAGAATATTACTAATGAATATAGTACATGCTTATAGTGTCCTCACAGGGATATATAAAGAAAGTTAATAATTTTCCCCTTTTTTTCTCTCAATCTGTGTATTAATTTTTCACAGCTTGGTGTGTATCCTTCCATAGTATATGCATATAGGATTGAGTGTGTATGTGTTCAAAAATGGGATGTGCTATCATAAAACTCTGCAGCATGCTCTTTTTCCCTTAAAATCATGGATATATTTCCAGGTTAATACTTATATCTAAATGGTTTTTAAACTAGATTTATATTATTTCATAGTACAGATGTACTTTAGTCATTTCCCTGTTGACGAGTGTGTAGATTGTTTCCAATTTTTTGCTGTAAAAATGCTGCATTAAATGCACTTGCACCTGTAAATTATGGACTGATGCTTTTGTTTCTGAAGACTACTTTTTAAAAAATAAATTTATTTATTTATTTTTATTTTTGGCTGTGTTGGGTCTTCGTTGCTGTGCGCGGGCTTTCTCTAGTTGCGGTGAGCGGGGGCTACTCTTTGTTGCAATGCTCAGGCTTCTCATTGTCGTGGCTCCTCTTGTGGAGCACGGACTCTAGGCGAGCAAGCTTCAGTAGTTGTGGCATGTGGGCTCAGTAGCTGTGGCCTGTAGGCTCTAGAGCTCAGGCTCAGTAGTTGTGGCACATGGGCTTAGTTGTTCCGCGGCATGTCTGATCTTCCTGAGCCAGGGCTCGAACCTGTGTTCCTTGCATTGGCAGGCAGATTCTTAACCACTGCACCAACAGGGAAGCTCTGTAGACTACTTCTAAGTGGGTTTCTTGGCCAAAGGGTGATTTGGGTTGTTTTTAAGATATTAAAATATACTGATTACTTCCCCAAAATATTGTGACACTTCAGATTCCCACAAGCAGAGTAAATGAAAGTGCCTACCTTCACATCTGTATCTGCACATTTCAAAACTAGTCGTTTATATGTATAGTTTTATTTGGAAAGGTGTCTGATTCAGTATATGGAGACTATGTGATACTATTTTGGCCCAACAATGATTAGTGTTTAATGTGCATTTAGTAACCATTTAGATCTATATGTATTGGCCTGGAAATAGATCCATGATACTGTTAAGTGAAAAAAAGCACGCTGCAGTTTCATTCAATAGCATACCCCATTTTAAATATATTTCTCACCTTAACAGTGGTATGTGTTTCATGTTCACGAGATGAGGTTGAGAAATCCTTTGTTACAGCATCATTAGGCAAAGTTAATATTTAAATGGGGCCACAGAATAATTATTAGTGTTTAATATGCATTTAGTAAACATTCTTCTTGACAACCAGGAAGTTTAGGACTAAATTTTACATGGACTGATAGTAAAACTATTACCTTAACTTTGAGTATTAATTAACCTCCATCTTTCTCTGATTTTGATTTTTTGCTTTTATTTTATCAACCTACATATATATGTTTTTAATGAGCTACTTTAGATAGAGAAAATCATGTTCTTTGGAGTCAGGTTTGGGTTCAGGTTCCAACTCTGCTATTTGCTAACTTTGTAAACCAAGCAAATCAGTGAATTTCCCCAAACCTCAGTTCCTGCAGTTTTTACGCAGACATAATGGTAATGACTCTGCAGAGTTGTAAGACTTGAGTAAGAATTATACAAGACAACATAGGGAAAAGTAGTGCACATCCTCACATGGTTTACTCTCAACAAATGTTAGTTCCCTTCAGAAACTTTTTTGTAAATAGATATAATATGAATCGTTGTTACTAGTATTATCACTTATCCATATCTACAAATCCTGATCATAGTGCATCCTCTGAATGTAGTTATTTAATAACGCCTATTCAGAATATTAAGTTAGAACCAAGTGAGTGAACTGAGAAAGATTTGTGTCCCAAAGTACCACTGTCGGGTTTTGTGGTGCATCTCAACTGTGGAGGAGGCCAAATAATATAGTGATTAAGAGAGGGTTTTCTGCAGTCAGAACAATTGTAGGTTCAGTATAGACTTGACCACTTAGCTCTATGACGTGAGCATATTACTTACCTGTTGAGTCTTACCTGTGAAATGAGGATAATAGTCACCATTTTATATAAAGGTAGTAGTGAGGATTAAATGAAATAGCAGCATGTAAAGTATTCACATTGCCTGGCATATGTTAAATGCCCAATAAATGGTAACTATAACAATTGTGTTTGTTATTAGTTTACAGATTGTTCATCACATATTTAATGACTTCTCTGCTTCTTGTCTTTAAGAAAAAGGTGTTAAAGGAGATCTTATTTATATGTGAATTTTATTCAAATGATTTTTGTAGAACATGTAAGAAGGTGCATTTTAACCACACCAATCACACATTTGCTGTGCACAAATTACAGGATATTACCAAGATTTTAAAATTAGTGGATATTGTAGTGTTGAGTGGACTCATGTTTTCAGAGTGTTTGAACTCGACCAATATTTCTTGCTCTCCCAATACCACTTTTTTTTTTTTTTCACTTTTTGAGTTCTCAAAGTAAGTAAAGCAGAAGCACACTTAAGTAATAGGGGAAAAACTTTTTTCTCCCTTCCAAAGCTAGTTAAAAATATATTCCTCACCTTAACATTGGTATGTTTCATGTTCAAGAAATGAGGTTGAGAAATCCTTAAAGCAGTATTAAGCATAATTAATAGTTAAAAGGTGCCACTTGAACATGGTTCTACTGCAAATACGTAGTTTTGAGTGAATACTATCAATAAACTATGGGAGTCTATTTAAACCTAACTAGTATCTTACCTTAGAATAATAAAAAGAGGACTTGTGTTAGTGGCTACAGTGCTAGATATTTTTGCTTTCCTATCTACTGAAATTAGTAAATTTTAGTAGTTCTCCTTTAACTCTGCTTTTAGGATTTTTATTGTAATTTTTAAGAAACTTGACCAGAAAATTGTGTACTGAGGTGGAGACAGGGTGCTGGTATTCAGTCTGAAATAGGGATCATTCTCTTCTATTTGGAAATAGTTTATACTAATTAATGCTTGGAAATTAAAAAAAATTCAAAATTAGTCGTCTCAGTAGATATTTAATTAATTAATGCTTGTGTGATAATTAGCAAGTACACAAATTAGTACAACTAGAATTGGTTTATAATTTCATGATTAACCTTTAGAGCATTTCAAGTAGAAACTGGGATTGTTAGAGGCCATAGTTTTAACATAAAATGAAGGGAAGCAAAGTATGTACAGCTACAATGTTCAGTTAGAAGAGAGAAAAGAAATAGGAAAATCAGAAGAGGGAGAGCTTGAGAGTAACAGTAATTTAAAGGTGACTAATTACCTTCCCCCAAGTTTGAATAGGGAAAAAGAAGTTAAAAGAGGAGTTAAAAATGAATTGGATGAGAAGAACCTGAGAGAAATGCAGCCCAAGAAGAAATTAATAACCTTTAAATATCATTTTTATTGTGAGAGATTATTTTTTTCCTTGTCTTTAGGATCTGGTTCAGAGATGTAGTAAATAATACAGACCAGTTTGAGCCTCAGGACCAAGTTCATTCTTGTTTCTGGAAAAAGGGAATCAAATTAGTATGATGTTCAGAATCAGAGTTACTTTAACTAGAAACTCTTTCCTGAAGGAACTGGTTAAGGGAGTTTTCTGTGATGTGACTGATTATAAATGTGTTACATCATGTCCCACTTTTGTTGAATGTAGTTCATACAGCTAAGTGGGAAGACTATACTGTGTGAAATTATCTAATAATTTACTGTAATTGACAACTTCCTCTTCCCTGGTAACAATAATTCACTTATTCTAAATATATACTTTTTCTACAGGTTAAATTTTATTAGTTACTTAGAAATTTTATTTGAAATATGACTTACAGTAAGGTGTTAATTTCAGTAAATGAGTTTCCCCAATCATACTAAATGTCTGGCTTGTGTATGCGACAGTTGGCCAAAACAGTAAAATCCAGGTTAAAATAATACTGGAAATAAATTTTTTAAAAAATAGGGTTAAACCTTCATATTTATAAAGAATTTTTATCTTAAGCTTTTTGGCTACACCGTGTGGCTTGTGGGATCTAAGTTCCCCAACCACGGATCGAATCCCGACCCTTGGCAGTGAAAGCGTGCAGTCCTAACCACTGGACCACCAGGGAATTCCCTGAAAACTGCTTTGAGAATAAATTTTTTTCTTTCAATTTTATTGGGGAATAAAATTTATTGTAAGTTATTACCAGCATTAAAATTCACCTCTTATTTCTCTAGCACCTAGCACAGTGTCTGACATATTCAAGGCATTTGTTTGAATAAATTGGAGAGGTTTTTTTTAAGTTATTAAAAGTAGAAGAGGGGCTTCCCTGGCGGCACAGTGGTTTGGAGTCCGCCTTCCGATGCAGGGGACACAGGTTCGTGCCCCTGTCAGGGAGGATCCCACATGCCACGGGGTGGCTGGGCCCGTGGGCCATGGCCGCTGGCCCTGCGCGTCCGGAGCCTGTGCTCTGTGATGGGGGGGGCCCCATTGGTGAGAGGCCCGCGTGTCGCAAAAAAAAAAAAAAAAGAGAAATTAGAATTCTTTAGGTTAAGTCTTCTCTGAGGGTAAGAAATGGGCTGTGATCTTTAAGAATACCTTCTAATAAACAAACTTTCAAATTTTAGAACCACAATATGCTATTATTTCTCTTAGCTCCTAGAATAATATATAGCAGGCATTTGGTATAATTGTTAATCTTCAAATCCTATATTAGGTTGAGCTATATGAAATTGTCAATAATTGACTTTTTTTAAAAAATCTATAAGAACAACAGATTCATGTGGTTCTAATTCTGACATTTATTTGGTTTAGAAATAATATGATTACTCTTTCTTTGGATGCTATGCTAATTGATAATTTCAGGTAGAGTAAAAAGGTTATTTTGTGTTTATAAGTTGGTGGTTACTTTTTATAACATTCTGTTGTAAAATCAAAGAGTTCCAAACAAATAGGTCATCAGTATTCACTTGATCAGTTAACAGGGATGGGGACCTTAATAGGGGAGGAGGATTATTTATAATGATGATACTGTTTAACTTAAATTTATAAAGATTTTCTTGTTTGAAAATTTTCAGAGTAGCATTTCTTATTGGGTATTTCCTAAAGTGAAATATTGGAATTGTTTTTATATATGTTCTTATATTTCTGGGGATAATACATGAGAATGTTAAAGCGTGTTCATCTAAGTGAGTTTGTGCATTTGATCATTTTGGAAAATGCAGTTTTGCTCTGATATTGTAACCAACATTTTGTTTATAATCACTGTGCTTTATTTTATATATCTTTAAAGGATACACAGCTTGGGTGACTTGTGTATACTTTTTTTCTGAAGTAACACAGTTTTCTTTGTTTTTAGTGCCACAATGGCAACTGCACCATACAACTACTCTTACATCTTTAAATATATTATTATTGGTAAGTTTATTTAACTTATACTGTTGTTCTCCAAAGAAGGTTAAAATGCAAAATATTTATATGCTAATACTTAATGTAGTACTCCAGAAGAAGTGAAGGATTTTCTTTCTCACCGCAAAATTAAAGCTCCTTTGATAAGGTTTATTTTTGTACCAGTGATGTACCTTTTGCTTTGTGACCCTGGGTACTTCTGTAGTACAAAGCTGGGTACATTTGAAGTGATGTTGGTTTTTCTTGAGGGCTACCTGAAAGTTTGTTAATACTGGGAATGAGATTAACTTCGTAGGAGTGCTGATACATCCAGAAATATCATGAAAGCTCTCAGAGCTCCCTGGATTCCAACAGTTGATAAAGATTCAGAGTAATTGTGTAAGATACATAAAATATAATGATGGTTTTTCTCTTAATAAGTTTTGAGATTTAGCTCAAATTAAGACAATGCTGTTTATCCAGATACAGTTTTAAGAGCACAGTTGAAAGTATACATATTATTCTGTTAATTCATATTAGAACAGTTTGGTTTAATGTTGAGCTTATGTGACTGTATTGTAATGCTTCCTTCATCAAAGGTTAAATTGCTGTTAGTACAGTTAGAGATGATATCTCTTCTGTTATGATTTTCATGTGATGTACATTCTTTTGTGGAATTCTACAAGAAATACGAGATAAGATGGGATCTAGTGAATCAAGCTTCCCAAACTTATTATTTCTACTTGTTATATGCTGCCCTTTTGGTCACTCCTAGGAGTTTCTGACTTTTTTGCATGGGTTAAGGGAAAAGAACAAAAAAAGTTGAAATAGTTCAAAGTAAAAAATACTATGTTTCTCTGTTAAAAAGCTTTTGCCAGCTGGTGTCTATTTATTAACATAATTCATAACCAAATTCTGTCACTGGTGAAGGTTGGGAATATTCAATTTATATATCACAGTGAAAACTGACCTTTAGGATCTTTTGAACTCGTTATAAATTATGGAAATAAAACTTTTTTAAGTGCCCCAGAAGTTTGTGATGTGATATGGTAGAAGGGGTATAGCAATCATTGAAGAGTATAAAATTATAAGTATAAAATTGAGAAATATAATTACCACTTGAAACTTTTTTTTTAAACAGGGGACATGGGAGTAGGAAAATCTTGCTTGCTTCATCAATTTACAGAAAAAAAGTGTAAGTTCAATATATAAGATAAAACATTAGTAAATTCTTTATTGTCACATGACACTTATTTTCAGTGTATTCTATGCAGTTAAATATAACCTTTCCCTATATATGCACTTTTGTCTTTAGAAAGTGATTTTTTTTTTTAATAGGTGCAGACAAAATGAAATATACCTGTATGTATAGAGTGTTGGCTTTTTATGCCATAAATAACTTGATTGACTTGTTTAGATTTTTTTGATGATATAAACTTAAATTTTAAAAATGTATACTATAAAAAATTTTAAAAAATTACAGTGTCAAACTTAAGTAATCTTTCTCTTGTTCTCTGACTTTCCATTATAGAAATTATCTTATTGGGGGAAATTTGCTCATATATCATTTGCTAATAACTAAATAATAATAGATTGGAAATATTTGAGGTGGAATTCTTTCTACATTCATGACTGGTTGATTAAGATTCAAAGTGTACTACTCTATCTTGGGTGGTAGGGGAAGGGGGCATTGTATTTTATGTAACCGATAGGCTAAATATAGTTGAAATTGTTTCCAGTAGTTGAAATCATTTCTATGGCATTTTTTTTTCCTATGGCATTTTTTGGCTTAATGTAACATTTTATGAAGTGTCCAGCAGTCTGTGTGTACTATAGAAGAGAATAATAGTGGGTTCGGGTTTTCAGTGGCCTAATTATAAGGAAAGGACTAATAAAATTGTTCTGTTGGATTAGACGTATATAACTTGACAATACATAATTATAAATATATATTAAACATGGTGACTTTGAGATATTGATAACATTTTGCAAGATAAATATTTGTTTGACCAAAAACTAGAGTCCTAAAACCATTGATTGATTTGTTATATGTAAGAATTGTCAGAAGGCTAAATAGTATAATGTTGGTATTATGAAGAGTTTATGAAAATCTTTATTTTTCATTAGCAGATTCTTTTAGTCCAAAGGTCAGCAAACAGTAACCTGTGGGCCAAATCCAGTCACTGGCTGTTTTTAGAAATAAAGATTTTTGGAATGCAACCATGCCCATTTTTTACGTATTGTCTATGGCTGCTCTTGTGCTTCAGCAGAATGCGGTCTTGTGACAGAGATTTTTTGGTCTACAGAACTTAAAATATTTATTATTTGGTTCTTTTTTTTTTTTTGGCCGCACAGCGCGGCATGCGGATCTTCCCTGGCATGTAGGATCTTCTCCGACCAGGGATCGAACCCTCACCCCCTGCGGTGGAAGCACGGAGTCTTAACCAGTGGACTTCCAGGAAAGTCTTATTATTTGATTCTTTACAGAAGTTTGCTGACCCTTGTTCCAGTCACATCTCTGTGACTCACTTCTGGGTTTTTGCTAATTTTTTTTTTTTTTAGTGCAAGCTTTAGTCTGTTTATAGCCTACAAGCATTAGTAAGTCATTTGATTTACTAGTGGATTATTTTCCCACTGGTCTTAATTTGAAGATTTCTGCAAGTTGGAATGTTATATTTCTTTTCCTCCCTAACAGTTATGGCTGACTGTCCTCATACAATTGGTGTTGAATTTGGTACAAGAATAATTGAAGTTAGTGGCCAAAAAATCAAACTGCAGATTTGGGATACAGCAGGACAGGAGAGGTTTAGGGCTGTCACACGAAGCTACTACAGAGGAGCTGCGGGAGCACTTATGGTGTATGATATCACTAGGTAAGCGATTAATAATTTTCAACCTTCATCCTTGAAAAAAGAAATCTATTTTAGGAGTGTGGTTTCTTTTTTTATTGATTTAGGCATTCTATAGTTTGTAATTGCGTGTCTGTAAATGAGCTTATTTGGGTTTTATGGATTTTTCTCTAAATTGCTGTGTGTAATACTTGATATAACATGTTGATTTCCCTTTCTGAAAGTGAGTACGACTGAAGGAAAACTTCAGGAGATGCCGGTGGAGCGAGTGAAAGGATACTGTTCTGAAAAGCAGTATCAGTTGAATTATTTGAGGTGAAATAATATTTTACACCACATATTTTCACTTCAGTAGAAAGCAAGCAGATCTTGAGGAGTTCCTCTGTTCAGCCTCTAGTTATTTATTTTTGGCTGCATTGGGTCTTTGTTGCTGCACACGGGCTTCCTCTAGTTGCGGCGAGCGGGGGCTACTCTTCGTTGCATTGCGCAGGCTTCTCATTGCAGAGGCTTATCTTCTTGTGGAACATGGGCTCTAGGCGTGCGGGCTTCAGTAGTTGTGGCTTGCAGGCTCTAGAGTGCAGGCTCAGTAGTTGTGGCGCACGGGCTTAGTTGCTCTGCGGCATGTGGGTCTTCCCGGACCAGGGATCGAATCCATGTCCCCTGCATTGGCAGGCGGATTCTTAACCACTGTACCACCAGGGAAGTCCCCACACCTTTTCAAAATAAGGTCAAGCAAGGAATTAAGTAGTTTTGCTAACCCACCATGGTAGATTATAAAAAGTTCTCATACTTGCATCTGAAGTATTTTATTGTTTATTTACTTAAATTCTTTTTTGTCCTAAAATGGATTGAAGTAGCTCATGATACTTCATGTAGCAAGATTAAGTTTATTTCAACTGTTTCTGGAAACTCAAAGCAATTGATAGAAACTAACGAAACTGGATCCTAAATGTTTGACTTTGGAATACTGTGCCACTTCATTAAACTCTGTACTGTTTATCTACTACTGTAAGCTAGAAAATGAACTGGATCACCTTTCATGTTAATGCAAAGTGCCAGTCTAAATCAGTGTGACTCTTGTCTCACTTTTTGAGGGGGTAGGAATTGGTGAGTGGGACCAAGTGATAGACTTTCAACCTTATTTCCTTTTGGGAAATGATTTATACTGTTTCCTCTTGAAGAGTCACATTAGCATATTATAGGACCTTGAGAAGTTCTGTAGTAAAGGAACTCTTTAAGTTTGTTTAATTTGGTGTTTTCTAAGGTTATTTTATTGAGGAACACCCTTCGGAAAATGCTGCCTTAGAATAAAAATAGTGGATGATTATAATTATAGTGCTTGAAGTCTTACTAAATTCTAGAATTTGGTGGTGTCGGGGCAAAACAGAGTGAAACAGCCTTAATGCTCTTCACTAGAGCCAGACAGTTGGTAAATAGTTTTGTGAGAAGACTGTTAAAGAACCTGGCCATCTGTACAGACATCCTTTTAGGAGGGATGCATTCCTGAAGACTTCGCATAATTGAAAGCTGCATTCATTATTATAATTTTTAAAAATTTATTTATTTATTTATTTTTGGCTGCGTTGGGTCTTCGTTGCTGCACGTGGACTTTCTCTAGTTGGGGCGAGCAGGGGCTACTCTTCATTGCGGTGTGCAGGCTTCTGTTCGTGGTGGCTTCTCTTTTTGCAGAGCATGGGCTCTAGGCGCATGGGCTTCAGTAATTGTGGTGCACGGGGGATCTTCCTGGACCAGGGCTCTAACCTGTGTCCCCTGTGTTGGCAGGAGGATTCTTAACCACTGTGCCACCAGGGAAGCCCTGCGTTCATTATTAATAAAATTTAAATATGGTGATGTGTGCTTAAGTGTATCTATCTATAGTGTTGTAGTTTGTTTTGCTTTCTCTATGTGCTCTTTTTTTAATTCCAGCCTATTGAGATACAGTCAACGTAGAAGATTGTATAAGTTTAAGATCATTTGATACGTGTATATATTTTGCTTTTAAACATAACTTTTAAGCATAGTAACTACTTTTGAGAAAATTTGTGTCTATTCAAGTCATTAAAAGTACTTTGCTGGAAACAGCCCAGATGCCCATCATCTGACAAATGGATAAACAAATGTGGTATATCCATATAGTGGAATATAATTCAGCCATTAAAAGGAAGGAAACACTGATACATACTATAAAGTGGATGAACCTAGAAAACATTTTACTAAGTGAAAGAAGCCAGACACATACAGTCACATGTTGTATGATTCCATTTATATGAAATACCTGGAATAGGCCATTTCATAAAGACAGAAAGTGGATTGCCAGGGGATGAGGAGTAAGTGCCAGTGGGTACAGAGTTTCTTTTTAGGAGTGATGAAATGTTATAGAATTAGAGTGATGATCATGCCACAAATTTGTGAATATATTAAAAACCACTACATTGTATACTTTAACAGGATGAGCTTTGTGATGTTTGTTATATCCCAATAAAACTGTTACTGAAAAAAAACAGTACTTCAGGTTTTAGATGGGTACTTTTTCTTGGTAAAGTGATACTTCATAGCAACATTGATGTGGCAGCTATGACACTGATTTTTTTCCCTTTTTTTTTCTATTATTAATCATTGACATTTTGCAAACTTAAAAGTCTCTGCTTTAGAGTAATACTTTTTATTCTTAGCATTAACACTTTTTAAAAAATTTATTTATTTATTTTTGGCTGCGTTGGGTGTTCGTTGCTGCACGGGGGCTTTCTCTAGTTGCGGCGAGCAGGGGCTACTCTTCGTTGCAGTGCACGGGCGTCTCATTGTGGTGGCTTCTCGTTGTAGAGCACGGGCTCTAGGCGCGTGGGTTTCAGTAGTTGCAGCACATGGGCTCAGTAGTTGTGGCTCACGGGCTCTAGAGCACAGGCCCAGAAGTTGTGGCGCACGGGCTTAGTTGCTCCGCGGCTTGTGGGATCTTCCCAGACCAGGGCTCGAACCCATGTCCCCTGCATTGGCAGTCACATTCTTAACCACTGCACCACCAGGCAAGTCCACTAGCATTAACTCTTTTTTTTTTTTTGCGGTACGTGGGCCTCTCACTGTTGTGGCCTCTCCCGTTGCGGAGCACAGGCTCCGGACGCGCAGGCTCAGTGGCCATGGCTCACGGGCCTAGCTGCTCCGCGGCATGTGGGATCTTCCTGGACCGAGGCACGAACCCGTGTCCCCTGCATTGGCAGGCGGACTCTCAACCACTGCGCCACCAGGGAAGCCCAGCATTAACTCTTGATTGTCACAGGGTACTTGCCTAAATTGACATCATAGTTTATCATGGTAGTTTGTTTGATATATCACATCTAACATCACACCAAATTTAGGGATCTTTTTGCACCTTTTTGTTTTTTTGTTTTTTTAGCAGTAGTAACACCAGTTAATGCATATTTGGGTCAATATATAGAGAGATATTATATCTATAGATTTGAAAGTATGTTGGTGAATTTTAAATTAGTAATGAGACAGTTACCAAAAGCATTAGCAGAAGTTATGTACATGTAAATAATTCAGTATACATGATCTTGATACTACGTACAAAGGATGTGTAGATTTTTCTGTTTACCAAAGTGTTGGCAGTTTGTAATTCACTCTTGCTGCCAGCTTTGACGTTTTAAAATTGATCTAAATCAGTATAAATATTTTTGGACTTGTGTTGTATAAGGTTTTGTGCACAAAGCAAGATAGCTGTGTTGGGTAAAAGCAAGGTATGCTAGTACTACAAGTATTAAAGAGTGATAAGGCTTGTGCTTTTTAAAAGAAAATTTATTTATTTATTTATTTTTGGCTGCGTTGGGTGTTCGTTGCTGCACACGGGCTTTCTCTAGTTGCAGCAAGCAGGGGCTACTCTTAGTTGCGGCACGCAGGATTCTCATTGCGGTGGCTTCTGTTGTTGTGGAGCACAGGCTCTAGGCACATGGGCTTCAATAGTTGTGGCATGTGGGCTCAGTAGTTGTGGCCCACGGGCTTAGTTGCCCTGCGGCATGTGGGATCTTCCCGGACCAGGGCTCGAACCCGTGTCCCCTGCATTGGCAGGCAGATTCTTAAAACCGCTGCACCACCAGGGAAGTCCCAAGCCTTGTGCTTTTTAAGAATTATATTTGACCATTGTTTGCTTAGAAAATTTTAAAGCATTGGGAAAAAAGTTTTTATGTGACTTTTTTTTGACATTTATGTGGTGATTTGTGTATAATGTAATATAGCACAGAAAAAAGAGAGTCTGAGTAAGAAATTCTTTTCACTTCTCACTGGGAAAGGATTAAATGTTTGGAATATCACATTTTATATGAGCACTGGCAGCTGGAGATCATGCAGTATATTCACAAGGCTGACCTTGAAACACTTCAAGGACACAGTGTGTGTACAGGGTTCTACACCCGGCTCTGAAATCATTAAAATCTTTATGGGCTTCTGTTTCCTCACCTGATAAATGAGTAAGATAGATTAATGTTCTGTGAGTCTGTAGAAGTCAGAAATATTTTTAAGCTACAAAATTTTTTAAAATTTTGACCTTTTTGGTAAAGTCTAATTAATAGTAATAGTATATACTCTGTATATTATTGTAAATTATTTGGATTTGTTTGTTATCTTAGATCCTACTTGGCTAGTGCAAAGGAGCCTATGAGTTTTTAAACTCTTGGGTTAGAGAAAATGGAGAAATAAGGCAGTCTGTATCCCCAAATGAATTAGCTGCTGGTTAATAAGAGTACAGAGTTAGGATAAACTCACTGTCTGATATACCTGGGGATTTCAGTTTCCAGTCAAATGTATTAAATGTCTTTTTAAAGCCAATTTTTAAAACTCTGAGTTTAGAATTGTTTTCCATCAGTTTTTTTAAGTTGTTCCTTGCTTGCTTATTGATCTGTTTATGGATGTTCTTTTAAATGTAAAAAATTTACTCCTGACGTGTAAGTAATTAGCAAAGTTGCTGGCTATTGAGTTATTTATTTAAAAATAATAAGTTTTCCTAGATTTTTGAAAAGTATATGTTTGCATTCCACAGTTGTACTTTAGTATAACAATCTAGTCAAATCAAAAATACTTCTTTAGGATCTGTTGATTAAAGTGTATATTTAAAATATTTGTTGAAGTTTCTTTTTTTCTGTTGAAATGGCATCTGTGGCAGTCACAAATGTAAACTTTAATTTTTGCAGAAGAAGTACATATAATCACTTAAGCAGCTGGTTGACAGATGCAAGGAATCTCACCAATCCAAATACTGTAAGTTAAATGACATCTATTATACAGAAAACTTAAGATCTAAGTTGACTCAGAAAGGAAAGCCATTTGCTAAGTGGGCTTTTTTTGTATTTGGGTACTAAGAATGAGAGAATCTTTATTCTGAAATTAATTGAAGAAAAAACGTTCTTTTCAAATATGGATTATGCCAGGTTTTGCGTCTTATACTTGGGTTTTGTTCATGTTAGTGGTTAAAAAAAAAAAGAAAGTTATGAGTGGGGTAGTCTCATGTCAAGTGGAGACTCTGAAATCTGAAACTATCACTTTAATCTGCATTAGTTTCATAAAATGTTACCATTAGAGGAAGCTAGGCAAAATGTACTAGGGAATCTCTGTATTTCTTACAACTGCATGTAAGTCTCAATAAAATTTCAATTAAAAATAAAAAGAGTTCTGCATGCGTTAAAAAATTAGCCAGTCTGAGAAGATATTTATTTATGGAGATTTTCATAGCCACCATGCTAGACTCTGCAATATACAAAAATGAATGTGGGTCCTTAGCCCATAAAAGGTTATAGTCTAGCAGGGAGATTACCTGTGGGTATACAGATAGCTATACTGAAAAGCAGAGTGGAATATGGGTTAGAAATAGAGTTACTGGTGTAGTGCTTGGTGGTGGTGGTGAGGACCCAGTATGAGCAGTGCCATCTGGAGAAACCAGCTTTATAGAGGAGGTGTTGTTTGAGCTGGGACTTGAAGGGTAAAAAGGTTTCAGTAGATTCTGTTGAGGGTATTCCAGGAACAAGTGAGGAAAAGCACAGATCTGTGACAGACTCTGAGCTTTTTGAGAGTAAGGCCTGTGTCTCACTTAGCTTTGTACCCCAGCACCTGGCAGTGGCCTGGTTTAGTAAATATGTAATCAGTGGTAAGATTGGCTTTCATCAGGGAACAGCAATTTAATTATATTGATAGTCAGTTAACATGGTTTGCCTGTTATGCCAGGGACTGTGTCTGGAACTTTCCATTATCACATTAAACCCTCTGTAGGTATACATACAAATCTATAGATGAATGTTCATCAGCAGCTTTATTTGCAATAACCAAAACTGGAAAACAACCTAGATGGCCATCAGCATGTAAATGGTGAAACAATCTGGTACGTCCATACTATGGAATACTCCCCAGCCATACAAAGGAATGAACTGTAGATAAATGCAACACATTAGATAGATCTCGGGCATTGTGCTGAATGAAAAAAAGTCAGTCTCAAAAGATGACATACTGTATGATTCCATTTATATAAAACATTCTCAAAAAGACAAAATTATTGAGATGGAGAACAGATTTGTGGTTGTCAGGGGTTAGCGATGGGGGTGAAAGGTGTTAGTGTGAGTTGACTATAAAGAGGGCAGCACAAAGCAGTTTCTTTGAAGTGATGGAACAGGTCTGTATCCTGATGGTGATGACACAAATCTATACCTGCAATAAAATTGCATAGAACTATACACACTCCAGAACCTGTAAAACTGGTGAAATCTGAATAAGGACTCTAGATTATACCAATGTCAGTTTTCCTCGTTTTGAGAGTGTACAGTAAGTATGTAAGATGCTACTATTGGGGAAGCTTGGTGAAGGGTATATAGGACCCCTCTACTCTTGTGTAAGCTTTTGTGGTTCTATAGTTACGTTCAGGTATTGGTAAAATATTAAAAACAGCAAGGAAACAACTTATTGTACAGGGTCCTTAGAGGAGTGTAATAAAAAAATTAGCCGTGTCCTTCCTGCCTCATTTATGCCTCTTAAAATCTTTAGAAAAAAGAAAATCTCTTTAAGGTCCAGTGCAAATGTTACATTTTCTGTAACGCTGCCTTTGATTTCTGTGTGGAAGTTAAATACTTCCTCATTTTGTTGGTGGTATATTTTGTACCTCTGTCTTGTTAGCATGCCACTTTATGCCTCCCCTTTCATGATGATGAGAAGCATTTTGGAAATTCTTAAGGAATGGAGAGCAGGCAGTGTTTCCATTAAGCAAACATTTCTTGCTTTGAGCACCTGTGTTGTAACGGCCCTGTACTACTAAGCCATCGTGACTTGACCAACTTTGATATTTTTTGAAAAATTGATTTCCTTTAAGTGTTATTGCCTTATTCTTTAGAAGACTAGTGGACTATATATGAAAACTTCTTTCTCTCCTCAGTGGGCGCTTGTCCACACTGACTGAAGAATGCTCACTTGCTGAAGGTTTACATTCGGGTCAAAATGGCTATACTTCATGGACAGCATTTTTTGAAAGTAGGACAGCCAGGGCCTGAAATTTCACGTGAAAAAAAGTTAATGGTGGAAATCCCTTTTAGTTGAAACCGTCCATTTCTGAAGTATCTGTATCTGGATTACCACATCTGTTCTGAAGGGGAAAAGCGAGGATGGGGGGAGTTGCCAGTTGGTGTCAAAAAATACATTGGTAGAGACAGTTTATCCCCCAGCTCATTCCAGTAAAGGCTGAAGCCCTGTTTCCCAAGGCTGCACACGTTTTTCTTAGAGCTTTTCAGAGCAGCCTTTAACTTCAGCCTAACTTCACTGGTATAAATGACTCCAGAGTGGGTATAGGTGTATATAATATTTTGCCTTGAATTTGAACCCACTGCATATACGTCCTCCCACCCCCAATGTCCTCTATCATGGATACACAGTCATTTGTTATCAGTTGCTACAGACTTAGTCCAGCCTAGGGATAGTGTAGGGGAGGACAGTATTTGATGGTCACAGTTTGGGTTTTCTACCTGACTTCTAATGTCCGCCTACCACTGACTGAGTGACCTTTGACAAGTCCTTATTTGAGTATTAATTTCCTTACTTGTAGCCTGAGAAGTTGAACTGGTAGTTGTAAAGTTTTTTGAGGGTCCCAGGAACTTTTGAAAATCTGATGAAAGCCACAAACCTCCTCTTCCAGGGAATGTCCTTGTTTACAGCATTTTGTGCTTAATTTCAGTATATTCACAGATACCCTGGAGCTTGTCCATGGACCCTTAGTAGTCTTACTCAAATAAATCATAATCTTTGGCCTAGACCAGATGTGTTTCAGGCACACAAAAACAAAACAGGACTGTTTTGTTTTTAAATGGCTTGAGAGCTGAGACTGGTTTTTACCTGTTTATAGGGTTGTTTTTAAAAAAGTCAAGAAAGAAGTATATGCAAAGCGACCACAAACCTGAAATACATACTTTTTGCCCTTCACAGAAAGTTTGTCAACCCCTGGCCTAGGTAATTGCTGACATCCCTCTTCATACTAATACCTTCATGATTCTGTAGTTCTGTCTGATGGATAATTGCTAGTATTTCGTTTCCTTTTTAGACCCACTTGTTTTTTCTTCAAGATTTTTAGATTTCAGAATTTTCATGTTTGATTTAAATGGTTTCTTTTGTTTTAAGATGTTTTTCTTTTGGTCACAAACTAGGTAATAATTCTCATAGGAAATAAAGCAGATTTGGAGGCACAGAGAGATGTTACATATGAAGAAGCCAAACAGTTTGCTGAAGAAAATGGTGGGTTTCTTTTAAGACTTTTAATGGCTTTTTTGGGTCACACATGGGAGAATTTCTAGGGATAGGTGGGATTTTGACAATGCAGATTATTTGACAGTTTTTTAAAAATGCAAACTGCTCAAATCTAAGAATGAGGAAATAACAAAATGTGTTTCTATTTGAGGGCAGTAGAGTTATTTAATGACAAATGTAAAGATTCCCTCCATCTCAAACTCATATAGTCTTTCATAAAATACTATAGAAGGAGTACTGAAAGCTGTTGGGAAACTTTTATTCAGATGTTACTGAAGAGAGTGTCCTTGTGAAAGTTAATTCGAAATATCCTTCATAGTCTGAATTTTATTTTTAGGCTTATTGTTCCTTGAAGCAAGTGCAAAAACGTAAGTATGGCTAAAGTTAGTAGATCATTTTTAATTACATTCAAATTTCTCAAAGTAGAACCATATATTTAAAAATGTATAATGTATATACATGTAATGTATAATATATAAATGTGTAATGCTTATGGCAGGGAAAACAGTCAGCAAACATCCCTTTGCTTCCTGTTTCACTTTTCAAAATAATGTTTTTTGTTACTTTCCCTAACATATTATACCTTGCTTATACCCGTTGGTAAGCCAGGTTAATAAATGAAATTGTGTTAACATTTCAGAAGTGTTTGACTTTTACAACCAAGGTTGAATTTGGCATCTTGGACTCAAGGTTGGTCAACCTGTTGATTTAATGCTGCTTCTTATAGTAAAAAGCATGACTTAAGGAAATATTCAATGTCTAAGAATAATTAGAAGCATAATTAACATTTTCTAATTGTTATTCCATGTTCATTATTGAACCCCAGGACTGCTGTCATAGTTCTTCATTTATTAAGCCAAAAATTCCTTGCAGTGGTGAGAAGCTAGCTCCTTTTTGTTTAGCCTCATCTGTACTGTTAGTCCTAAGGGAGATGAACTCAAGTGTGAACATGGCTAAGCATGATAAGAACAGTACAGTTCATGCTTGGCTAATCAGACCATACAAATCCTGGAATACTGTTCTGCATGTGTTTGGAGATGACTTCATTTCTATTTGAAATACCCACTGTAATGGCCTGTCTTAATTATTGTTATATATTAATATACAGCATTTTAATGATTAGAGCACATAGTTTCAAATAGGGTTTGTAGAAAGAGCTGTTAGTATTGTTTATATGCTTTCCACAGAAAATATCTTCCCATGTTGTTCTCTTAGCTCAGTCTTCTGGTAGTCCCTTATTAGATGATACTGGCTGAGTTGAAGACATCATGCCAGTTGACTAAAGGTTAGCAAAAGGTCAGTGTATAATGTCCTGTCTGTCGTAGAAAGCTGTGGTTCGCCAATAAAGTTGTCGATTGCCTCTTAGGGGAGAGAACGTAGAAGATGCTTTCCTTGAGGCTGCCAAGAAAATCTATCAGAACATTCAGGATGGAAGCTTGGATCTGAATGCTGCCGAGTCTGGTGTACAACACAAACCTTCAGCCCCACAGGGAGGCCGGCTAACCAGTGAACCCCAACCCCAGAGAGAAGGCTGTGGCTGCTAGTGACCTCTTTGCCGTGGCTCTCATTTGACCTTTCACCTCTGTCTGTTGGAAGCAGTACTTTTTACTTGCTGCCTCATTGTCTTCTGTACATCTTACTGGGTTTAATTAAAAAGAAAAAACAACTCTGTTGTAAAAACAGTTTAACACAATACTAAACTGCTAAACAACTAGATGTAATCAGGTTATCAAAGGCAAGTAGAGTAATAAATCTCTTCTGCATGGTAAATCTAGACTTTTTTTCCCCCTTGATTGTCCTCGTGATAGGTATGTCACCAATACATGATTTAAACTGAGCACTGATGCTGGACTTGAGTTTTACCCCTCCCTCTTTTTGGCAAGGCTTTGTCTCATTGTACGGTTTAATTTCATGATATCTTAAGCCTTTCTTCCCATTTTTAACTGTTCAGGTATGTCTGTTATAACCCATAAGTTTATTGCTGTGAAATGACTTCTGATGATAGAGAAGGGGTCCTTTAAAGCCTTTTGTTTTTGTTGGATAAATTCCCTGTTGTGTGGGTGGCATTTTTCTTGAGGCGGTTTGCTTCTGTCTTAGCCTTGCACAGGGAAAATATCCATTTATCTTTTCTCTTGTGCTTAATTAATAGCTTTATCCTTTTTTTTTTACACCATTTTATCTTTTTCTCTTTAGCAGAAAGTAAATATGTATAAAATTTGAAGGAACCGAACTAACAATACATTCTGTGTATATTATTTTAATGAAGAAAATAAATTGATTACTGGCATTGGAACAGTATAAAATACCAGTTTGTACAGTATGACCTATATGTGACTATGTTACTCCCTTCCATTTCACATAAGGAAATAGACACAACTGCAGTTCACAGGATGTACTGGCTCCACCCTTTGGTGCTGGCAGTGTTTGGGGACATTATGCTGGAAGGAGCTCCTGGCATGAGAGGATTAACACTAGTAGATTCTGTTCCATCTTTGCACTGTGGCTTACCTGCTGATTTTCTTAACTGTTCTTGTGCAATCAATAATGTGCTAACCTGCTTTTCTCTTTTTGTAACGTTTTGCATTACAGGCTGCATTTCTTGCCTTACTATATAGAAAAAGAAAAAAGGCTGGGTTTATTATTGCACATTTTAAGCTTTTATACCTGTATCTTCTTGGAATGGTGAGATTCTAAACGAGACAGCCAGAACTGCAGGTCTGCTGTTAAGGGATTTTAAATTGTGCATTTTTAACACTACAGTGAAATAATCTAAGATATCCCATGTTCTTAGTATGAGGGGCTATTTTATGTCATGTTGGCATAAATTGTTTTGTAAAGGGGAAAGTGTTTCTAACGGTGTTCCAATATTTGTGCTGATACAAAGTAAGTTATTGCTTTGCACTAGGTGGTTTGGCCACTGACAGAATACTGTATTGCAAGGGAAATAATCTTTTATTTCTTTAGAAAGCAAACTTACATTTTACCAAGTTCTTTACTTCTGTTGATTGATTTCTAATTGAGTTTATGGTTCAGGCTGGGAACTGAGAAGTTATTTGAAGTAGGATAGGCAAACCTCAGTATATTATATACAATGCACTCTCAGCTCAACTGTTGTGTTTAAAATACACATTTTAAATCCCTATTTACAGACACTAACGTAAAAAATACAGCTTTCTGGGTTGTAAACATGTGGTAGTACCAGAGTATTGTATAGTCAGTGTTAAATAAAAGCCAAAACTGGAATGTGCAGAAAATAGGATTTGGTTAATTTGTGGACTCACCTTTCTGTCTTTGTTTAACTTTTTAAAAAGATACCTGGAGTAGATCAGTGTATTCTGTTAAAGACTTAACAGTGATCCATTTTGCTTACACTGTTGCATCACAGGGGACTTGCCCAGGGACCATGACCTGCTGGTGTGTGTATATATTTACAAAAACAAAACAAACAAACCACCCATTGGGATATAAGGTAGCAATCACAAATGAAAGACTGCGGCTTGTTTAGGTGCAGTACCCTGATTTCCCAAAGTTAGTTACAGTGGGTCTTAATTGTTTTTGTGACAGGAGTTATTCAGACTGCTGTACTCTTCATTTGATGTAACAAAATGCTATTAATCTAAATATTTGTAAATAAAGTACCTGTATCTAGATTAAATTAAAATTGTTTGCATTATTTTCTGAATTATAACAGGATTTCATATTTTCTTCAGGCAGTTATTTGGCATAAGTCGCCAGTGTTTATTTCAGAATTGTCCTTTTTGTTTAAAAAGAAAAGTCTACATAAGTAGCGTATAAATCCACATCACCCAGTAATTGAGCTAGTCTTATCCTTGTGTTCAGATCACACTTGCAGTGTTTTTCAACCTTTTTCAGTGTGAGATCAGCACATTTGGTGGCTGATAGTGTTCTCCCTTGACTGTACTTGGGGCCAAATTCTGTTATTTGCATGTGTAATCCCCTATAATAAACTTGGGTGCTCAAAAATAGAGAAGCAAATTGTCATATTGTAATATCTGTGTGCCAGACACTGGGCAAGTACACTTTGGAGAGAATGTGAAATTCTTTTAATTTTTAATCCATGGAGAGCTTACTACGTGTGTGGTCACCTGCTTTTCTGGGTTACTCGTTGCCCTTTTGCACCTACGAGGCCCTCCTGATTAGTAATTGGTGCTCAGTACTCTACGCGTTAGACATTCCAGTATGATGTTCAAGTATTTTTCATGGACAAAGTGTTTGATGCGGTAACTTTGATTTTTTTTTTTTTTTTTTTTTTTGGTGGGGGTGGGGGTTGGTGGTGTTTTCATAATACTAGTTAGAGGTAGCAAAGTTTCTTTGGCAAGATGTCTTTTGGAACCGGGTGTTTGTTTGGCGTTACACGTTAATTACCTCACCTCTAATTCCAGAAGACTATAGTTTTGGGAACTTTTTTGCCCGCTTTTTTTTTTTTGTGGTATGCAGGCCTCTCACTATTGTGGCCTCTCCCATTGCGGAGCACAGGCTCCGGACGCGCAGGCTCAGCGGCCATGGCTCACGGGCCCAGCCGCTCCACGGCACGTGGGATCCTCCCAGACCGGGGCACGAACCTGTGTCCCCTGCATCGGCAGGCGGACTCTCAACCACTGTGCCACCAGGGAAGCCCCGCCTACACATGTTTTAAGTGTTCTCTTTTCTTATAAACGTGTGGCTCAATTCACTCCCCTTAACAGAAGACCAAATGATTCCTGTTCATGTGGGAATATAGAGAGGGTTCATGTGGCAGTTTAGAAAGAAAATATTTTACCCTCATTCAGCACATGGACAGACCAGGAAACTGCGTCCTTGAAGGATTTCAGTAATTGTGGATAGGCCAGGATTTTAAGCATTTTGCTAAGACTTGTGGAAATGAAACAAAGAATATAACTACCAAATCAGTTTTATTTTGGAAGTAGATGTTTTCTGGAACTTAATGTGTTAATAAATTTTATGCCATTTTCATTGTCTTTAATCGTATTTATCCCGTATCTGTTTTTTTTTTCTTTTGGCTGTGCCACGTGGCATGAGGGATCTTAGTTCCCCCACCAGTGATCGAACCTGTGCGACCCCTACAGTGGAAGCGTGGAGTCTTAACCACTGGACCACCAGGGAAGTCCCTATCCCATATCTCCATATCTTAATGGTCCAGCTCTAGCCAAACAACTTATTAGGAATATAAACCTCAGTAGGTGGTGAGAGATTACTCACTGTGCTATACTGTGTATAGTAACATGGTATATAATACCCGTTATGGTTCAAAAGCTGTATAGGGGCCTAGAAGAGTCCTTGGGGATATTTTAAAACAAGTCTGACTGAACACAATTTGAATTTACCACTGGGTCAGATTCTCCAAAGTCCAAAGTTCTAATTTTCTACCACAGAATATTTTTGGTTAAGGAAAAGCACCTGAAGTATATATATAATAGTTTTATAACAGATATTTTCAAGTGATAAAATATATTCATTGATAGGTACAACATATTTCAACCTGCAGGCAGAGATGGAAAATCACTTGAAAGACTGAAATTTAGGTAAAAATTTTATGGTTTAACTGTAGATATGTGAAGTGTAAAGTCAGAATCTGTCAGACCCAAATTTACTTTATCTTTTATTTTTATATGAATACAGATTTTAAACAAAATCCAAAAATAACTTGGCACTGTTAATGAAGAGGGGCTTAAGTACATTTTTTTTAACCTTCCTAACTATGGATTTTACCAGTTTATAGATTCAAATCAGTATTGGTTTTATAATAATGCATTTCAAAGTGAAAAAACCCTTAGCCATCTAGGACCCTGGTTTAAATTGTATACAGTTGTTCCCATATGTACAGGTGACTTACAAAAACCCTGACGGTAATTGTCCAAGTGGAGTTTCAGCATTTGAATTCACTGGTTCATGGTAAAAAGCAAGTGGCATTCTAATTATGAAGTTGGTGAGGTAGTGGAAAAGGTATTTCCTCATATTTCTGCAAGACAGTTTTCCTCCATCTGGCTGAGCCACTCTTTTCCTACAACAAGATGAGAAAGTCAGGATGAACTCTTGCAACAGTAAAAACAGGTTTTAACTAGGTTAACAATTAAATGATAGCATCATGGCTAACAGGTAAAATATATACTGAGTACCTCTTCGGAAAAATGTTTTAAGATGAACCACCATACGATATTATCCAAGAGAAAAGTCAGAAAGTTACTTTTCTTAAGACTGTATGATAAACTAGAATTCAAGATCTTGCAATTGAAAGTGCAGGTTAAAAGAACTCTTTGTAACATGTACCCTGTGAGCAGGAGGCTGGGAATGGCATCAGTGTCGGTAACCGTCTAGTGATTGTGACGGACCTTGTAGAACTTGGAAGGAGCTCTGAAATGAAGGAAGAGAAAACATTAGGCTCAGAAGCCAGTCTCTTAATTCCAACCTAGTTCAGACTTTTATCCCACGTAGACCTAGATTATGACTCCAGAGTCCAAAATAATTCTAACAAACTCACCTCTACTCCTTGTGCCTCAAACATTCCTCTGTTACTCCTGGATTTAGAGCACCTGAACTCTTCTGGCTGCCACCATGAGCTAAGAGTTTAACCTGGCCCTCAAACCCCTGTCTACTCATCTCCCACTATTCTGGGCTCTCTTACCTCCAGAGTCATCTACTCTTCAATGCTCTGTGCCTCTGACACACTGTTCCTCAAGGCCTGCCCTGAGGCCCATGATGGTTTTGGCCTGTATCTGACTTGGATCCTACCATGGAAGGTTTTAAGGTAATCATTCAAATCTTGGCGCTGCTGCTAATGAGCGAGCTGTGTGTCTATTAAAGATGCAACTGGCCTTGAATGTTCTCATGGCTCAACCATACAATATACCACTCTGGTAAAGAAAGATTAGCCTCTAAGTCCTGGTTTTGTCTTTTGCTGTGACCTTGACATTTTTCATTTTATACAATTTCCTTATCTATATAGAGGGATAAATCCTATTTCCCACGATGTAAATGCGATAATATATGTAAAGTGTTTAGTACACACACACAGTAGGCACACAAGATGGTAGCTATTATCCATCTCTGACAGTAATACTGTGTTACTGATTCCATGAGTATATTTTATGTTCCTCTAAATAATTATTAACCTTACGTAAGTCATAGAAAACTTGTGAAATCCAGGGTTTCCTAGTAGACTCTCAGTTAAGAGTTCACACTCTGTTCAAACTTTGCTGAGGATTAATAGTTGGCACAGTCATCTTCCCAAATGGACAGACTAAACTGGGACCCAAGTTGGTTTCAGAGGTCTAAACTTTTTTTTTGGCTGTGCCGCACAGCTTATGGGATTTTATAACTTTGTTGTTGTTGTTGTTAATTTATTTTATTTTTGGCTGCGTTGGGTCTTTGTTGCGGTATGCGGGCTTCTCTTGCTGTGGAGCACGGGCTCTAGGCGCGCAGGCTTTAGTAGTTGTGGCACGTGGGCTCAGTAGTGGTGGTGCACGGGCTTAGTTGCTTCGCGGCATGTGGGGTCTTCCCAGACCAGGGCTCGAACCCGTGTCCCCTGCAGGCGGATTCTTAACCACTGCACCACCAGGGAAGTCCCAGCTTATGGGATTTTAGTTCCCCAACCAGGGATCGAACCGGGCCCGCAGCACTGAGAGTACAGAGTCCTCACCACTGGACCACCAGGGAATTCCCTAAACTCTTTATATTGACCAAGTAGACGATAAGGACATCCAGAAATGGAAGGCATTTATAGAAGAATTAACTATATCCCTGACAGGTCACCCAGTTTCCTAGGCTATTTCCTAAATCATCAGCTTATCCTCTTTATTCATCTACCAACCAATTGATTCCAGTCTCCCCAGGGACCATGAAAAAGCAAGTCTTTCCTAAGACAAGTTTTTCAGAGATTTGAAGGTGGCATTCATATCCTTCTGAGTCTCCTCAAGATTATGGACCCCAAAGCTTTCAGGTACTTTCCATGTATAAGTCAGACCCCTTGTGAAGAACTTCCTCCTACCTGGCTTGGTCCAAGATGGGAGTCCTCTGCAAGGGAAGACTCCAGCTGAGACACACTGGGTGATGACGTGGAATCTACAGATGTGCTGGTGACCAATTCCCCTAAGGCATCCACTTGTCTCCTCAAGCTGTGTAAAGTGCCCTCTGTCTGCCGCTTCCCTTTGCTTAACACTTCTGCCTGCTTGGACATACAGCGTCGAAGCTGGGCCTGAAAGTGTTATGGTAGAACATATTAGAACTAACACTGGGTACCTTCCTCATGTTTAACTTTTTTTTTTTTTTTTTGCGGTACGCGGGCCTCTCACTGTTGTGGCCTCTCCCGTTGCGGAGATGCGCAGGCTCAGCGGCCATGGCTCACGGGCCCAGCCGCTCTGCGGCATGTGGGATCTTCCCGGACCGGGGCACGAACCCATGTCCCCTGCATTGGCAGGCGGACTCTCAACCACTGCGCCACCAGGAAAGCCCATGTTTAAT
Source organism: Delphinus delphis (assembly GCF_949987515.2). Taxonomy (NCBI): domain Eukaryota; kingdom Metazoa; phylum Chordata; class Mammalia; order Artiodactyla; family Delphinidae; genus Delphinus; species Delphinus delphis. Next base: position 13,474,731 of record NC_082688.1, read on the forward strand.
ATTTGATAGGCAAACCTGACTATAATAAAATAGGAATGGCTGCTGAAAATCCTCTTCTTGTCCTTTAAAAAAAAAAAAAAAAAGGAGGTGCCAGATGGCTACTCTCTGTGTTGTCATTAACTGGGCCTTCAACTCAGCCTGTTCTCTCTGCTGTCACAACACTTAGGATTTCAGCATCCCTGGCCTCCCCATTAAATGACTGCCTCATCTCTCTCTCCTTACTGCCCAGACTTAGAAGATTGGTTTATACTGGATATCTTCAGAGTCTCTCACAATGTATGTAATCCTCAACCCCATACTACGTTCTGGCTTCCCCACCGTACCTCTGAAATGATTCTCTTATTAAAGTCAACAGCAAGCGCTGTCCCATAGAACTTTCTGTGATGACGGGAATGTTCTATATCTGTGCTGCCCACTGTAGTAGCCACTGGTCATGTGTGGCCTTTGAGCACGTGAAATGTGGTAACTGAAGAACTGAATTTTTAACCTGATTTAATTAAAGTGAATTTACATTTAAACAGTCACATGTGGCTGGAGGCTATTTGATGTCAAGGGCCTCCACTCACTTGGTACCGCCCATGGCTCCTTCTCAGCCCTCGCTGTAAGTGGCCATTCTCCAAAGATGCATTCTGTCCTCTCTTGTTCTATCTAACTCACTCTCATTTTCCAACTCCCACCTAAACTCTTAACCCCCAGATTTTTAGGTCAACAATGACCTATTCTAGACACCTGTTTTCAGCTGCCTATAGAAAGAGATCCTTCTCTGAGCTTCGAACGTGTAATCTATAAAACTGCCGTGAGAGCTGCAACAGAGCAATTCCCCCCACTCTCCTCAATATGCCAAGTATCTTATACTGTATTTTTCTTTTAAAAGGGCAACCTTGAGTCGATCTTCACGGTGACGCAGTTTCTCTCGGAGTGCTTCTCCACGCCAGTGTTCATCCTTTTTCAGAGGGAAAGGGAAACAGAGAGTCTCTAAGCACCACCATCAGTAACTGACCCACCTTTCCCCCCTCTAACCCTCTTCCATCCTCAACTCTGTGTTTGAGCTTATCTAGGGTAGGTGGGAACCAAATTATCTTTTGATGAAGTCCACAGAATAGCAGGATAAACCCTTACCATTATGTGAACATGAGAAAAATTCAGTTTTTCTTCAAAAGGTGATGGTCTGTCACTCACGGGGAATGGAAAGTTCTCTTTCAAGCTTTCCAGCCCTCCTTCTAGGTTTTTGTTCCTTTCCAAAACAGCTTCCAGATCTGCTGGTTGTTCTGGAAGAAACTGGTTAAGATTCTTCAGGCTGGTTCGGATTTCATCTTTCACTTCAGACTTAAGTGTCCTCATTGCTTCACTGATTTCCATTTGTCTTCTTTCCAAATCTTTTTGGTTTTCCATCTAAGGAGTGAGTGAGAGTCAAATAACTACTAGGTAAAGTTTGGGACTTACCTGGAATTGAACTGTTATTGTTAATGATTTAAATTTAATGTTTTAAATACATGTGTCATGTATTTACAGACCTACAAATGTTAATTACTATGATTAGAATGGTAAAAACTTGTGATTTTTCAGCTATTCCAAGTATCTACAAGCTACCAAGTAAACGATTTTACTGACATTTGACTGAAGCAACTTCCATTTAGAAAAGCATGGGTGCCATGTTCCTTGAAGGTGCATTACTCTATAGAAGTCGGTCTCTCTGGAGCTAGACAGAGCTGGATTCCAATCTCGTTTCCAGTAAACATTACCAGTATGACTTAGGGCAAGTTAGCTAACTTCTGAACCTGTCTTACCTCATTTAACATGAAGATAATACCTTGCATCCCGAAATGCAAGAACTAGGTGAGAATTTATACAAAGCACCTTAGTGGTACCCAAATGAGAAAAGGGCCATTTACCTAAACAAGCCGTAAGTGATCTAGATTATAAATGTTAATGCTGGAAGGGGCCTTAGAAAAGATCTGGTCCAACGTTTTCATTTTATGGGTGAAGAATCTGGTGGTTTCGGCAGTCTGGAGGTTTCCTCAGGTTTTACAGTTTGTGTTTAAGACCTGAGACTACCCTATGTGGCTCTCTCCATAATAGAGAGCTTAGTGAAGATATTACAGTCATACCCACTTCTAACTGCCCTTCCAAGTTTGCAGAGGCTGGGGGGGCCTTTAAATAAAAGTTATTTGTGTGTGTGTGTGTGTGTGTCAGGGCTGGGGGTGGGTGGCTATAGGCACAGATGAAACTGAATGGCCACATAGGGTTATCCAAAGGACAAGGTGTAGCAGGGTCAACCGAGTGGCCCCAGCAGCCTGACTAGACTAGAGCTCTGGGGTGGCCCAGCTGCTGCCAATGGCTGAGGGACACCAGGGGGGGTCTAGGGTTAGACTCTCCATCTAGCGTGAACTGCTTTCCCACCCTCAGCTTGGCAACGTTACAGGTTATCAAAGGTTTTCCCGGGGGTCATTTTTTCCTTCCCCAGGGGTTTGGCTCTTATAGACTTGTTTCTGACATAAAATCTAACATTTCAATACAGCGCTTTGGGACATGATAAAATTTTATGCTGAAGAGCTGCTATTTTTCTTTCAAAAACTAACAAAAAAAAAAACTAACATAAAAACCTTGTTGAACTTAAGGGCATTTTAAAAGTATATTTTGACACTATTGATACTATGTATATAATAGATAACTAATGAGAACCTACTGTATAGCACAGCGAACTCTAATGCACTGTGGTGACCTAAATGGGAAGGAAATCCAAAAAAGAGGGGATATATGTATATGTATGGCTGATTCACTTTGCTGTACAGTAGAAACTAACACAACATTGTAAAGCAACTCTACTCCAATAAAAATTAATTTTAAAAAAGTATATTTTGAACAAATACTTTTTTTCTTGTGGAGGTACATTTCTACATTTCAAAACTAGAAAAACAGATTTGATTAATTAGCTTTTCACGACTTTCCCAAAGAAATACTCCTTTTAAAAGAGCTACTGAAGAAATATAGCTCTGCCTGAGTCCCGTGGGGTGTGGGCGCACCTGCTTCTTGAGCTCTGCGTACTCCTGCTGCATCTGGCTGAGCTCCTTCATCAGGCGCCTGGCCCGCTCGTGGTTGTCCTGGGCCACCTGCTCGATGGTTGCCATTTCCTTCTGCATGCAGCTGTTCTCCTGCTTTTGCTCCTAGCACCAGAGGAGGAGGATGGCTCTGGAGGTGTGCGTTGCTGGCTTACGCACTCACTAGCTCTGTGACTTCATTTCTCGTCTAGGCTTCAGCTATAAAATGGGGATAATCTACCTGCCTTCTTTAGCAGCTGTGGTAGAGCTGGGAGTAAACATGTGGTCGGTCAGTCTGTCAGCCCAGAGTCTGAATCCTAGATCTGCAACATTACCATTGATACTAGGTTACTTTCCCTTGTCTGTAAGATGTTAACTATAGCCACCATCATAGGGTTCCTGGGAGGATTAAAATCTAGACATCTACATACTATCTTTACAATCATGTTGCCCATCACTGGTTGTAAGTGTGTCACCCTTAGGGAAACACACCTGGTTGGAAAGTACCATTCAACAGGGCTACATTAATTCCTCCAAAGGGTGTTAGAAAAATACATTCCTGTGACAGCCCCCGTTGCTGCCCACTGGCCTCCACCCACCATACGCTGTTTTGAACTCATCTGAGTGTCACCTCCCACAGTTTATCTCCAGGGATAAAACCATGGTAGGTTGAGCTTCCCGGTTTCAGGATAATGATTAATTAAAGCTAACGTTGACCGAAAAGGGCGTGATGAGAAAAACGTGTGAGCACAGACTGCAGCTGGGTAAGAATGTCTTTAGAGGCTTTCCTTCCCCAGCTCCCTCCTCGACCCTGCTGGGGAGGCTGGACCGCTGAGCTCTGCTCAGTGCTGACATTGTCTGTGCACACGACCATCGTTCCAGCCAGCCAGACAGCTCCTCTAGGGCTGAGCCCAGACTCTGGCAAAATCTACCATCAGCTTCAGGAACAAATTACACGTAAATGCACCACAAATCACAGTTGGGTTAGGGACTTGGTTGACAGGTAATTTATTTTCTCTACCTTGAAGAAGTATTTTAGTTAAAAACGTAAAGGCGTCATCTCCTCATAAACTGCCTGGGCAGCGGATACTCACGAGAAGGTTCTTCTCCAGCTGACTCCGCTGGATCTTAAGTGCTTCCTTGAGGCCGGCGACCTGCTTCTCGGCTTGCTTTCTCTCTGTCAGGAACTGGTTCCGCAAGAGGCTGAAGTCCGCCCTCACAGAGTCCGTCTCCTTCTGCAGAGCCAGAAGCTCGCCTGACTTCTCCAGTAACTGCTGTTCCCGTTCTGAAAGCTGTCGTTCTGAAATGAGCATTTTAGGTAGTTTAGCCCGAGGCTCTGGGCTGGCCGTGGGCAGACTCCACAACGACATGCCACCCACTCAGGCACTTTGCTCTGTCACTCAGTCGTCCAGATCTCCCCTGACCCACACCAGAGGCCCAGAAAAAGGCCCAGAGAAGGGTGCCTCTTGATGTAATTTGTTCCCAGAGGCCTGATCCCAAAGTGACAGACAGCAACTGTCTTCCCTTTTGAGTCTTTGAGACCAGAGAGCACCAACCCTGAGGTGCAGGGAACATGGAACAGACTACTGAAATGTTTTTTATAAACCTAATTTTAATAAAGGGGGGCACACAGTATTTCTTCCTTCATGGGAGGCAGCGCAGAGGAAAGAACACAGGATTTGGAATGGCACACATCTTATTTTCTACAGAAGAAACGTATTTCCTGGTGTTTAATGGGAATCGTGTATGCAAACACCTAGTACACAGTGAGTACTCAATAAATAACGCTTATGCACAACAGTGATACTTAACACAGGTTTTTCTAATCACCCTCTGTAAAGCAACACGCCGCCCAGATTTCACTTCTCACACCTCTGGCATGGTCAGACTCGGCATATTTGTTAGGTTTCAGTTTCCTAATGAAATGGTTGGGTCTGGATGCATCAAGAGTTCCCAGGGAAAAAAGGAATAATAACCCTTTCAGGTCCCAAGTCCACTGAGTTCACTCAAGGTAGAACAACATTTTCTGAGCATTATTAAAACCTAAAGCCTAAGAAAAAGAAAACTCATTTATTGATGTGAGAACGATCATTTACCCTGGATTCCCATGTCAACTTCATTTATGTATGGCTCGAGAGAGTAAACAAACCCAAAGGCCAACATCTGTATCTTGGTACCATTCGCTATGTCAAATTTAGACAGAAGTAGAATTGTTAATATTGTGGGTTTTTTACTAGATTGAGATGAAATGGATCATTGTTCCAAAGCTCAGAAGTAATGTCCTTTACAGAAAGCCTCTAGAGCACCTTTTGGCACTTCTCTGCCTTAATGTTCCACTCCCTTGAGACAGCACTCTCGAAGAAAGCAATACAGTAAAAGTAAAAAGACCTGACAGTCTTGGAACCAAATCCTATCTCCATAAAGACAAATTCCCTCTGTCCCTCTGAGCCTGTTTCCTCTTCTCTCACAGGGCTGGGAGGATCAAATGAGGGACCATTCTTCCCACTGTGCTTGTCCTGTGCCTCCCGTCTGGGCTATAGCTGGGGCCTGGGACTCCTTCACACATTTTACTCGACAATCAGCAGATTTCCCCGCCCTCAGTGCAATGTTCCAGAATACATACGGGTTTGGGAGAGCGTCTTCTCCAGGGTCTCACCCCACCTTTCCTCTTCCTGCAGAGTCCTGATGCGCTCTTCAGCCACCAACACCTTGGTCAGCACCTGCTCCAGTCTGCTTTGCTGGTCTGCTATCTCCTTTTCCAGCTGGTGCCGCTGCTCCTTCAGTGTCACTCTACTGGCTTCTAATTTTTCTTCTTCACTTTCTCTCTCTTTCTGGAGTCTCTGAAACATCTTAATAGAGAACAACCTTAGTTAGTCATAAAATAACAAATACCCAGTGCCCTGAGGGAATCTTCATGGACACTAGATAGATTCCAGTTCAACAGAAAGTAGAAAACAGCCCATGGGGACAGAGAGTGAGTTCTCTTTACAAAGGTGATCAAGTAGGGACTGGAAAACTGTTTGGCCAGCATGTGAGGAGGGGATTCAAGCAGGAACTGGCACGTAGCCTTCAAGATTCCTTACCGGGCCTGTTCTATGGTCTTAATGGCCCGTAATATTAATACCAAGGGAGTTAAAGAGTTGGTGTAAACTCCCCTCTGGTCACACAGGGCAGGTAAGGGAAGCTAGTCCCAAGGGGGATACTTCTCAGCAGCTTTGTGCCAGGGGAAAAAAGCTCACACAAGTGATAAAATGTTTCCTCTTATATAACGTCATAGATGTGCGGTACCATTTCCTGTTGGGCTAGTTTGGCCTTGTTTTCTTCAACTTCATTCTGAAACACCTGCAGTTGTTGTTGTTTTGTTTCCTCTTCTTTTCGGCAGACTTCCAACTTCTTTACTTGTTCTCTGATGTCCTCCTGGAGCCTGGTCTGCTCACTGAGCAGTACATCCTGACGCTTGGTGGTGTGGAGCAGGTCCTTCAGGTGAAAGAACAAATTGAAACTACGGACAAAGCCACCTTCATTACAGGTGGCTAGTGTCACAGCTACATCTATCTACTAAGTCTGACAAAATTAAAGCGTAAAAGTTCCATATCCTTTATTATTTCAACAAACATACAAAGGTACCTGGAACTCAACTTAATCACTGGCTTCCCTCTTTTTAGTACCTAGGATGACAGAGATGTCAGAACCTCAGCAAGAGACTCAGTTCCTCCGAGCTTTAGCTGCCTTGTCACTGAGATGGGAGTAAACAACACCCACCTCACAGGATTGCTAAGATTAAGAAAAGCTGTGAATAAGGCTTAACTCTGAAAATGAACCTAAAGTCATGGTTTTGTTACTATTTGAAATATTTATACAGGTTAAAAAACTCAGACAACAGGACTTCCCTGGTGGTGCAGTGGTTAAGAATCCGCCTGCCAATGCAGGGGACACGGGTTTGAGCCCTGGTCCGGGAAGATCCCACATGCCGTGGAGCGACTAAGCCCCTGCGCCACAACTACTAAGCCTGTGCTCTAGAGCCTGCAAGCCACAACTACTGAGCCCACACAACACAACTACTGAAGCCCGAGCGTGCCTAGAGCCCATGTTCCACAACAAGAGAAGCCACCACAATGAGAAGCCCACGCACCGCAGCGAAGAGTAGCCCCCGCTCGCCACAACTAGAGAAAGCCCACGCGCAGCAACAAAGACCCAACACAGCCAAAAAAAAAACCTCAGACAACAATAAATACTTCTTTCTTCAAGGAACCCAAATTAAGCACTTTAGAAAAAGTTACCATATTTCTAACAACACAGAAAATATTCCTACGAACCTGTATGAGACTTCTTAAAAAAAATAGAATAATTTAAGTTTTTTTTTTTTTTTTTTTGCGGTACGCGGGCCTCTCACTGTTGTGGCCTCTCCTGTTGCGGAGCACAGGCTCTGGACGCGCAGGCCCAGTGGCCATGGCTCACGGGCCTAGCCGCTCCGTGGCATGTGGGATCTTCCCGGACCAGGGCACAAACCCGTGTTCCCTGCATCAGCAGGTGGACTCTCAACCACTGTGCCACCAGGGAAGCCCTAATTTCAGTTTTATATATCTTAGAAACACAGAATCTTAAAGGTAGAAGGAGGAGAATTTAGATGTCTAATCTAACCTGTAATTTACAGAGTGGAAACTGAGGCCCAAAACTTGCTTGAGTTTCTCTGAAATTCAAATTTTGGCAATACTCTCACAGGACAACACTGAATTACCTCAAGAAGATGATCAGAAGTACAAGGGTAAAAAGAATCTGCTCTAGGGGCTTCCCTGGTGGTGCAGTGGTTGAGAATCTGCCTGCCAATGCAGGGGACAAGGGTTCGAGCCCTGCTCTGGGAAGATCCCACACGCCGCGGAGCAACTAAGCCTGTGTGCTGCAACTACTGAGCCTGCGCTGTAGAGCCCACGAGCCACAACTACTGAGCCCGTGTGCCACAACTACTGAAGCCCGTGCGCCTAGAGCCCATGCTCCGCAACAAGGGAAGCCACCACAATGAGAAGCCCGTGCACCACAATGAAGAGCAGCCCCTGCTCACCGCAACTAGAGAAAGCCCGTGCTCAGCAACAAAGATCCAATGCAGCCAAATAAATAAATAATTAAAAAAAAAAAAAAAGAATCTGCTCTATTCAACACCTGACAAGATGAAGGCCCAGATTTGGCCATGATTCTGCAGCTCAACGAGTGATCAAATCTAAGCCCAGCCTTTGCAGGCCTCATCTGTGCCATGGGTAAGAGATGATCCATCTGGTCCCTGAAGCCCCCAGAGTGGCTGCTGAGGGACTGTTGGGCTCTTTTAGCCATGACCTTACTTATTAGCTTCGAGTAAAACGTTGTTTGAATAAAGAATTCTAGGGATAAAATAAACTGGAAAATCACTGCTCTGCATCAAAATTTTTGTATATCTTATACTTGTGTTTGATAAATGGTTCTAAGGGACCTGCTCATGTGAAAAGGAACCAGCCTACTTGATTTGTTATTTCAACCAATTATCTGCATGCCTTCAGGACACTACTAGAAGATTACCTTTGTGAGGCTTACCTGTTTTGCTAGGTTCAAGTGGTCTTGGACATCAGCTAGTTCCTCCTGTAATGAGTTTACTGCTTCCCGTTTCTCTACAGAAATAACATTTACATAAAATAAGAAATACTTATGTATACATGTTCCAGATTCCTATCAGTCCACTCAGAGAAGTAGAGTAGAAGTGAATTTATACTTTCTTCTGTTAAATGTATGACTATGCCACCCTATCTTATTAAAGGCCAAAAGAGAGGTACATGATGCGCAATCCAGATCTGGACTTGGAGCCCACGTTTTTAAAGACTTGCATGTTCAAAAAAAAAAAAAAAAAAGACATGTTACATGTTCAAAACCTCACGATGAAAATTTACACATAATAATACCTCATGTTGATGAGGTGCATGGTTTAGAAACAGGTATCTTCCACATTGCTGATAAAAATATAAATTTGGTACAACCTTTCAGGAAGACAGTTTGGGAATAAATTTTATATCTGTACTGGTTTTGTCACTTACTAGCTGTGTAAGCTTGAGCAAGTCACTTCTCGCTTAGGCAAGTCGCAAGGAAACTAGGCTTAAGTTGCTTTATCTGTAAATGGGTGAAATAATAGTTTCTACCTCATAAAAATGTTATAAGGATTAAGTGATAAAATGCATATGAAACACCTGCATCATGTCCAGGACACAGTAAGTGCTCAACAGTATACTGCTGGCTAGGATTACTTAGTAACTTATAAATAAACAATCATGAGGCTTTATAAAGAGTTGGTAATTAAGATGTTATTTGCATCTTTGTTTTTAAATCTACACACACACACACACACACACACACACACACACACACACACACGCCCCAAGGAAAAATCTGGAGGGATATTTACTAAATTGATAATAGAAATTATCTCTGAGGAGTGAGGTGAATAGTAATTTTTATTTTGTCATTTTGCTATGTTTTTAAATTGTTCTCTAAAGAATATGAATTAGTTTTTTTAAAAAATAGCTTTACTGAGATGTAATTCTCATACCATGCATTTTCCACCCATTTAAAGTATACAATTTCATGGCTTTCCGTAAGTTCACAGAGTTGTACAACCACCACCATACCTAATTTTAGAACATTTTTCTCACTTCTAAAAGAAGCCCCATGCCCTGTAGCATGAATTATTTCTGTAATACGACAGCAAACAATTAAATAAAGAATCTAGCAAAAGGAAGAAAGTCCCATCTCTCCTGTTGTGCTGCCTCATACCCTGGAGCTGCTGCTGCATGGCTGCGATGTCTTTATGCAGTGAGAGTTTGTTTCTGTTTAGTTGGTCTAGCTCCTGCTGCAGTTTTCTGACATCCACTTCCAACTTTTCTAAGTCTGATTGCTTTGTTCTGCTATTCTCCTCTGTAGCTGCTAAAACCCTACAATACAAATGGAGAATAAGTTAGACTGTCAAATACAAAATGTCTAAGCACACACAAGCGACAACTAAGGAATAGTGTTATATTTCACAATGTAGTTGTGGAGTCTGGATGATATTAATAAATAAATATTAATACTTTACCAAATTATTAAATGTTATTAAATATTAACAAAATGTAAGGCTCTTCAACTCATTTTCAAAAGAAATCTTATTTTCAGCTTTCCAAATAGAACATTTGGAAATGTTTATCATTTCAAAAAGTGACTTGCTAAACCGAGGTTTTATAAAAATCAGGGATAACATGGATAGCACTTGTAATTCCAAAAATGTGATTAAGGACTTCCCTGGTGGCACAGTGGTTAAGAATCCACCTGCCAATGCAGGGGACACGGGTTCGAGCCCTGGTCTGGGAAGATCCCACATGCTGCGGAGCAGCTAAGCCCGTGCGCCACAACTACCGAGCCTGTGCTCTACAGCCCTTGAGCCACAGCTACTGAGCCCATGTGGCTAAAGCCCGTGCTCTGCAACAAGAGGAGTAACTGCAATGAGAAGCCCGCGCACCACAACGAAGAGTAGCCCCCACTTGCCACAACTAGAGAAAGCCTGCGCGCAGCAATGAAGACCCAACGCAGCCAAAAAATAAATTAATTAAAAAAAACGTGATTAAAATGGATCACTAACTTCTGATAAGTGCAAATGCAGGAAACACACTGTATGTATAATAGGATTTACCCAAAAAAGATATGTATGAGCATGCATTCCTTTACACGAATGGAATCATATACTATGGACTGGTTTTTGTCTGGCTTCTTTCAGTAAGCATAGTTACTTTGAGATTCATCCTTGAATTTGTCTGTATCAATCCTCCATTGCTTTTTATTGCTGAGTAGTATTCTGTGGTATGGCTATACTATAATTTGCTAATCCATTCACCAGCTGATGGGCATTTAGGTTGTTTCCAGTTTTGGCTACTGCAAATAAAGCCGCTATGAACATCAGTGTACAGTTTTGGTATGGACACATGCTTTCACCTCTAGGTGTGAGAAAGCTAGATCTTCTGCTAGGTGTATGCTTGCATTTTTAAGTAACTGCCAAACTATTTTCCAAAGAGGTCTTACTAACATTTTATACTCCCATCAATTGTGTATGAAAGTTCCTCGCTAGCATTTGATATGGTCAGTGTTTAATCTTAGCTATTCTATTAGGTGTGTAATGATATCTAATTGTGGTTTTAATTTGCATTTCCCTAATGGTTAATGATACCAAGCATCTTTTCATGTGCTTATCTGCCATCCATATATTTTCTTAAATAAAATTTCAAATCTCTTGCCCATTTGAAAAATTGGGTTCTTCATTTTCTAATTACTGAGTTTTGAGAGTTCATTATATCCTGGGTACACGTCCTTTATCGGATACATGGTTGCCAGGATTTCTCTCGCAGTCTGTGACATGTCTGTTCATTATCTCAACAGTGTCTTTTGAGAAACAGAAGTTTTAAATTTTGATGAGGTCCAATTTTATCAACTTACTCTTTTATGGATCATGCTTTCAGCGTCTTATCTAAGGAATTTTTGCCTAACCCACGGCCACAAAGATTTTTTTCCCCCTATGTTTTCTCTACAAGTTTTATATTTTGGTTTACATTTATGTTTGTTAATTTTTATATGTAGTGTGAGGTATAGATCAAGGTTCATTTATTTGGTTTTGGATACGTAGTGCTTTTAGCAACAGTTTTGAAAACACCATCTTTTCTCTACTTTGCATCTTTGTCAAAATCAGTTGTGCATATATTTGTGAGTTTACTTGCAGACTTCTGTTCTGTTCCTTTGACCTTTTTGTCTATCTTTATACCAACACCACAGTGTTTTGATTACCATAGCTGTATACTGTCTTGAAATCACATAGTATTAGCCCTAAACTTTTGTTCTTCTTTTTCAAAGTTGTTTTGGTGTCATATCTAAAAAGTTTTAGATTCTATTCTAGGTCCTCTGCATTTCAGTATGAATTTTAGAATCAGATGGCCAATTTCTATTTAAAAAACCTGTTGGGATTTTGACTGTGATTGTTTTGAATCTATAGATGAAATTTGAGGAGAACTGAATCTTAACAATGGGTTAAGATTGGGTCTGCCTACACACGAACAAGCATATATTCTTTTATTAAAAAAAGAAATCACAACAATTTATTTTAAAAAATGCTTTTGGGGAAAAAAAAAAAACCTAAAAGGAGAATTCACCCAAAAATGCTATTGGTGTATTGCATTGTGATACTGAGTTTGTGGCGTATTTTGTATTTTTTTGCCTTTTCTCAATTTTCCAATTTTTTGAATAGTGTGTTAATAATGCTTTAGCCTTCCAGATGGGATCTTACAAGCTTACTTGTTCCTGCTCTCACCGTTTGGTTTGTGCCAACTTCTTCTCCCAGCCATCACATTTCTCTTCGAGATCTTCCTTTTGTTTGCACAAAGACTCAACACACAACTGCAGTGCTCGGGTCTCAGCAGTTATTCGCTCCATTTCTCGTTTGTCCCTCTCCAAGAGCTGCTTCTGCCACTCCATTTCCCCTTTCTGTCGCAGGGCTGTCTGCTGCAAACTGTCCAACTCCAGTTTCTCCTAAAGCAGATAAAAGAGAAGTCAGCCATGCAAACTGAGAAAGACCGCGGTTCACTACTGGTAAAACAGCTTTATTACCTCTAGCACTTCAACCTGAGCCTTCTCTAACTCAGACACCTTTTGGTCATGTTGTAGCTTCAAACCTTGCAGCTCATTGTTTTCAAGTTGCAACATGTCCAGAATATTCTTTAGTTCTAACAGAAACAAAGCATGGTCCAGGCTATTAAATGAATGTGGAAACATTTACAAAATGAAACAGAAAATAATGTTACTGGCTGATACAAGAAACAAAAGATAATAAAAATATATTTGTTGTGCTGAATTAATGGAGCTAATTAATTATATTCTGAATGTAAAAAGCCTTTAAAAGTATTGCTAAACACTAATTTGTTATAAACATTTAAACAAAAACATTCAACAGAGACCTAGTTCTAAAAAGTACTTACCCTACCTAAAAGAATTTAAATCAAAATAGGAAAAACTTTAAAATATATCAGCTGACATTTATATAACAATTCTTTTGTCCTTTGAAATATAGACTTTTAAATATTAACTACTTTTATCTGATTATAAAAATATTTGTTCATTATAGAAAATTTGAAAAAAGTATAAAAGAAAAAAATGAAAACCCATCATTATCCTACCATCCAAAGACAATCACTACTGCAATAGCATTTTGATGTATTCCCTACCAGGACTGCACGCACACGAATAGACACACACACATATATATATTTTAAAATAAATTGGGACTACAATCAATATTCAGTTTTTATCTATTTTTTCACTCTTCTTTCATCAGCATTTTTACATGTCATTAAATGTTAAAATATGTTTTTAAAACAAATTTATTTATTTTATTTATTTATTTTTGGCTGCATTGGGTCTTTGTTGCTGTGCGTGGGCTTTCACTAGTTGCAGTGAGCGGGGGCTACTCTTGGTTGCGGTGTGCGGGCTTCTCATTGCGGTGGCTTCTCTTGCTGCAGAGCACGGGCTCTAGGCACCCGGGCTTCAGGAGTTGTGGCTCGCGGGCTCTGGAGTGCAGGCCCAGTAGTTGTGGCGCACGGGCTTAGTTGCTGCGCGGCATGGGGGATCTTCCTGGACCAGGGCTCGAACCCGTGTCCCCTGCATTGGCAGGTGCATTCTTAACTACTATGCCACCAGGGAAGCCCAAAATATGGTTTTTAAATTAGTCATTTGTTTCCAAATTTTGTCATTACAATTTCTGTTGCAAGTAACTGACTCAGTCAACTTAATTTGTAAAACTAGGAAATAAAGGCTTACTTCTTAAAAAAAAAAAAAGAGAGAGAAATAAAATAAATATTGCTGCGATGTACATAAACGCTTGCCCTCTCTAGATAACTGGAAATGGGCTATCCGGTTTAACAGGTGTGAGTTTAATAGTCTTAAGACACTGGGAGGTTGTTCCATTTTATACTTCAATCAACAGCCTGTAAGTGCTCTTCTTTCATCACACCCTGGTCAGCAATGAAGATGATTATTTTGCTTTTAGTCAATTTGAGTGGCAGAAAATATCATATTCCTTTTATAATCTGCTTTTCTTTGATTAGAAATAAGGTTAAACTTTAAACTTACCAGTTTTATGTTTAGACATTTGCCCTAAAACTACCTGGAGATTTTCTTCCTCTTTTTCAATTTCCTGCTTTATAAGTGAAAGTTGATCTTTTTTCTCACTAATCTGGACATTCAGTTCTCCCTTCTGAAAACTCAGTTCTTCCAGAAGAGATTTTAGTTCCTGTGCAAAGAAAAAGAAAAGAAAAGAAAAGAAAAAAGTCAACCCACCTTCACCAAGTTATGAATAGAAATTACTTTAAAATCAGTTCTGTTATTAACTGTCTCATTTCATAGAAATTCTCATTTGGAAACAAGCTCATGTCTGAGTTTTACGTCAAGAACAGCACTATATTTTACACTAACATATTTTAGTATAATAGAAGTAAAAAAGTAACACGTTATCTTCATTTAAAATTTATATGCACTATTTACTATGAGCAAAGCAATGTGTTGCAGAGAAAAAAGGCTGACTCGGACACATCTCCTGCCCTCAAGGGGTTTAGCACCTGGTGGGGAAATAAGGCAGGGAACAGAAACATGATCACGAAAGGCTACGGTGCCCTAGGAAATGTGCAGAGTGCTACCAAACTCAGAATCGAGAGAAACTCCTTCCAGGGTAAAGGAAAAGTTGGGGACGTCTTCTTAGTGGCATGAAGCTGGACCATGGAAGCTGGGTCAGATCTGAACATTCCCAGAAAGGGAATTCCTAGAGAAGAAACAGAATGAGAAAGGCACAGAGGCATAAAACCTTGGGCATGTCCAGAAAACAACACAGGGGGAGAGCTATGCACGGCAGCCGCAGCATGGATAGATAGCACAACACCAAGCTCGTTACAGAGGCAAGATGCAGGAATTTAAATTTGCATTTTAGGGGGAAACCAATGAAAATATCTCAAAATAAATCTACAGGACTATACTAGGACTCTTAAGAAAAACTATTGAAAAATGTACCCTGATGTGACTGCACTTCTCAGCTACTTCAGTTTCTCCCAGTCTCAGCGCTTCCTGGAGGTCAGCTCTGGCCTGGACCATGCTTCCCTGGAGTAGATGCAGCTCCTCCTTTTTATGCCCCAACTGTCTGTCCAAGACAGCCATCTCCTGCTGCTGACCTGTTACCTGCATTAAAGAAAAGTAAAGAATGCAAAGCCTGACAAAGTGCTGAGATGGAGAATATTTAGTCCAGCTAAAGGTTGTGTGGGGAAATAAGGAGGTAGTCTAATTCTCACAATCCTAGCTGCAAGAGTCAGGAAGGCCAGGCTGGGGGGCTGCAGGCATAAAATGCCTAATAAAGGCCTTGAGCTCACATAGGTAAAAACACTTAAATCACAGCAAAAACAACAATATGATAATAATGATTGTCCTTCAGGATATGGTTTTCAAAGAACTTTCATATCTATATTTTATTCCAATTGGCAACCACCTTGGCAATGGAAGTTAGGCAAGGATTTAAAAAATTTATTCATTTTGTAAATTTAAAACTTATAATTTTAAGGGCAATACATATTTAGTTACAGAAAAGCAGAAAATGCAGACATGCAAAAGGAATAGAAAATATTCACAATCCCCCCCTTATCAGATGACCATGTTTGTACTTTGGTATAGACTAAAAATTCAAACACAAGTATACATAAACACATTTAACATAAATGTTCTCAGAGCATATTGTGTTTTGAGACTCACTTATTCAATAATATATCGTACTGAGTTGAGATTCAAATTTGGGTTGGACTCTATTCTTAAGCACTAAGATATATAGCCTCATTTATGCTTTATACTTTATTATGTATTTTCCAGTCTTTTCTACAATCAAACATGTCTTACTTTTTATAATAGGTTTCCAAGCAGCATGAACTGGTTTTCGAGGTGTCTGCTGCCCTACCTGGCTTCTCAGCTTTTCCAGCTCTGCTCTGCGGGCCTGCAGGAGGGTCTCCGACTCTTTAAGCACCTGCAGGTGATGATCCTCAGTGCGTTCTGCGGTCTCGATGTCTTTTTGCAGCTTCTGCAGCCTACAAAGCACCAGCAGTACTGGAGCAAATTGGAAGGGAGACAGAGCCCCAAGAGCCGCCTTCCAGCACAAGCCCCTTGCAGGCCTGCAGAGGCCGTACTTACTCTTCAGTCAGTTTTTCCTTCTTCTTGTTTAGACACTGGAAGTCTGAGTCTTTTGCTGCAACAACTTTGTTTATCTCTTTCAAGATTTCTTCTTGCTGAATTTTGCGCTGCTCCAAATCCTTTGTGTCAGCCTGGAGCAATCTAAAACACACCTCTTTATTTCCCCCAGACTCCTTAGGCTTGACGTGCATTTATCATAGAGCAATTATTGTCCACTTAGAATCAAACTTCTCATTCATCTCACCGAGTACATCAGTGGCTGAGGGAGTCCACCTACCTGAGCTGCTGATCGGCTTTGACAAGGTTAACAGCAGTTTCCTGAGCTCTCCTTTCTAACTCCTCAGCATCTTTCTCAGTTTGCAATAAATTTCTTTTGGCATCAGTGAACTTTTCAACAGCATCTTTTGTCTAGAAAAGAAACTGTCATTAAAACCAATTCAGTTACAATACTCTCTCACGGCTACTGGTATCGTAAATTGGCTCAGCTCTTGGAAAACAAGACAATACAGAAAGACTGATAAAAATGTTCACTCACTTAGACTCTCCAATTCTCAAAAAAGAATTCAGAAGAACTATTACACAAAAATGCTCATTGTATACTGAAATAATATAAGACTTGACAAACAATCGATTCAGTAAGTGATAATGCATCAGCACAATGGAATACTGTGCAGTCTTTAAAATAATGACAATGTGGTAACATAGAAGACTGTTAATGATAAAATGTTGGCTGAAAATAAAATTTTAAATGGTTTAAGCACTGTAAGAGCAACTATAGAAAACTATCTTGTCAACAAAGACAGAAAGGCTATGCAAAAACAAAAATAGTCATCTGAGGGTGGTGAGATGGTGGATGATATTTTATTTAAAAATAATCTGTAATATTATTATATGCTATTTTTTTCACTTAAAAATATCTACCCCAAAACAACCACCAAAAAAACAGGAAAAGAAGAAATTAGGGCTTCCCTGGTGGCGCAGTGGTTGAGAGTCCGCCTGCCGATGCAGGGGACATGGGTTCGTGCCCCGGTCCGAGAAGATCCCACATGCCGTGGAGTGGCTGGGCCCGTGTGCATGGCCGCTAGGCCTGCGCGTCCAGAGCCTGTGCTCCGCAACGGGAGAGGCCACAACAGTGAGAGGCCCACGTACCGCCAAAAAAAAAAAAGAAATTAAAGGAAAACAAGAAATTTAAAAAAGAGAAGAAAAAAGTGAAAAAACAAATATCTACCCAATTAAGTGGCAAGGAAGTGATGCTACCAATAATCCCTCCACATAAAGATTCTTCCTTTACTCTAGATATTATCTTGTTAAGTAAAACCCCATTAATCTAAGGATGATTTAATTATGGCTAAGAAACACAAATATTTAATACTTTTGAAGTATTTCAAAATCTTCCTATATATGATTTGGCAAAAACATCATTTTTTTTTTTTTGTCACCTTGGTTTCTTTTTCTGTCTCAAATAAGAGGCTTAACATAATGTCACGAGAGGTCCAAAAACAGAGTATGGTTTGTACTTGGTTGAGCAGTGACTCACTCTTCTGCCAAAACACTCCGTGTTGCAGTTGCACTCAAGTCAGAGGCATCTGTATGTGAAGCTCGTCTAGTAAATACCCCGTGTGGATGCAAGAGGGTTTGGCCAGTTCCCAGAGAGCAAGATATTTCACCACACTTCTTTCCACTTCGGATAGCTGGTTTCTACTAGATTCATCAGCAAAGCATTGGACAGAACTCACTATACACTACAGAAAGCCAGCCACGTCTCTAAGTAGTTTTTTATCCCTTGTATGTCAGGTTTTAACAAGTCTGGCACATTCCTTACAAAATGTAGCACTTTCTCCTTTCCTCTTCCCTTTTAGCAAGCTGCTTCCCTGAGTCATTTTGGGAGGATGAAGGAGGAAGAGCTTATTAGTCTCGGTTCACTTACTATCTCTGCCAACTACTAGTCTCAGCAATTTTCTTTTATACACCAGTGATACATTTTTCTCTGGTCCTGCTCACACCTATTCTCTCACAGTAATCTAACATGTGACAGAAGAGGGAACTGATCACCTGGAAAGAGATAAGGAAACTTTTCCATTCTTATCAAAGCCATCACTCACAGAATTTCTTTAATAAATCCTTCATTTCAGTCCCTGGGTAATAGATTTCTATTCATTTAAATTGATCCATGTTGAAATAACAATATAAAAATAGTAGTTCCTGATGTGCCCCATATGGATTCGGGACCTTTGATTTTAATCCTGGAATTCCCATCTAAAGCTCTCTTGGTGAGTCAGAACTTTAGCTGTATGACCCTGGGCTAGACCAGCCTCTGAGCTACATGTGCGAACTGGGCTAATGACCATCTTACAACGCTGCCAGGAAGGTTAAATGAAGTGGTATTTATAAAATAGCCAATGTGTGGCCATAGCAGGGGCTCATAAAAGGCAGTTCCTTTTCTTCCCCAACTTTCTCTGTGTTTCAGTCTTAAGAATACTACCTCAGGCCCAAAAATATTTGATTTTATATTACTATCAACTTGGAGAACAAAGTAAGAATAAGAGTCTTGTGAGGTCCATTGTTATAAGAATATAAGATTGGGCTATTTAATAAACACAGATATCACAGCCCGAATAATTTTCAAAAGACACAGATAGGATACGGAGGTGGGGTGTGATAGGAACTAAATGACTTTCAGGAGCTTTAAATATGCTATTGCATTTAATTCATACTGAATTATACTAGGTTAATTCTAGCATAATTAGTATAGTCTAGGTTAATTAGTACAATCTAGGTTAATTATACTTCATTTAATTCATACCGAACAGCCTAGGTTTTCTTAGCCTGAATTTACACAGGAGGAAAGCAAAGCTCGGGGACTTAAGCAACTTGCCCAAATCCTCACAGCTCCTTAACTAGCAGAGCACAGACTGGCTTGGACCACTGTGCTCTTCACGTTTTCTTTCTAACCCTTCCTGCCGCCGCCGCCGCCGCCAGCAAGCCAGCAAGCCGTCTCACCCCAAGCACAGCAGCACATACTTTCTCGGTTGTGTGTGAAAGTTCACTCTCAGCTTCCGCCAGCAGTCGGTCAGCCTCCCTGAGCTCTGCTCGACGTTTCAGGAGGGTCTTCTCGATGCACTCAATTTCATCTACAATATCTTCATGGTGCCTGAGTGATTTTTCTATTTCTAGTTCATTCATAAGACTCTCAACATTTCCATCAATGAAGTCTCTAAAAAAATCATATATACACACTCATCAAGAGATTTTAAATGTGACAATATAGATACTTGTAGCCTAATGATAAAAAGATGCACAATGATTTTCTAATTTTATATGAGAAGGAACTGGACAGACAGCTACATCTGATTAAGTTCAATATCTATGCTTACCTTTTTACTCAACATGGCATACTGTTGACAATAAGTGGATAATATGTAAAATGTATGAGGCAGTTGTTTTGTCCTTTTAAATATAAAGATTATTTTTTCATCAGCACTTGGTCAAGACAATGCTGATACTTCAATTCTTCTGTGGTATAAAAATAAAACAAACCACTGCCTCAATAATCATCCATTCCCTCAAAACTATCCTAAGTTTCTACTAGAGTAAAATTATGGTGACGATATTTGACAAATCAGAAAGCGTAACACAGGACTTGGTAACTCAAGGTTAAAGTCAAAATTATTTGAAAACGGGACTATCATTGACAGAAAAACATGAAAATAAATTCAACCACATATTAACAGATTAATTCTTCTTTGGACATTTTTGTGTTATCCAAATTCCCTAGAATGATCATTTATTATACATTTATAACTAGGAAAAGAAGTGGTTCTCCCACTGCACTACACCCCCCTCAAAAAAACTTCACCTCCCCCATATACACCTACAAAAATGAAATAACCATCCCCCAAGCCTTCAAACATCTAGTCCCAACCTTCTCTCGGTATGACCCTTGGTTTTCCCTGCCAGGTCTATCAGTCACTCTTGCGTTTGCTCCTAGAAGGCAGAGACCATATCTCACTCACCTCTATGTACTCCACAGGTCTCCCCGCAACCCTGGTACCTGGGCCAGTCTGGCTTAAGGGACAAAAACTGGGGAACTGTCATAATTCATGGTCTAGTGCAGAAGATGGGCTTCTACATAACTGACCCATGCAGCAGATACAAGCATTAGCTAACGGACCCTATGCCAGATGCTGGGGCACAGAGAGGGAGGCCCCGCTACTGCCCTTCTGGGTATCTTACAACATGGTCTGAACAACACTACGCCCAAGGTTGCCAACTCCAAACTGTGGGAGCCTGAGATGAGAAAGCTTTTCTGTCAGAGGGGATCCCTAACCTTCATCTGGAAAGACACTGGAGTTAGGTGGAGGGCAGGTCGGGAAGCCATTTCAGGCAAAGGACAGCATGTGCAGAGGTGGGGAGGCAGGAGAAAATGTGGTGCTCGGGGAAACCACAGCAAAGTGTAGGGCCAGAGTAAGTACCGTGTGGGAGAGAAGGATAAAAAAGAGAGGTAGGGTTCAGATTTGCAGGGCAGTATGTATGCTGGTGGGAACGAGAGACACAGGGCAGCGTGCACAGTTAGGTCTGCAGCCATGTCGAGGGTGGGATGGAGAGAAAGACACTAGACCTGGAAGGCCTGACCTAGGATGAGGATGACTAAAGGCCAGGGCAGTGGAGACGAAAGAAGGGGACCAGTTTGAGAGCTCTTTGTGTACAGAGTCAGTAGGACTTGGAGAGCAGCTGGATCCCTGGGGGAGTGAGGGAAAGGCAGGTGTTGAGGACACCCAGCATGTTTTCAGCCAGGGTAACTGGGGAGGGGTGGTGGTTGTGCCATTCTCCAAGAGGGACTACAAGAGG
Organism: Delphinus delphis; assembly: GCF_949987515.2. Classification (NCBI taxonomy): domain Eukaryota; kingdom Metazoa; phylum Chordata; class Mammalia; order Artiodactyla; family Delphinidae; genus Delphinus; species Delphinus delphis. The sequence continues at coordinate 13,495,862 of NC_082688.1, forward strand.
AGCTGATACGGATTACTGGCCAAAAGAACTTAGACTTCTACTGTCCCATATGCTAATCTCCACGTGGCTATTAAATTAACTCTGTTCCTCAGTTCTATTAGCTACATTTCAAGTACTCAATAGCCACATGTGGCTAAGGCTACTGTTTTGGATAATACTGATCTAGAACATTCCCAAGATCACAGAAAGTTCTACTGGACAACACTGATTTAGGTTACCTTAATGAACTAATATCATATTCATCTGAGTTATAAAGATAAAATGGCTAATAATTACTTTCGCTGTTGATGTTTCTGAATGGTTCTATGCAATTCTTCTACTTCGTGCTCTAAGTCTCTCTTCTCTTGCAAAAGATCATCAATATTATGATGCAGTTCTTCTATTTCTTTCTCACACTGCCGCTTGGATACTCTCATCCACTGTTCCTGTTTCTTTGATTTTAAATGCTGTATTATGTCTTCCAATCTGGAAACTTCATTCTCCTGAGCAAAGAAAGAAATGCAATACTGAAATATCACATGATGTTTCCCCTTCCTCCTGCCCAAAACTGAAATTAACAGTGATTAAAGTGGTATCTTTTTTTTTTTTTTTTAAAGTGGTATCTTTGACCTGATAATAGTGGTAGCTTCTAAGACTTCAGTATGAAAAGAAAAATTAAGTCAAGCCAATTTCTTCACGTGCCATAGATGAAATTGACGGACCAACAGATCTTATGACTCTTCCATCAGTCCAGCTATGGCTGATAAATAGTCACCAAGCACCTCCTGTGGATAATGTCTGGCTCCAGAGTTCAGCATCTAGCAGAAGACACAGACAGAGGTCTCTCCCTCCTCTGCGCACATGGGAGAGGAGTTGGCTGAGAAGGATGCCTAGAGGAAGTGGTGTTCTGCCTGGTTTTGAAGAATAAATGAAATAGGAAACGACTACGCTGAAGAAATAATGTGCAAATGTAGGGAGGTATAAAGGCACACCCGGGAAACTACAGGAACAGCCGGGTACTGGTGGAGGGTAAAAGAACCAACAGAATTGCTATAAAAACAGTGTGCACTGAAAAAACTGCAGAATGACACGAGTAACTACCATTTTTAACCATGTAAACATCCACAGTCCCTCTGAAACTAGTCTGACCTACTAAAATGGGGCTGGTGGCTTGGCACCCAGGTATCCTAGTCCTTTATCTTCCTCTCAATCCGCTGAGAGGAAAAGGAAAAAATAAAGAGCTCCAGGTGCCTTAAGTTTGAAGGAGGCCCTTGTAATGCATTTTATTTCTTTAAAACAGAAAAGTTATAAAGGAAGCTAGTGATTAGGAAGTAATCATTTCTTAGAATTTAGCCTAGAGGAAAATATGAAATACAGTAAAAATTTATACACAGTTAAATGAACTACACAGCCTACAAATAAAGAAATGTTATGCAGTCATTAAAATACTGCTTAAAAACGCTTGTAAAACCATGGGGAAAATGCTTGTAACATTAAGTGGGAAAAACAGGACACAAAATTATGCACACAATAAGAACTATGAAAAGAAAGAAAGAATAATCATTAATTTCACCACCCAGAGATAACCCCCACCAAAACCTTACTGTACGCTGCTCTTACATGTGTTTGTACACAAGCACACATAATATGTGTATGCACAGGCACAGGCACTAGTATGTGAATATGCCTATACATACACATTAACATAGTACTGGTCAACAGAAAAATATGTAAAAAGCTTGCTAAAAATGGCTATTTTCTGGACTGAAAGCATTTTTGTTATAAAATGGTTAAACCAGGTTCGTAGAATGGCCTGGTACCCTAACTCCTGTCCAGAACAGTGTTTTAATAAGAGGATGCTTGCTCAGTTCTAAACATCAGCCTTACAAACACACTTTTGGGGTATAATCCATGCATAAGTAGGTCGACTCATTAAGTATATAACCTACTCAGTCTCCCATGGAAGCAGTGTGGACAGGGGTCTTGTGTCTTTCCACTTACTAAGTTATGGTGCTCCGGGACATTGCAGTGCAGCACGCCCACTGGGATGAGGGGGATGGAGAAGTTGGGGGGTGGAGGCCCATATACGATGGGGGCCCCAGCGGGAGGCGGGCCATAAACAACAGTGCCAGGGGTGAGAGGTTGGCTGTTGTTGGGCAAGGGAGGAGGTGGTGCATACAGGGCCATGCCCTGGGGTACAGGAGAACCATCGGGAAACACGGTATACATCATGTATCCAGGAGGAGGCACAAATGGGCGGTCCTCTTGGTCATCCAGCTCACTCTCTTCCTGGCTATCTCCTCCACTGTCTGCATCTTGAAACAAAAAAACAGAAGAGCGTTTTATTCCCATGGCTCACTAGGTAAACATGTCAGTAGAGAACAGCAGTGTTTAGGCCAAGATACCAGAGATGTGAAAATAAAATTCTGTAAAAAAGGTCAAAAGCAGTTTTGAAAAGTGGATCAAACAGGGATGCAAATTATTTTCACCAGGTGAACTTGAGTTTTTCTTTTTTTTTTAAATGAATGAACTTTATTTTTTTTAATTTAAAATTTATTTTTGGTTGCATTGGGTCTTCGTTGCTGTGAGCGGGCTTTCTCTAGTTGCAGTGAGTGGGGGCTACTCTGCGTTGTGGTGCGTGGGCTTCTCACTGCGGTGGCTTCTCTTGCTGTGGAGCACGGGCTCTAGGTGCACGGGCTTCAGTAGTTGCAGCATGCGGGCTCAGTAGTTGCGGCACTCAGGCCCTAGGGCCCGCAGGCTTCAGTAGTTGTGGCACATGGGCTTAACAGTAGTTGTGGCACATGGGCTTGACTGCTCCGTGGCATGTGGGTCTTTCTGGACCAGGGATCGAACCCATGTCCCCTGCACTGGAAGGTGGATTCCTAACCACTGTGCCACCGGGGAAGTCCCCTGAGTTTTTCTTATACCTATCTGTTGGTTTTTTCCATCTTCATTCATTCAGCAACATTTGCGTGCCTGCTTCGTGCTACGTAAAACACCAACAGAGAAGTGCTGTGAGATACCACAGCCTCTCTCAGTTGTTGGTTCTCTTACTTATCTCCCCTATAAGCAGGAACTAGTTTTTTTTTTTTCCACTGATGAAGAAAGCCTAGCACACAGCAGGCCCTCAATAAATAGTTCCTGAATGAACAAATTCTCAGAAGGTAATATTCCCATTTTACAGATTAGCAGTCTCAGAGTGGCTAAATAATTCCCCTAGGATAACACAGTGAAAGTGCCAGGATTTACCCCAGGTCTGACTCTTCCCCCTGGAGCTCTGGAAGACAGACCTGTAACACTTCATTTCAGTCGAGCTAATTAGTGCCATAACATGAGGATGTAAACTGCCACGTTCCAGGAGTGGAGGTGAAGATGTCGCTCAGTCTGCCGGGAAAGGCAGGGAGAAGGAAGGGTCCAGAAAAGGAGTGTTGTTTGAGGACCTGGGTCTTGCTGAAGGATGAGTAGGAATAGGTTTGGGAGAGAAAGGAGGAAGCAGGATATTCTGAACAGAGGGTTCAAAACATGGAGGTGTGAGAAACGTGGCATGCAGTGGGTATGGCTGACATGTGGGAGAGTGATGGAAGGTGAGACAAGAGGTCGTTGGCCAAGACCAGGTCACAGAGGGCCCTGCAGAGCAAGGTAAGGAGTCTGGACTGTGTCTTATGGATTTCAGGGAACCAATAAAAGGTCATTAAACAGGCAAGAGAAATGCAACTTCCCTGATGTAACTTACCTCTATTTGAACATGATTTATGTAACCCACTCCTGATGGGAGAATAAACCCAGTATCCTGAAGTAGGTGGAGGTGCACTGTGTTCCTTCCCATCCTGCCATGGTTTTCTAACAGGAGTTGAGGCTGCATACTTTAGGCCGACACCAGAGTCCTTGGTGGCCTGGGAACTGTGGCTGGAAACCTAAAATAAATGACAGCAGAGCATACTATCTCTTAACAAATAAAAAGGCCGATGTGGAGAAATGTCAAAGTCTAGAGCGAAGTTGAGAAAGAACTGGTTTCTTTTCATATATCGTAATCTCATTTTTCACAGGCAGAAACGAGACGTGATTACGTGGTCATATAACCTGCATGGGTGTCAGCCTCCCGTCTCCCGTACTCATCTTTCCTGGTGGTTTCTCTTCTTTTGCCTAGTCCTTGATGGCCCAGCAACTAAGATCAAGGAAACAGGAGCTTGCAAGGCAAGCTGGGATATTAGTCTCCTGTTGTGCCAGGAGCTTGGAGTGGCTTTAGAGCTCTACTCTGTTACTCTCCCTCTCCTTTCAGTTATAAGTCGACCCTCTAACCTACACTGCTTCCACCTGCAGCCCTGGCTGTGACACGGATGTCTGGCTTCCTTTAGATTTCTGGGAGGAGGATTTCAGATTCTGCTTTTCGGGGTTCTGATTAAGTCTGAACGACCTGGGGATCCTAGCATGTGGGAGCTGCTTCTCCTGACTGCTGTTGTCAGCTGATTCTAGCAGCATGTTGCCCAGCTCCTCTGCTTTGGATAAGAGCCACTTACAGTCCTCTCCTTCCTTCCCACATTCAGGCTGCAAGCCCTGACATTTTGCTCCCTGAACACCCCTCAGTCCATCTCTGCTCTAGCTCCACTGCTCTGGCTCTGGCTTCTTCCATCCTTCACCCGAACAAGTTCAAACAGCCCCACACAGAGTTCACCCACTACAAGTTTAGCCTCCACACTCCGCCTGATTATTCTTCCTAAACTACAGCTCTGATCATAGCACACTCAACTGCAGTTTCCCAAGGCCTACATAATTAAGTGCAAGGGATTTTGAGGCCCTTTTTTTTTTTTAAAAAACAGCATGACCCCAATCTACGTTTCCTGTTTCACCTTTCATTGTTCCCATCCAGCCCTCCAGCCCCACAAGGGGCTAAGCCAACTCTCCTTTTCCTCACAAGCTGTTCCCTCCCTCCTGAAAGCCCGTCCTTTGAGGGTTGCTAAGTGCTGACTTCAAGCTCCTGTTTGTGAAGCCTTCTTCCCTAAACATCCCCATGAGATAAATCTTTAACATTTCTCTGCAACTGGGGCACGGAAGTCCAGTCTGTTGTCACATGCGTGTCACTGTTTTGTAATTACATTGGTGTGCTTGTCTTCCCCACCAGCCCATGAGCTCTTTGAGAGCAGGGGCTATATGATTCATCATGGTTCCCCACCAAAGCCTTGTACTTGACCTAGACCTAAGTACTGAATGAATGTGTTAAAAGGAAATGCAATCCAGGTGCTACTTTTCTGTCTGAGACTCTATAATTCTACTGCCATTTTCAAAAGGCTCTCTGGGCTCAAGTCACTTTATCTACCCTTATAGGATCCTTGTTCAGGGATCCCACACATACCACCTGAGCATGAGTGGGCAATTGCCACATTCCTTGGGAATGCCCCATTTCCATCTCACACAGCACAAAGTACTTAAGAACCTCAATGCATGGCTTAGCCTAGATATGTTGTTCTTGAGACCTGATCACAGATTTAGGGAAGGCAACACAGTCACACTTTCTTAAAGAAAAGTTAGTATATATTCCCAGCACCACAGACTTCCTACTTTTGATGATGATGGTGGTGGCATAAAGTACCAATAGCCTCGTCTTTTGAAAGGATCTGCCATGCTGCTGATGTAATCATTCTGATAAGAAACTTCACGTCGGAGTTCAGCAATTTCTTCCAAAACATTTTCAAAGCCTCCTCTGTTATCTGTAAAAGGAAAGCCATTCTGTGAAGCTGGGTATGAAATCATCTACTTCCTCTCTCTCTCAAAATACAAAAGTGATTCCACGAGAGCCAATGACTTTTATCAGTTCCTCAAAGCTGCCGTTCAGCCTGTCCTTTGGTAATAAATTTTTGTTGACACTTAAAGAGGATAGACATATCCTACTGCTGTTCACTTATAAAGTGAGCCAGAGAAAGAACAGATTTGTAAACAGTATTTCTTTTGAAAATACAAACATAAATCTCTCTTTGTAATCAAATCCCTTGATACTGCACTTACTTACATTTAAAAAAGTGCTTTATTTATTAAGCTAATTATCACAGCTCTATAAATCGAGCATGGAATTAGTCTGTAACCGTTAAATAAATTTGCTAAAGGTAAAAAACAAACACGATGATTTAATTTTAGAACTACAAAACCACTACCAAAATCAAAGCCCAATACCTTACCAGCCCCAGTGAGGTCTAGTAAATTCCGCAGTCTTGCGATCTCTTTCCTTTGTCTCTCCATGGTCTCATTCAGTTTTTCGATTTCTAGCACCTGTGAGTTTGCTCCTCTGGTGCCTACCTCGACTTTCTCCATCTCAATTCGAAACTATTAAAAAATCACATATACAAAGTTGCCAATGAATATTCTTTCCCAGATGCATGTCTCCTTGCAGTAAGATTCTAATTCTATAATTTTTTACTTACACTTTACTAACGAGGAACTGCATTACTCCTTACATTTAAACCATGCAATGCCTGGCACACGGCAGAGAATCAAGTACCGATTGGCTATTGGCTGCACCTCAAAATTCTTTGAGATGTCGCCTACACTAATTCAATCTTTTAGGAACTGATAAGTACCCAGTAAGGAGGCGGTCTCATGGGGGTACCAGCACTGACCTGCTCCTCTTTATCCCTGAGGAGATTCTGCAGGAGTTCGATCTCCGCTTCTGCTCGGGTCAGATCCCTGGCGGCTTGAGCTGCCTTTCTGCTGAACCTCTCTGTTTCCTGCAGCTCCTACAGGGACAGAGGTGTGAGAAAGGCACCACTGCTATTGCAGGCTGCCCTCTTTATTTCTTTCTTCCTCTGAATGAGTCTTCTGCTTTCATCAGATCGCCCGCCTGGCTACTCCATGCACACGTAGTGCCAAGTCCCAGCTTATCTGTGCTGTTCCTATGATTTGGCAGCTCACTCTGGCACTCTCTGGGGGCCAAGTGGGCAGGGTTCTGCATCAGAAAGAGCAAGGACTAATTTTTTCTTCTCTGTTCTACAGTCTTCCATGACTGGTGTCTCTGTGGACCCCCATGGTTAGATTTTCCCTCCTATGATTTACTGTCTTAATCTCATAAGCATTTGCATCTTATAAAGACTATAACAGACTTATCTCAGTCAGGAGTCATAATAACCCTGTGAAGTGACATATTGTCATCAGACTGCACGAGATGACAAGGACAAAAAGTTGAGGTTCAGAAGGGTTATACAGCAAGTCTTGAAGACCTCTGTTCAGATGTGTATTGACAGGTGCCTCCCTAAGCAGAGACCCCTACACTTTGAGATTAGGATAGTATATTTCATTTGATGTCTCCTTTGGGACTCAATAATAGAGTACAGGACCCATAGCAGGGTTGTGACGGGGGAAATATAATCTTCAGGTCTGAAGAGGAACAGACAACTTTATGGTGGTTTATAAAAGAGCCAAAGTCTATAACAAGAGATCAATAATACAAGTTGCTATGTTTTCTGACAGGGGCAGCCCTGCTGGAAACTTGTTCTGTACGTGGGGAGTCACCTCTGCGCGCTCCTGGTTAATTTTCATAACGGTTCCATGAAGGGACTTGAGCTGGTCTTTGGCAGTGGTGAGCTCAGCTGTGGCCAGCTTATCAGAGGCGGCCACGGCTTTCTTTAGTTTCTTCAGTTCTTTATCTAAACCAAGAAACTGTGCCTGAGATTTGGCATCTTCAAGTTTCTTCTAAAATAAAAGAAACACTAATTAAAGAGATGAATCATTTGGTAGCAATGAATTAAGACAAAAGCCCCATGAGGGCAGGGACTCTGTTCACACACCCCATGCCTAGAACCATACCTGGTACTCAGCAGGTGCTCCTGAGTGAATAAATAAATAACAACATCTCAAAGCTGTATGATAACTTAGAATGAAATCAGTATACTTAGTCAAGAATCTTCGTGATCATAATCCATTCATTTGTTGTAGAAACATTTCTTGGCACCATCACCAAGCAATGGGCCCGCCCCTTGTGATCACGGAGTCAGGCACTGGGCATATGGTGGTAAACAAAACAGACTTGGCTGCTGCCCTCAAGGAGCTTATGAGAGACATGTATTAAACAAACACTCAGACAAATGTGTAACTAACACTGTGCTCACTGCTATCAAGGGACAGAACAAGGTACTATGTGAGAGGCCAGCAGGGGAGACCTAGATTGGTGGGGGGAGGGCTTTCCGGAAGAAGAACGGTGGAGGGACATGGTCCAGGAGAAGGAACGGCCAGGAGGGAAGACAGAGCTTGGGAAGAGTCAGGAACTGAAAGAAGCAGCACGGTAAGAAAAGGAGAGAGCTCAACAGAGGCGAATCATGCAAGGGCTCAGAGGCTGAAGAATTTTTGTCTTTACCCTAAAGACAACAGAAGCTGCTGGAGAGAAGGGGAGACGGGGAGGGGCTGACAAGAGCCTATTCATGTTTTTGGAAGAGCGTGTTGGCTGCTCTGTGGAGCAGGTCATGAGTGGAAGTGGGGGACTGTCAGGTGGCCACAGCAGTTGTCCAGAAGTGAGATGATGGCTGGATGAGGGTGGTGGCACTGGAGAAGGACAAAGTGCAAATATTCCAGAGAGATTTTGGAGGCAGACTCAATAATACTTGGGAACTGATGGGTTCTCAGTGAAGCATGAAGCAACTCATTCACTGGGGCTGGGAGAAGGGAGAGGGTAGGTGTGAGACATGAGAAGGTATGAAACAGTGCAGCAAGGGAGTGGCAAACATCTATAGTGTTACTGCTATGCCTGGATGGGTGACTTTTTCTTCAGGAATACTTAGCCATGGGTGCAGGTCTACAGAAAGCAGATGGCTGCAGTTCTGTCATAGAAGATAGGAGAAAAGAGCAAGGGATTTGAGGATACTTGCAAAAAACAGCGAGAGTGGGAGACCATGGAATTTAAGTTGGACAAGGAAGAAAGTAAAGACAGGAAAGCCTAACACACAGAAAAGGTGGGGGTAATGCACTGGGATTATCAAGAAGGTTGAAAACCTGTCAGCATGACTCATCCCAATAGCATTTAAGCCCCACCTCACTGACTCTCAAGTCACTCCTTACATCCCAATTCTCTTGCTTCCATCTAGCATGGCACCCTTGTCTCAGGCTCTTGATTCGATGACATGCATCTAGGTCTCTCTAGGTCAGGTCCACCTCTGGGCCAGCAATGCAGCCAGAGGTGACCGCGGATCACACCCCTCTCAGCTGCCCCATTGCTGGGTGCAGGACCCTGGCAGTGGGGACTCATATGTCTCTTTCCTAGTCTTGCCCACCTTCTTCTCTAACTCTTGGAGTTGGGCCAGAATTCTCTCCTTCTCTTCATCAGCTTCCTGAAGTTGGAGATCTGTAAGGCCTTGGATTTCCTCCATACTTTTTAGATTTTCTTGTAAATAGTGAATTTCATTCTCTAATTGCTGAATTCTTGCTTTGTGTTGCCTCTTGTCAAAATTAATCTGTGAAGAAATCAAGTTTCAAAGATGATTTTTAAGCAAAGTATGTTTTGAGCAAAACAAAAACCTTCTAGAGGATTATGTTTCATTTTACTAAAGAGTAAAATGAAATACTGTGCTAATGAGTTACTGCGGATGTGGCTTTATCACAACTGCTCTCTAGGATCCATTTTAATGTTTGCCTCATCATGAAAATAATTACATCAAAAACTCAGATTCTGGCACTATACTACACTCTAGCGATGTTGGATTATCCACTTGCACGTTAAGAAACATCTCTCACTTGCTTCCAAAACAAGGAAAACACAGTGTCACAAAGAAGCCTGACTTTGACATCAGTAACCACATTTAGAGTTGAATTTTAGTCACACCTAGTTTGACTTATTAGGAGTGAAACTAACAACAATTACACTGTATTTAAAAAAATTATACCTTTATTAATTATACCTTAATAAAGGTATACCTTATAAAGGTATACCTTTATTAAGGTATAATCTACATAACAGACACTATTTTCTTTCTTTCTTTCTTTTTTTTTTTTTTTGGCTGTGCCACGCAGCTTGTGGGATCTTAGTTCCCCATCAGGGATCGAACCCTGGCCCTGGGCAGTGAAAGCAAGGAATCTTAACCACTGGACCACCCGGGAATTCCCTACACTGTATTTACATGAGAAAGGAAGCACTGTAATTTGCTGAAAAATATGAATGTTTTCTGAACACTTCCCTCTAGCTGCCTCTTGCCCTTCTCTTACTCTTGCTTCAAGGTCTCTCTCACAGGCCTGCCTGAACTCTTCTTGTCCGCTGGCCAGCTTCTCCTGATGCAGAGCCACTTCTTCTTGGAGTTTTCTCTCTCTCACTTGAGCTTCCTCTTTTTCCCACTGGGAACGTGTAAGGATTTCACTGAACTGTTTCTGCAAATCAGCGAGACTTTTCCCTAAGACATCTGAAGGACTATGGATTCTGGTAAGGGGGGGAAAAAAAAGATGGTATAAGTGTGACATTTTATTTTTGATGCTGGATGCTGGGTGCAAACATGCCGGTAAAATTAGTGCAGAAGTAAAAAGAGTTGTGAGGAATGGGACTGGTGTCAATCCGTAGCAAATTACTGTGCACCTCCTGAGTGCAGATCATTGTTTTATTAAATGACTGTTGCCACTCTGAAAGCACAGGCTCCTGTCAGGCTAACAATGTGTGTTCAAAGAATAAATGTCCATTTCGTATATTCAAATTAGCCTCAGTTTTCTTTCGATATTTGTTTTCTATTTAAAATGCATAATGTGACTCTACTTCCTGACCATCTGCAGTAAGCTTTCAAGAATGAGTTACTCGTAAAACCTTTGTGTTTTTTAAATTAAATAATACCAAAAAGTACGAAAGATCAAAAAAATCAGTGACAGACACTTGAATTAAGCAATCTGTGTCTCAATCATGGTAATATGATAAGGGAAAACGGAAACCTTACAAAAGAACTCAGCCATTAACAGTAGTTGGAAAGGTGATTTCATCATTGAACCCCACATTCACAACTCAGCCCACTCTCTACCTGGAGGTCTCGAGTTTCCATTACCTCATCTCCCCAGCTCCTGATTTCAGTTTTCTCCTTAGCTCATCTACACGAGCTGCCACTTCTTCTGGACGAATCAAACCATCAACTACATGGTTAAGGTGATTCTGGAAATCTTTAAGTTGCTGTTTTAACAGGTTATTGTCATGCTGTGGAGGGGGTAAAATGGAGAGGGGTAAAAATTACCAAAACAGAATAAAAAATACACCCAAATACACACACACACAGCCCATGTTATTTACCATATAACAGTTCCAGTCAACTCCCTTTACCAATTTTTTAAAAACCCTTTGCACTATGGCCGACAATATCTGAATCTTTTGATTAATCCGAAGTCACAAAAGACACAAACAGGCATTACGATGTGTCCTGACGTGATGCAAAAAAGTACGTATGAACACTACCTAAGACTGTCTTCTTGCCAAAGAGTAAATAACTTGAATCTAAATAAGCCTCCATATGTGACATAAGAACATGTTAATCAATGCCATGGGGATGCAACCACCAAAATCTAGACTATGGGAAACTCTACAGGACAAAGACCTGGTTTTCTTTAGTATGTAACAAAGAGAAAAAAAAGGAGCAAAACTATAGATTACAGGAGACAAGAGTCAAGTCATCCAAATGCAATGTGTGCACCTTATTTGGATTCTGATTCCAACATAACACTTCTAAAAAATTTATAATTTGAACATTTTGTATACTTAAGGTATTTGACGATATTAGGGAGTTATTGTAATTTTTTTTTTTTTTTGTGGTACGCGGGCCTCTCAGTGTTGTGGCCTCTCCCGTTGCGGAGCACAGGCTCCAGACGCGCAGGCTCAGCGGCCATGGCTCACGGGCCCAGCCGCTCTGCAGCATGTGGGATCTTCCCGGACTGGGGCACGAACCTGTGTCCCCTGCATCGGCAGGCAGACTCTCAACCACTGCGCCACCAGGGAAGCCCAGGAGTTATTGTAATTTTAAGGTGTAATGATAGTATCCATGTTTATGCCTCTTTTTTTTTTCTGGCCATGCTGCGTAGCTTGCGGGATCACAGTTCCCTGACCAGAGATTGAAGCCAGGCCATAGCAGTGAAAGCTCGGAATCCTAATAACCACTAGGCCACCAGGGAACTACCCTATGCTTCTTTTTTAAAGCCTTATTTTTTAGAGATACATACAATAGTACAGTATTTACAGATAAAATCAGATGTTTTGGATTTACTTCAAAATAATTCAGTGTGTGAACAAGTGTGAGGGGTGAGGTGTGGAGGGTATTATAGATGAAATAAGACTGGCCATGTGTTATAGATGAAGTAAGGTAGTCCATGTGTTGAAACTGTTGAAGATGAGTGATATATACATAAGGATTCATTTTAGTATTCTATTTTTGAATATGCTTGAGAATATACATAATTCAAACTTAGAAAAAACAAAAAACACCTTCCCATAATACTCAGCTTTATCTGCCAATCAACTGAAAAGTGGAACATCTAATACTGAAGTTCTCTAATAGCTTACAATTCTCTATGGGAGTATCTGTTATATGCTAGGATATTTTCACTAAGAAACTAATGAACATAACTAGACCCCAGAATTAAATCCAGACAGTACCACTTTCAAGTAAAAAGAAACTGCTAAAATTTCCCTAAATTGTACAGAAAAATAGTTCTATGTCCTAAACTATTAACTATATTCCCCTGAATACCTATATTCTACTTAATTGATTTTCTTCAAACTTGGTATAACATTAGGTTTTTTGGTTTTTTTTTTTAACACTGTTAACTAAGTTGGAGAATTAGCATTGCAATGAACGTGCCTGTCCACCATATTTGCACTACTTTCTAATCCTGGCCACAGGTGATCTGACCCAAGGACAGCCAATCCACTGACTAGCCAGAAAACAAGTTCTCTCCCTCTCCAAAATATGAACCAAGATCCAGTCCAGCAAGTCTGTATGAGAGCTAGACCTGTAAGGTTATGTCAGCTTGGGGCTGGGGTTGATGCTGGGCCAAATGCAATGCCCAGGGAGACAGAGGAGAAATGAGAGCCACACAGGCCCTGGAAGGTTATCAGAGCAGCTCTGGTCACCAGCAAGCTGCCTGTCTCCTGCCTTGAGCTAGTGTTAGTAGGTTTTGGTTCACTGCAACTAAATGATTTCTGACAAAGATAAACGTAGGGTGAGTTTAACTTGTACTCCGCATCAGGAGGTCAGTAGGCCAAGTAACCAAAGGACCTAGTTCCAACTAAGAGAGTCTTACAGCATGGACCAGCATTCTGGAAAGCTGACCTCAATTTCTACCTTGGAGAGAGACCCCTGAAGTCCTGTTCTTTAACAGATGTGTACTGAAGTATTTATGGTTGAAATAAAGATGTATGAGATTTTCTTTAAAATATTCCAGCAAAAAAAAAAAATGTGGATTAATTGAAATAAGAACAGCAGAATGTTGACAATTCTTTAAGCTGAGTAAACGAAAGGGCATAAGGCTATCTTCTCTCCGATTCTGTGATTATTTGAAAATTTCCAAGGTAAAAATAAAAAATAATAATCCAGTGAACACCCAATACACACACACAACACACACAAGAATGGAAAACATGTATATCTTTTATGATATTTACTTCAGAAGCTGAAATGATAGCAGTAAAAATTAAATTCTAGGTAACTAGATTTTCTTAAACTTTGAGAAAAAAATATTCAAGGCATTGGAAGAAGAGAGAGAGAATTTGGGTGAGTTTAGTCTTATTTGTCACAAATCCCCCTAGATGAATATTTGGAGCCTTCCCCCAAACCACAATAACTCTGCCCCTTGATTTCTGGTGAAGTATAACAGCTGCCACCTACGTCAGCTAAGTGACCCCTGACCTCACAGATCTGGAAACCTGCGTGTTGATCCAGGTACTTGTTTGTTCAGACGTATGTCCTCTTTGAGAGCGTTTAATTACCTAGAAAATCCTGTCCACTTGCTTCTCGGGCAGTTTGTCGGGCAGATTATTGTGACAATAGCTATAAAAATAGTCTGCCAAAGAAAACTCTCAAAAATGTAAAATGACTGCATTTTTAATGACATTCCTTCTGAGAAGGAGACTGAAAACTTTACAATTAAGAAGTTCTACTGCAACTCATTCTAGTTAAATTCCTGGATAATTACAAAGATATTTCAGTGGAAGAAGAATGCATCAATCTGATAATTTTAGCTCAGTCTGGTAACAAAGCCGCTTCTAGCGGAAATGCAAGGTACTGCTGTCCTCCATGAGTTTACCTAGTGTTCTCTGTTTACTATCGACACTGCCTCTATCTCTTAGCACCATAATAACAACACAAAGGATATGCATATTAGTAATCTTAAAATAATCGCAACAGAGGTTATGGTACTATCCCATCCAGAAGTCCTTTTTTCTAATAACTCAAGTAGCTTACTACATGTAAGAGCAGGTTGTGAAGTGTCTGACATAAAGATGGCAACATCTTTGGGTGTCCCATATAAGAATGTATTGGGAGCCAATAAGTCTCTACCTGCAGCTGTTTAAGTTGGGTGCGGAGCTCACTATTTTCTTGTTCCTTTTCTTCTGAGAGCTGGGCTTTTCCGAGTGCGTTCTTGAGGGCTTGCTTTTCTTTCTCAAGTTCTGTTTGAACAGCTGATTGTTCTAACTATTGCCATAGGAAGCGATGATACAAAAAAAGTAAAATAGCAATAATTTATGATCTAATAAGGCATAAATAAATTTACATACACATGCAATCCCTTGGGAGCTTTGGTTTTATAACAACTCAGTTTTACATTTGTACCCCCAAGTTTAAAAGCCCAAGGTAAGTTTTTCACATGCCTCCTTAAACTATTAATACATAAGGAAGAGCAAGCATCAGAATCAGCTCAGCCCAGATACACCAATTCAGAATCTCCAGGAGTGAGCCTTTAAAAGCTCTGTGAGTGACTCAACAGTTACTGCTCTCTTTTTCCTTAGACCAATATTTCTGACACTGTGGTCCTCAAATACCTGCATCAAAATCACTTGCTGCACCTGTTAAAAATACAGATGCCTGGACTCCCTCTCAGACTTGATGGGCAGAATTTCTAGGGCAAGTCCCAGGAATCTGCATTTAACAAGCATCACAAGTGATTTCATATAACTAAAGGGTACCAATCATAGATCTGTAAAGCAGAGAGAGAAGATCTGTTATGCTCCACAATCTCGATGTGTGGTTTGAAGACCAATCTTGGTAGTCCTGATGCAAGGAAAGGAATGTCCCTTTCAATACCATATGAATTTGTGAAAAGGCCAGGCTGCTGTAATATTTTTGTCAAGACTTATAAGAAAAAAAAATAAAGGACAATGGAAGTACAAAAGACAATGGATTTTAAGCCAGTAAGGGCTTGCTTAAAAACTTTTGAAAATTTATTTCAAAGAAGATGCTATCCAGAAATTGTATTTACTATTATTTAAAAATATGTATTTACTGTTATTTTAATTGTTTCCTTCCCAACCTCTTGTTTTCCACACTCTGATCAGGTCAACTATAGTTTTATAAAGCTTGGTACTCTTAAGAAATATAACACTGACAACTGGCAAATGGTCATTTGATATCATTTGGTATCTAGTAAGTAAAGGAACACAAAGTAATTACAATTATTATAATAAGCCTATTTTTATATCCTTTTCTAATCATATGAATGCCATTTTACATGAATTCCTGGGATTCAAACTATCTTATTTTTTTTAATGATTAATTAATTTTAAATTATAGTTGATTTACAATGTTTCAGTATACAGCAAAGTGATTCAGTTATACAAATATATATCTATTCTTTTTCAGATTCTTTTCCATTATAGGTTATTATCAATACAAGATATTGCATATAGTTCCCTGTGCTATATAGTAGGTCCTTGTTGTTTCCCTATTTTATATACAGTAGTGTGTATATGTTAATCCCAAATTCCCAATTTATCCCTCCTCCCCCCTTTCCCCTTTGGTAACCATAAGTTTGTTTTCTATGTCTGTGAGTCTATTTCTGTTTTGTAAATAAGTTCATTTGTATCATTTTTTTAGATTCCACATATAAGTGATATCATATGATAGTTGTCTTTCTCTGTCTGATTTACTTCACTTAGTATGATAATCTCTGGGCCCATCTATGTTGCTGCAAATGGCACTATTTCATTTTTTTTTTTTACAGCTGAGTAATATTCCATTGTGTATAAATACCACATCTTTATCCATACATATGTCGATGGACATTTAGGTTGCTCCCATGTCTTGGCTATTGTAAATAGTGCTGCTATGAACACTGGGGTCCATGTATCTTTTCGAATTAGTTTTCATCTTTTCCAGATATATGTCCAGGAGTGGGATTGCTGGATGATACAGTAACTCTATTTTTAGTTTTTTAAGGAACCTCCACTTCTCCATAGTGACTGCACCAATTTACATTCCCCCAACAGTGTAGGAGGGTTTCCTTTTCTCCACACCCTCTCCAGCATTTATTATTTGTAGATGATGGCCATTCTGACCAGTGTGAAGTGGTACCTCATTGTAGTTTTGATTTGCATTTCTCTAATAATTAGCGATGTTGAGCATCTTTTCATGTGCCTGTTTTGAACGATCTTATTTTATTTAACTTTCATCCAGTTAGAAACTATTGACCCTCCTCATGTGCCAGGCACTGAAACAGGCATCTACAATCTGGGCATTCACTGTGCTCTGAGTCTAGCAGGAGAGACAGACAATCTAAACAGATGATTTCATACACAAGCTAAAATGCTTTGACTGAGCACAGGTTAAAGGAAAATCAAAGTAGAGTCCCGAATCCAGATTTTCAGCAGGCATAACAGAAGGTGAGGGTGGGCTTCCTGGAGGAAGATGCAACCCATTTGGCTAATAGCTAAACAAAACTGTATTTTAATGTGATCAAGAATATATTATAACTGGCCTCTGTCTTCCTCTCTGCCCTTATCTCTCACTCTCATTCCCTACTCCTCTTCTCGCTCCTGGCATATTGGAGGCATACTTTCAGCACTTCAAATGCATTAAGCTCTCTCTCCTTGCCTCTCTGCCTAGAACACATCCCTTACCTCTACCCTTTCACCTCTGCTCCCTCTGCACAGCCAAATCCTAGTTCCCCTTGAAGTCTCGGCTGAAACACCATTTCCATAGGGCAGTCTTCCCTGACCACCACCCCCCTAGCACAGAACCCTATCGTTTTCTTTGTCCGACACCTGTTTCACCTACCAGACTGTCAGCTTCACAAGGACATAACCATGTCTGTGCTACTCCCTACAGCATCCATGGCACCTGGCCCTTAATGGCCAATCGATAAGTATTTATTGGATGAATAAATATTTCACTAATTTTCAAGTATAATTAAACTAGTGGGTATTTCATCCAACCAGAACAGGAAGTAGCAAAGTAAAATTTAATATCAACTTAAAAGAGGTCTCTTAAAGCTGTTTTGAGAAAAAACAACTAGAATTTATTGATTACCAACTGCTAGGTGCTTTCAGGCCCATTGTCTCACTTACCCTCACCATAACCCGCTTTACAGATGATGAGGCATTTGTCAGAGGCTCAGAGCCATGAAGTGAGTTGCCCATGTTCACACATGGGTCATATTTAAGCTCAGAATGTCTGACTCCAAAAATGTGCTCTTCCCATCACTCCACATACATTATATTAAAAAGCGTTTAATCTTCG
The DNA here is from genome assembly GCF_949987515.2 of Delphinus delphis. NCBI lineage: Eukaryota > Metazoa > Chordata > Mammalia > Artiodactyla > Delphinidae > Delphinus > Delphinus delphis. The sequence continues at coordinate 13,513,501 of NC_082688.1, forward strand.
ATTAAATTAAAGGAAAGTTGTTATGTTAAGGCCCAGCCTACTTGGTTTCTAGATGGCTTTGTGCTCTTACTTACCTGGCTGAGCCTTGTTAGTTTTTCCAACTCTTCTTTGAGCTGGTTGGCTTCGGCATCCTTTATTTTTAACTGAGCCTCTAGCTCAGCCTCGTAGGCACTGAGATCTCCTTGGGTCTGCTGCAGGGATGCATTCACCTCATGCTGCTCCTGAAGGGCGCTTTCTAGCTCTGCAAGCTCCTGCAAGGATTCAGTGTTTTAAGTACAGAACCCTCAGTGTGCTGCTTAAGCATCTGCAAGTCATTACAAGTAACGTGAGCACTTAAAGTAAATGCTGGCCAGCCAGTGCTGGCCAGGCACAGAGTATTCAATGGCAATACGATGAAGCTGCAGGCTGTGTGAATCCAGGCTGGAAAACAAAAACACTGACTAAATGTAATAAGAAAAATCAGTAAGCTACAACATGTTTTCCAAAGTAACCAGTTGTGTGATACTTTAAATGAGTCTTATGTATTCGTAAGAAGAAAGAAGAGAGGAGGATAAAATTTAAGGCCTATTTTCCTTCAGACACTGGAATAAATGTTTTCACATTCATTATTTAATTACATCCTCACAGTAACTGTGTAAGGTAAAGTATTATCCCCGTTTTATAGATGAGGAAATGGAGAATGAAGATCTAAGTAAACAGCACAGAGCTGTGCAGCTAAAAAAAGGACAGAGTCAGAATATGAACTGAGATTTCTGACTCCAAAGCTCACACTCTTCCTGTTAAACCACAGTATGTTCACTTATCAGAAGAACAAAATGGGACTAGCACTCTCTAATATTAAGGATGAGAGAGAAGCTTAAACGAGTGTTAACAAGAATATAAGTACCTGTTGATTAGCATACCACAGTTCTGATTCATTTTAGCCTATTTTTTTATGATTACACATTATAGCTTTCACCTGTTTATTTGGAATCTTGAAGAATTAAACTATTCTGATTAAAGAGGAGAATCCTGTGATAAGAACTTCTATAGAAGAGTTTCTCAGTAAGGGATCAAAAGACCACCTGGCATCTGAATCATATGGGTTGCTTGTCCAAAATGCAGACACTACTTATAACCAACAGAGGATTAATATCCAGAATATATAAAAAGTTCCTATAAATCATTAAGAAACAGAAAATCCAATAGAAAAAATGGGCAAAGAATATGAATAGGGATTTCACTGAAGAGAAAAACTGAATGGCAAATAAACAGATGAAAAGTACTTAACATCTCCAGTAATCAAGTGAAAATGCAGTTAAAACAAGACACAATTTTGCACAGAGCATAGAGAAACAAGTTAAACAAACCATGAGGAAACAATCAGATAAATCCAGAACGTGGGACACGCTACAGAACTACCAGCTGGATTCTACACACACACACGCGCGCGCGTGCGCGCACCATGAAAGACATTCTTGGCACAATTGGGAAAATGTGAATATGGCTCAGATATTAGATAATATTAGGGAATTGCTGTTAATTTTCCTAGGTATAATAATGGTATTGCACTGATGTAGGAAAATGTCCTCATTTTTAAGAGATATGTACTGAAGGGATGATGTCATAATATCTGCAATTTTCAAATGACCCAGCAAAAAAAAAAGATATAGAAAAATATTTGTTGAATCTAAGAGAGCACACAGATGCTCAATGAATTATTCTTTCAACTTTCCTGTAAATGTAAAAATTTTCATAAAAAAGACATCATTTCAAACTCAGCACATTGGCAAACACTAAGTCTGACAAAATGTTAAATTTCCTGAATTTGATCTTTATTCTGTGTTTATCTTAGAAAATGTCCTTGTTCTCAGGAAACATACTGAAATATTTAGAAGCTAAAGAGCATGATGTCTACCGCTAATTCTAAAATGATTAAGAAAAAAATTTATATAACAATGTATATAAAATCATGTAAAATTTTATATGAGACAGAAAGCAAATGTGGCAAAATAAATTGGTGACTCTGAATGGAAGGTATAGTAAGCTATTCTTGCAACTCTCCTGTAAGCTTGAAATTATTTCAAAATTAAGGCTTACAAAATAAAAGTTAGATAACATTAAGGTGATGTCAAGGATGTGGTGTAATGGTAGCCCTTCACACTGCTGGGGGGAACAGAAATTCACAAAATCACTATGGACAGTAATTTGACAATATCTAGTGAAGCTGAGAAGGCACGTACACTCTGACTCACAGTTCCACTGTGAACACAGTCCCCATGCTCAGGATGTGTGTAAGAATGTCACTCTCAATATTGTAATAGCAAAAGAATGGAAACCACCTCAATATCCCCCAAGAGGAGAATGAATAAGCAATAAATTTGTGGTAGGCACATACAATGGGATGCTATATACATCAATAAAAATAGAGCTACATGTATCAACTTGCATAATTCTCAAAAACATAAACATGAAGGAAGAAAGGAAGTAGCCAAAGAATACATTATGTACTTTTTATATAAATCCTAAAATTATGCAAAACTATAATACGTATTGTTTATAGATGGATACACATATAATAAAAGAAGACAGATAGAGGGAAATGATAACCATATTCAGGATTTTGCTACCTCTGGGAGGGGTACACAGAGGGTTTCAAATATATCTGTATGTTTTAGTTTTTAAGCTGTGAGTACATAGTGTTAAATATTTTTGATATTCTTATATGTCTGATAAATTTCATAACATTAAAACAAATTAATTCAAATTTCCAAAGCCAGCCCTACTGAGGATGAGGTTTGGGAATCTGGGTTCTCCTGCAATGTAAAGTTTACCAAACAACTAAAACAGAGCAAGTGAAATCTCCAAATGAATGTCAACAAATCAAGCATGGAAGGGTATAATTTACAATGCTGTGTCTGTTATCTGTAAAATAATACTACAATTATGAAGTAACAGCAACAAGAATAAGAAAAATTATGTTATGCTTAATTTTGCTACACAAATAACAAAATATGAACATCTAATACAGTATTTGTAATAGCTATAATTTCTTATTCTTTAGAGTTATTTGATCACAATACTTTTCAGGGATAGCAATTCAGCTAAAATAATCTTCCTTTTCTTAGTAAGGGAAAAATAATGCTTCCAAGTGTATCACAACTAAAGGGAAAAAAAACCCCAAAACACTAAATAGCCCCTAACACTTTTGCCACTTATAATTGCACTGTGGCTAACTTCCTTAACTAACTTAACTTGGACATCATCCACTTCTGAAGGTAAGGAAAACAGACAAGAAGAAACAAATCATACCTTCCTCATATTTTCTGCATCTAAGGCAACTATTTCCAGTTGGTCCCTTTCCTGCTTGACCTCAGTCAATCTCTGCAGCAATGTCTCTTTCTCATCCTGTAGCCTTCTGCACTCATTCTGGGCCTGAGTAGCCTGGCCTTTGACAGTCCCCAGGTATTCTTGCAACCCACTGATGACACCTTCTAAGTCTTTCTTCAGGGCTTCATTTGCTGCTATCTGGCCTAAGCAAGACGAAGAAAGGGAAGACGATAATATATATAAGAAAATGCTTTCAAGATACATAATTACTGCATTTAGTCTCCTTAGCTATTGTTACTAGCTAAGAATGAAATTTTAAGCTTTCAATTATTTCCTACTATCTTAGATTTCATTTTCAAGATATAGTAATAGCTTTCCCCCCTATTATCCATGGTACAGGAGTATTAAGCAGGTACACAATAAAAATAGTATATTCATTGGCATTGCTTATGAAATGCTTAATACATGCTATAAAAAGTTTAAAGTAGTGATTTCCAAATAAAATAACGAAAAGTGTGCAACAAAACAGTTCTTGCTGCTAGACACACAAAACAAAACCAAGTCAAATCCCAGACTAGCAGCATTAACCTGTAACCTGAAGACTTATAAAAACAAACAAACCATATATTGGGTTTACTATGTCCAGGCACTTCATGAACACTATTTCATTTAATCTTCCCCAAACTAATGATCGTGACAGAAATAATTTATCCCAGGTAACACAGCTGATAATGGCAAAACAAGGACTGGGGTCTTCTTACCACAAGCCAAGGCTCTCATCACTTACAGTCTATTATCTTCCTCTTCCACTATTATGGCAATGTCACATTTTTTTTAAATGATTTTTTTAAATGGGTGGAAGATCTATTTTTATTATTTATTTAAAAAATTTTCTTTTTTGGCCACACTGTGCAGCTTGTGGGATCTTAGTTCCCCAACTAGGGATTGAACCTGGGCCCATGGCAGTAAAAGCAAAAGAGTCCTAACCACTGGACCACCTGGGAATTCCCAGCAATGTCACAATTGAAATTTGCACTGCAAAAATAGATCCTAAAATTCTTTCTGCAGTCTCCTTATAACCAGACACCGAATGCCTGATATCAACGGACTCTTTGCTCCTGAAAAGATTTTAGGCCTTAGAAGAAGACAATCACATGCCAGAGTTTATCATGATAATGTACGGATTTCTTGCCATAGTGACCTGACTCACTAGGACATCAACCCAAGAAAACTAAAATAAAAATTTTTAATTTTATTAAACATTTTTGAGTACTCTGCAAATATTTCCCTATCAAATACTAGTACTAACAGCTGAAGCATATTCAGCTAATATCTGGATTAATGCCTGTTATTTGTCTTTTATTAACACTGAATCTGATTTACCTTAAATCATACTTAAATTCTCACCTTCAGTAAGCTGTTGTTCAAGGTCCTTAATCTCTTCAGTTTCTTTAGCAATTCTAGAAAGTATCTCATCCAAACGACTTTCAAGTTGTTTGTACTGCTTGTTCATAATGTCAAGCTGTTGTTCTTTACCCCTCTTCTGAGCCTTCATATGGCACTGAATTGAAAAAAAAAAATAAAATCCCTAATTCTTTAAACTCTTATAAAAATAATAATCCTTAATAACATTTCTAGGGAAGAGTGGAAAAGAAAATGTAACAATTTGCATCTGTTTTGTGTCAGACACTGTTGTTTTCACATGAAGTTTTCATTTAAACCTCATGATAACTTGATGTGGAAATCATCTCCATTTTACAGATGAGCAAACTGAGGCTCAGGAAGGTTAAGTGATTTTTCCCAGGTAACAGCTAGTAGGTAATGCAGCCAATTTCAGTGTTCTTTGCACTGCACTAAAATGTATCTTTCCAAAAGGTTTCCCAAAAGTTAATTGATTATATATACATATATCCATAGGAAAAGGCTATATTCTAAAATGTTAACAAAGGTTATATCTGGGTGGAAAGATTACAAGAGATTTTTAATAAGTTTTTTTAGCTAAAAAATTTATAATAGACAAGTAATAACTTTTTATTAAAAAACATTAAGTATAATTTTTAAAAAGGTTTTTTTGGGGAAATACAGACATGAAATAAATACTTCCTTAGAATTCAAGTTTATTTTCTTTTTTTTTTAACTTCTTTATTATTGGAGTATAATTGCTTTACAATGGTGTTAGTTTCTGCTTTATAACAAAGTGAATCAGCTATACATATACATATATTCCCATATCTCCTCCCTCTTGCATCTCCCTCCCACCCTCCCTATCCCACCCCTCTAGGTGGTCACAAAGCACCGAGCTGATCTCCCTGTGCTATGCGGCTCCTTCCCACTAGCTATCTATTTTACATTTGGTAGTGTATATAGTGTCCATTCCACTCTCTCACTTTGTCCCAGCTTACCCTTCCCCCTCCCCGTGTCCTCAACGAGTTTATTTTCAATTCCTTATACAAAGAAACATTTTGCTTTTAAGTTCCATAAACTGGGAGTTGAGAGGGACCTCGAAGACCATTTAGCCCAGTGATTCTCAAGATGGAGGGCCCTATGGAGGCACACCCCTGCAACCACTACATACAGCTGCAACCACTACATATGCCCCTGGTGGAAAAGAGCTTCCACACACCCACACACACCCTGACAGTCATCGCTTTAGGGAGCTACTGTTAACTGAAAGGATTGGATTGTATTTCTCAGGTGTGCTGGGGGAAAAACTGAAAACTGATGACCTAGTCTAACTCTTCCTTTTACATGTGAGAAAACTGAATCTCAGATCCATCAAATGACTTGCCCAGGTCTCCTTAAGCAACTGTTCATATGGAGACAAAATAATTCCCCAGAGAACCTGTGCCCTCCCACTCACATCACACCCTCGCAGCCCACTCACATCACACCCTCGCAGCTCTAGTTTGCCCCCACAGGATCAGAGGAACAGAACAATAATAAATCAAGAGAAAGTTACCAGGAGAAAGAACTATATTAGTCTGAACAACGAACTCCATGCGTCTCAAGTCTAAGACTACAATTTGATTATAAAAGAACATTTCTCAATTTTACAAGTCTGCTGCCTCCAAAGACAAGAAAGAAAGTCTCTTCATTTCTGAAGAATAAATGAGAGGCAGCTTGATTGGAAGGTTTTTATTTTACTACTGGTAAAACGTGATGGATGTTCAAAACTCTTCTCCTACTCTCCCAAAATACCCATCTGAAGTCTTTCTGAAAAGATAACTGCAGATAAAACCTTAAATTCTAAGTAAATTTAGGATTTTTATGGCTCAAGAAAGAATTTTCAAAAAGATCTACACTCATATCTGTATCAATAAATCTTAAAAATTCACCATTAAAACTTCCACTGAAATCTCTACATGCAGGACAAAAAATTAGTTCAATACACCAATGATTTGCATTAAACACATGGGAGCAAAAGTAGATTCAGCGATTTTCACTACCATGGAGCTCACAATAGAGGTACTGTAAAAACAGGAACTTACATCTCTCACTCCTCCTCCTTTTTAAATCCTTTGTACACAGAGAGAGAAAATGATCATACCTTAATTTAGAATTTGTCCTGTTAAAACTGAGACGTTGAGAACAGAGGAACTGTGGGCGGAACGCTTTCTAATGCTGTCTTGAAATTCATGTGCACTTCCCTCTCTGACAGCCACAATTTTGTAAACGCCTCTGAGCCTCTAACCTCCCAGCGCTTCAAACCACATTCCTGGCAGAGATTGAGCGGCAGCCCAGCCCGTCCAATCACAAGCAGCCTCTGAAGGCAGGCCACACCCTCCGTGCTTTAAATCACAACACAGGAAGCTTCCACAGGCCAATCACGCACAATCTTTGCAACAGATTACTACAGATTAATTGCCTTTAGCATACAGTTTGCTCCCATAGAGCATTGCTAGACAGGGAACAGGGATACAAATCTTCCTTTATTATGTTTGCTCCTGTGGTATTTCTGCTTCTGCGAATGTTTTCTAGAACTAAAATGGGATTTGATTTTTATATAGTACCTTTTCCTTTTGAAAACTAGTTAAATGCTTATGTCTGTTGAAAACTTGGCTTGGCTCTGAGCTAATTTTAAAAATAATTAATCTCTTTAGACCTGTAACTCCTTTGTGAGGCTCTGCCTCTTCCTAAAAGGGGGTACTTTGGGAAATCATTTAATCTTTCTAAATCATATTTTCATTTTATGCAAATTTAAAAAGTCACCAGTCTCATTTGGATGCTGTAATAAAATAAAGTTCCACACCATATGTGCCTAAAACCAAGTGCAATGCAAGACACGTCACTGGCACTTAACATACTTGTTTTCCATCATATCTCAGTCATTTACTGTTTCCTAATCTCTCAAGCTTTTACTTTAAATTCTATTTGCTATTCAGAAAGATACTTCATCTGATTAGATAATAAAAGTTAAATAAAAGCCTGAATCTGCAGAAAAATATGCAGAATACCATTCTTGATTCTTTCCCTCTTGCTAAAATGTTCACATTTTGCAGCCTAAAATGGGGTGCCTAACACTAGGCATTAAGGTGACTTTGTGCAAATTAGAAAAAGATGCTCCTTCCAGGTGAACAAATTAAAAAGAGACATCCTCTGGTGCTCAGACTAAGACTGTAACCCTAAGAAGTAACCTTCACAAGTTTTAACAATACCAAAAAGGAACTTCAAAATCTGGCTTGTATGTTTCATCTCCACTATTACAGATTGATTTTGACTACCTTCAAAACTTGGATGCCTTTCCTACTTCTCATTTAACTCCTTTCTATATGTAATTCTTTACAGATATCCAGTGTGTATTAGACTCCCGGTATGCCAAGACTATCACAGTCCTAAGTTGAAAGCAAACAGACAATCTAGGTTCTGATTACACTCATAGATCACAGAACTACAAGAGGGAGTAAAGGAGCTTTGGGTAGTGCCTATAGGCCAGTTCTTCCCTACTTTCCTTAATGCAAGCATTCATAAACATAGCACTGGCCCCTGGGGATTCAGTTCCTGTCCTCAGGGGCCTTACATGGGGTGGTAGACTTCTGAACAAATAAATATGATACAGGAAGATATCACAGACCACATTATATATTATTTAAAATCTCTAATTTTTCATGTAATGAAAATTCTTCAAGATAATCAAGACTACTTTTGGTTTCTTTTTTTTTTTGCGGTACGCAGGCCTCTCACTGCTGTGGCCTCTCCCATTGCGCAGCACAGGCTCCGGACGTGCAGGCCCAGCGGCCATGGCTCACGGGCCCAGCCGCTCCGCGGCATGTGGTATCTTCCCGGACCAGGGCACAAACCCGGGTCCCCTGCATCGGCAGGCGGACTCTCAACCACCGTGCCACCAGAGAAGCCCTGGTTTCAATTTTAATACTAAGTCTTAGGCTTTTGTTATAAAAGACCTTATGTCTGTGATGATATGGTCACCCTTTGTCAAAATTAGCTGGCCTCCAAAAAATATCTATGATATTTTACTAAAATGCTTAAAGGGATAACTAAATAACTTGTCAAGTACATAAAGCAATTATAGTGCATTGTCTTTACCATGTTAAATTCTATGGTTTCTCATAATCCAGAGATTTTAAAGTTTTTTTTAAATAACCTTATTATTCAAAGTATACCAGTAAAATATGCAGGAAATATTCTTACTTCTATTTTACAAATATTGGCTAAAATATAAACCATTAGTAAGACTTTTCAGAGTAGAGACAGAAAGAGACAAGAACCTAACTCCATCATCCAGCCACCTGACCACCTCTGGCCACATTTTAGGAAGACATACTCTAGAGAAATGTTTTCTTTTTAAGGACAAAACAAAACAATATGAAACAACAAATAGCTTTAGTGGAATATTTGCATAAAGGATTAAAGAAGAGGTAGAAAAAGGACTCCGAACCCCCTCAGCTCTCCCATCTTGCCACCTTGCTGTTAAGAAAGAAGAAAATAAAACAAGGAGAGAGAAAGAGTAAGAGGTTTGGAGAGCACCTTAGAGCAGGTTACTCTTGATTTGAAATATAATGAAATTTAATTACTTAAAAAAATATGTATATCATTCATCAATTGTTCTACTGAAAGCTACTACCTCCATCAAGCCCTAGGTTGTCTTGTTTTAAACACACACACACACTTCATATATATGTGTGTGTGTGTATGTATATACACACATATGTATATATATATAATACACATACATACACTCATATTATATATACACACATATAAACATATGTATTGCTCAGATTTGTGCATCAAACTAAAAGATTTTCAGAAAGGACTCTGAGGCTAAAAACGATGAGACATAATACCTAGAAAGAATGATATGCTCATCCCCATAGAACAAGCCAAAGATCTCTTCATTTACTTACATGTTTTGGGTCTTTGGAATCCAGACTATCAATACCTATTTGCAGGTCCTTGATCTCCTTCTGCTTTTCAGCAATTTCTCCTCTTTGCTTTTCCATCTGCATTTCTAGATCCAGAGCTTCTTGGCGTAATTTATTTAGAAGTTGTATCCTACCACTCAACTGCTTGTAAAGAAAGTCTTTCTCCGCTTCTGAAATCTAATTCCCCCCCCACCCCAACATACAATTAACAGAGGACAGCAACACTGATTTACAAATTTACAGAAAACAACTAGTACAATTTAAAAAGGTATTCCATGCTCTATCAGGTTTTTTTTAATAATAAAAGTAAAATGCAGGAGATACCTAGGCACTCCATTCATATCTTATACTTTTATCCTTATTATATGTAAGAAAATTTTATTTTATAAAAGCTTATGAAAACAATAGCAGTAGAAATGAAGTTGTCATATTAGTATAAATAATTTATAAATTATTATTAATAATAACCATAGTATTAATGGTAGCTGACTTTATATAGCACTTACCCTTGTATTAGAATATCAAGCCAACTGACAATGTAATGAAAAATTTAGGCTATATTATACTTACTCATTTAAAATAACTATTTTTTCCAAGCACATTTTGTAAGCATCCATTTACTTAAAAATTATGTACATTATTTACTTCTACCAATTTATCTATATAAAGCTTTCGCCAGTACTGTTATAAAACATTCTTATTTAATTATTAAAATCATTCTTAATAGCTCCATCCACCTCATCTCCCATTTTCAATCCATCTTTAAGTCCTGTCTATTCTACTGCCAGATTTTACCTAGTCTTCTTTCTCTCCATGTCCACCATCACCTTTGTAGTCCAAGCCATTATCATGTCTTGCCTGTACTAAACACCAGCCTCCTAACCGATATACACATCTCCATTTTTTCCATCTCTCTCAACCCATTTCACTCTCATCAAGTAGCCAGAGTGACCTTATAAAAATACAAATAGGATCAGCCATGCTACCACCTAAAGTCCTTCAAAGGTTTCCCATTACATTCAGAATAAAATTCAAACCCCTTAAAATGGCCTATGATGCCTGGCATGAGCTTTAACCTCATCTTCCACTATACTCTCCCTCATCCTGCAGAGGAATCTTTAGTCTGAAGTCTTTTGCACACACTGTCACCTCTGCCTGGAATATGCTTGCCCTTAATTCTGCCTTACTGGCTCTTTTTCATCCTTTGGGTCTCAGCCTAAATGTCACTTCCTCAGTGAGGCCTTTGTGGGTTGCAGCAATCTACATCCTCTTTACTGTCTCTCCTAATTTTCTTTCCCCCCTAGAACTTATGTTGTTTAACTATACATTTCTTTTAAACTTATTTTTACTTATTTTTTGCCTACTTCCTGCCCAAGAGAGAGGAACACATCCGTTTTTTTCTTTTAAACTTATTTTTACTTATTTTTTGCCTACTTCCTGCCCAAGAGAGAGGAACACATCCGTTTTTTTCATTACTCAGGGCCCAGCTCAGTCAGCAACTGCCACATAAACTTGAATCAATTTCTAGTTACTAAATAATTTGAAACTAATGACACAGGGTTATCTTTTTAAAAGAATATATAATTTGGACTTCACCTTCTTTTCTTCCTACTATGGTATGAATACATTACCATCACAATTTTCAAATACTGATTTTTAAAATTTGCAAATAACTAAAACCTTTTACTTACTTAAAAACTAAAATGTCAAAATACTTCCTTTTTTGAACTTTCTCCCTATGCAACTACATCATGGGTTTGAGCTGCTTGCTTCTTCATGACATCATTTTTATGTATACCATATTTTATATCATTTATATTTTTGCTACTCATGTTTAATAATGTTCATTGTAGAGGTGTTTTCTGGCTCTTAATCTAGGTTCCAGGATCTTAAAGGTGGTGAGTGCTTAATTAAATTAGGAGAGATATATTAGGAAGCAGCTTCCCTGGATAAATTGACACTTTCATAATACAGTAGACTGAATATATCTTTTTACATAAATGGTTAAGTAATGTGTATCTATACACTCTATTAAATGCTAATAGGATGTCATCCTGAATGGAAGGAAATGAAATTGGAAAACGCTAGAACCATATCTGACTCTGAAATTTGTTATTCCGTAATTAATTAGGCAGCACTGATATAAAGATTTTTTTACACGGTTATGAAGAGGGAAACACATTTCATTTTTGGCATTTTCTCTTAGCAATGCAGCTTTACTTTTACTTACTTTTTTAAGTTGTACAGCTTCTTCCAGTTGTTTAAATTCTTCAGTAGCTCTTAAAATTTGTTGTTCTGCCTTTTCTATTTCATCATGCAGTTCTGATAGTCGAGCTTGTGCTGCAAATTTAAAAACCATGCATACAGGCACACAAGAAAAATCTTGAATTCTCAAATTTCTACCTTTTTCTTAGCAATAACTTCCTCCAATTAAATTCTGCAATTATACAACACAGGAATAAAAAAGAAGTAATTTCTTATGATTGTTTTCCTCTCTATTAGTTAATCTCTAGAATAGTTTCATGATATGCCATAGAGCTATAATTGATCCATTTATTTGTAAAATCCTAACATAAAAGGGGCTCTACTTGATGCTCCCAACATTAAAGAACTCTTTTGAAAGAATAAGGATTTTATTTGTAAATATGTGCTTACATGTCACCAAGTTATAATTAGGTTTAGAGTATTAAACAAAAACCTGTGTTAGAGACAAATGCTTTATGATGGGATTCAATATCAAGAAATTCACTACTGATTTGGTAATCCCAAATCAGTGACTTTCCACCTCAAATTCCTGATTTCTTTCTCCCTCCCTGCCTCCTATAAAACTTGAGGCTGGTGTGATTTAGTTTCGCTTTCCCCTTCCAGAGCCTTGCATATAGTATACGCAGGCACGGACAATTCGGCCTCTTTTCTCCCCTCTCCAAGTCAACCGCTATTGGCCTTCCATGTATTCCATTTAGCTGCCAACCAAGGGAAGATGGGCTACTAATCTCATTGCTTGAGATCCCCACAATGGGTCATGATTACTAGTGAGATGAATGAACTCAGGTCTGCTTTCTCCTTCCGCCATATGCATACAGCTAAGTGAGGAAGTGGGTCCAAAGTTTGCCATTTGGAAGGTCTCTAAGTGTCCCCTTGGATTGATTTCTTCCTCTTTGTGACTTGCCAGGAAGTGATAAGATTCCTTGAATTAGATGGCTGAGGGCGGGGTGCAGTTGACGAAGTGGAGTGTGGGGCAGGCCAAGAAGAGTCAGAGGCCAGCCTTAGGCCTAAGCCTAAGGAGAGTGCACTGATCCAGTTTATCCAAAGCACTACTTTAGGTTTTGGCGATATGTATAGGAATCAATAACTTTACTTGCTTCAATTATTACTAATTATGTCTTTGAATGTATAAGTCCAATGGTGAGGAGCACCTGTTGGCAGGATGAAATTTAAGCATTCTTGGAGCCCCTGGACATGCTGCTATCAAATAACGGTCAAAAACCCCATTCTTCATAACAGGAATCATTAAAAAATAATCTGCTCAATGAATCACTGCTTTTGTTTTAGATGTCTCATGTAAACAACAATATAATAAATAACTTCAGCATGTTTAACTAGAAGAATTAAAAAACAAAATTTGCTTATATATTCAATTCTTTTGTATTTTTAAAGAATTTAAAGTAACTTTTTTTAACCTGCACTTATTTTGTTTTCTTTGTCTTCCAGTCGTGTGTCCAGTGGCGTATGGGCTCTCAAGTTCACATGTTCATTTCTAAGTTGTTCCCCTTCATCTGGATCCATCCTCTTGATCTCTACTAGCTGGGCATTATCGGTAATATAACTCTCTGTGGCAAACATATTTCTCTTGTATCTGGATTTGCCAATGTAAGGGCTTTCGTCTGGGGCTTTATCAATGTCAACATACTAAAAACAAAATAAATAAATCTTATGACTTAATAAGTAACTGCTATGCAGTCGAGTGACATTATTCATTTTATTAATGAAGAATATATCACAGAATTGCCTAAATAGTAATCCTACACACATAGAAGTTTAAAAAAATATATAATTCTTTTATCTTATTCTTAATATACTAAAAAGGAACTAGAACAAAAAATGGTCTCAAAAGGATTACTCCTCCTATCCCCAAACAGTGAGCTGGATTGACTAAGAAAGTGCCTACAGTTATGTGGTTTTTGTTGTTGTTTTTAGCACTGCTGTATCTCTCAGATCAGAAATCTACATGTTTTATTTTGGTTTCTTGGCTGATATATAAGTAAAATATCAGTCTAATAAATTTTAAATGTTGAATTTTTACTAAAATAATTTTTCATAAAAATTTAGTATTTACTAAATACTAAATTTTTACTAAATCATATTTGATATGACATTTTATTATCATATATTATTTTATATGATACTGACTGGAGCTTGGAAGTTAAACAGTTCCCTGTTGCAGTGGCATTTATGGTATTTGTACAAATAATGGTTGACTAATAGTGAACCCACTGATTATTGAAAAAACAATGTAGGGAGATGTCTATTCCATGGTCACTGAAGCAGGCAGTGCACTTTTCCTGGAGGTTTGGATTTAAGGAAGCTGATCAACCACACTCTTGAGTGAGGTAACAGGATTAGAAGGGCTGCTTATGGTTACGAATATGGATGTGGGCAAATATCCTCTTGGGGCTTTTAACCTCTTTTGGACACTGCTCTACCTCACTGAGCCAAATAATTCACAGATTCAACCAAAATACTCTGCTGGTATCTTAAGAAAAACATGGAGTGGTTATTGATAAAATCATTTGAACATCTCCACCACCCTGCCCTCCCCTGCCCCATTCTATGCTGGCTTTAACTGTGGATTACTACAAAATCAAAATAACTCACCTCTGATGGATAATAATTCAGTGGCTCAAATTTAGCATCAATTTTATAAAAAGCCAATTCCTGTTCCAGTTCATACTGTTTCTGACATGCTCGAGTTAGTTCCATGGTCTTCTGCCTTAGCTATTGGCCCAATTTGATATGAAACAACACATAGATTCAGTAAGTTAGTATAAAGGTACAGTGGTGTGGCAAGCTCTAATTATAACTGATAATTAGATTTTTTAAAATCTCACAGCAAATAGAATAACATTAAGAGCATTTTATCTTAATTCTAAAATATTACAAAGAATGAAATACAAAATTATCATTTCATAAGAGATCACATAAAAGACCTTTGAAGTTTATATGTTATTTCAGGATACAATGAGTAAAAGTTTTAAAAATCATTTAAATTTGCCTTATCCAAACATGAAAATAACTCTGTATCAATTATTTTTAAGTAACTAGTCTACTAAGTACCTGCTTCCTGATTTCCCAATAACTGGTACTAATTTATTTAACTGACTCATGATAGTTTCAAATCATGGATAGAAATAATATTTGACATTTACTAAGAAATTAGAAGGAGCGAGAAGGATGAAAATAGGAGATTGGTTTTAATTGTTGTACTGATGTTGCTGTAGTATTTTGGCTAATGGCATCTCAGTTTTAAGTGTTCAGAACATTATTCTTTGTAATGGAGGATAAGGGATGTGAATAAGCTCAATCAGATCCAAATATAGGATATTAAATTTTTAATAAAGTAATCCTACTGTAATTACAACTTTTCAGTTATTCTTAGAAATTTTAGGAGCTAGAAGAAAAATCATCTAATCTAACCCTCTGAATTTATAAATAAAGAAACTGAGTCCCAGATTGGTGAACTGACTTGTCAAAAGTTACATCATTAGATTAGTGGCAGAGTTAAATATTTTATTAACTACCAGTACCAGTCCCCTTTCTACTAAAGCAATCCTTGAGTTCATTTCAAAGGTCCACTAAGTGATTTCTGCTTTTTCATTCCCCCCAGCATCTGATAGTAGATACCAGACAAAAAAAGGCATGCAGAAACACTTCTTTAATATAAAAATGCAAGCTGAAGAAAATAAAACATAAACGAACATGAACATTTTACAAGGCCCGTGAAATCAAAGTCGTGCATGATTTAGCTTTCAGTCACCTCCTGATTATCCAACTGAGTGGAAGTAAGGCTAACCTGGATAACAGGTAATTCTGACTGAGTACTCACTGTATGCCAGACACCATGCTAAGCATTTGACATATGCCATCTCACTGAATCTTCATAACTACCCTATGAGATGATAAAAGCTGTACAGAGAGGTTAAATAACTTGTCCAATTGCACAGCTGGTAGTGGAAGAGGCAGAGTTCAGTTCCAAGTTTCCCGATTTCAAATCCGACACTCTATTATACTACACTGCCTTCGATGTCCTGCTGCAGGGTGTCAAGCACATTACCCACATTGATGCTTTCACTGAATGCTCACAAGTCCCTGAGTCCCTAGAAGGCAACTCACAACCAACAATGTCAACTAATCTTGCGCTTCTCTCCCTAAAGATCAGTGGCAGTGGGGACAAACAAAGGCAAATGTGACTGAACGGTGGAGGCTATAGGGACTGGTCTCCACAGGCAAATACAGTTGACCCTTGAACAATGTCGGTTCGAACTGAGCAGGTTCACTTACACATACATTTCAATAGTAAATACTATAGTACTAGACGGTGGTTGTTTGAATCTGTGGATGCTGAGGAACTAAGGATATTGAGGACCAACTATAAGTTATACGTGGACTAACCCCTGTGTTGTTCAAGGCTCAACTTTAATAATGAATACTCTGTGCATCTTAAAGTACTTTTGTGTCTTTTACAGCAGTAGGCTTAGCATATAGTAAGCATTCAATAAATGTCCTTTGAAGAAATGCATAAATGGGAGCAAAGTGGGAGTCAAAGCCCGGGAAAGTATTAGCTGTGGATAATCAAGAGCTGACTGCAGTTAACATATTTACCAATAGGAAAAATGATACAAATTCTTTCCCCCACATTCAAATTCACTCTCCTATGTAAACAATCATTAAAAAAAATTATACATACACACAAGCACATTTCTCAAAAGGCAAGCCAGTTTCAAAACTTAAAATGTACATAAGGATATTAATACAAGTTTTCATGCAAACCATGAAAAACATAGTATACAATTCAGTCCTGAACAAACTACCTTTAAGGAAGAATAAAGAATCAGCAGAAAAGGGTCTGCAAGAAACCAAAACAAGGGCTAAAAGGAGAAAGAAGCAAACAGATACCATCACCTGGAGAATTCTAGAGAGTGAGGCTATAACAACATAAGCTGCTCTTTACTGACAACTTACCTTAGGAAGATATGGTTATTAATACCTGCATTATTCTCACATGGACACATTTTATCATCATTCTAATGGAGTTTTATATTTACCACCTTCCATTACTTAGCTTGATTCATTTCAAATCATTTTCATATTCATAACCTCACTTAGTCCTCACAACTCTGTGGGGCTGGCAGGACAGGTAAATCATCCTCATTTTAAAAATGAGGAAACAAGTACAGGAGTTTAAATAACTTGCAAAAAGACAATGAGTAACATTAATATTAAAGTTAACATTTGTTGGTGGCAGGAGAGGGGGACTACTACAGGTTAAATGGCCACCAGAAGTTTTCCTTCAATGTTACAATGCTTCATTTATAAGTTAATTGACTTACTATATGAGGAATTATTATATGAAACTAGAAAACATTATACAACTATAGGTGATATTATCACCAGATATTCTGCATAAGATAATGGAAAATGTTTTTCAAATGTAGGCTCTTGGAATAAGACACAGAATTTTTTTTTTTAACATAGAATAGTCCTTTGGAATAATAAAAGAACTGGCAAAACAATATGAATTTGAAGAATACAAAATAGCTAAGAAATACATATGCAGTACTCAGCTCTCCAATACCTAAAGAAATGCGAAATTAAAGCAATGAGATTCCATTTTTTTCTATCCTATTTACAAGTTCAAAATAATACTATCAAGTGGGGGTGGGCTCTTTCACCCACTGCTATAGAAGTGTGAAGCAGTTATAAGCTTTTTGAGGGGTAACATTAATAGCTATCAAAATTTAAAACTTATAGTGATTCTGCTAAGGAAGTACTAGTATGAATGCGTAAGGTATATATATATATATAAAGATTTTCTCTATAGTATTGTTTCTAATAACAAAAAAGTGGAAGCAACTTAAATATTCATCAATAAGAGAAGATTAAATAAATCATGGAAAATCCGTATAGTGGAACACAATATACACTTTGAAAAGAATTTATGTGTGTGTGTATATATGTGTGCACATATATTCACGTGTATGTATTTTTTTAACTTGGACAGCTGTCCAATGATATACTGTTTTGTAAAAAATAAGATGGCAGAATTTTTAAAAATATACAGTAAAATTTTTTTAAATCACAAAACATTCAAAAATATATATAATTACATATACACTATGTAGTTATATATATATTGTAGAAGCATAGAAAACAAAAAGGATACATATTAACCTCCAAGGAATGTGGCAGGGGAAGAGTGAAACCTTCATTTTCTAGTGTATACATTTGTGTTGTCTGAATTTGTTATAATAAACATATAGTAACTTTGTATATAAAGTGTTTTTAAATAGTTAATGATAAAAGTAACATAATGACTCAAAAAGAGCACAGTCTGTCTTCTAACTGAAAACAATTACAGGAAAAAAAAAAACGAACAAAAACTGTTGACAATTTACAAAACATTTATTTACAGCATAAACATATCAACATAATAAACGAACAAAAGAGAAAACTAGACAACTATAATAATCCATAATTTTGGGATAGCACACAAATATAAAATAAAATATTTTGCCATGATTTTCAATGGGTTGACTTAACGTGCACCAGGGAGTCAGCATATGGAAATCATAATGTTTTTTTGTCTTAATAATACAAGATGAATTCTACACTATGAAAAAGATCAATAACTCAGGAAAATTTATTAAATGTTCACAAATATCAAGTGATACCAAAGTAAGTACTGTGCTTATTTTAAGTACTGTTTTATTTTTGTATTTAAAATACAACTGTTAAGTGATGGCACAAAGAGTTCACTGCTAAAATAAAACTGATTGTAATATGTCTTCAATGATTTAATTACTCATCATTCCACTCTTATGGAATGGAGTGCAAAAGATCTATGCATATTATAAGACCATTGATAATCACTGGTTTATTAACATCATATATAATATGCCTTCAGAATACAGCAGACATATTTGAAAACTACCTTCAAATAAGAGGCATATGAAGGAAGCCACAAATGCTCCGAATGTTTGACTAACAGAGCTGGGAAAGCTGCCCTGTCTTTTATCATGTCCCCCTGACAAAGAAGAGCTCAAGAAAGAGGTAATTAAGTAGTATTTGGATTTCAAGTAACAATTTCCCTCTCTATACAGAGGAGGGAACGCTTTTTTTTCTTGCTTAAAAATGTAAGTGCTTAGGCAGAATTCTTGTCAATAAATCAAGTAACTAAGCCAGAATGCCAATCTTGAAAGGGGGATGCAAAAAAAAAAGATAACTGTATCAAGGATTCTGCTAATTATATGAGAAATACAATTCTCTAAGTTATGCACAGAGATCAGAAAAAGAACTGTCAAAAGAAAAAGAGAGTACCAATAGCTATTTTTTTCTTCAAGGAAAGTAGACTAATAATTTTACAGAATCAAATTATCAAGGTTGAAAAGGGCTTTTAGGGTGATTTAGTCCATCTCCCTGACCAATGTTTTTTTTTATCTTTTCCCTAAACCCTGAGCACATGGCCTGTTTCAGTGATAGCACACACATTCCAGAGTTATCACATTTTATCTCAAGACAGCTATTATATAGATTTCTTCTTCATTACTAAATGAAAAACTGTTTTCCTATAATTCTTTTTGCCATTTCTTAATTTTAACTCTTGGTACCTTCATCAATAACTCCAGTCCCTCTTCCATGAAACAGTCCTTTGACTATCTGAAAGCAATTGTCACAGCTCACTGGGTCTCCTCTTCTCCAGCCTGGACACCCCTGTTGCTTTGGCCACTTCTCAGACATGGTCTCAAGACCTTTGAAGCCTCTGGGTCAGGTACCTTCTGAAGATATGCTATCTAGTCTGTCTAAATCTTTCTCTTTTAAGATATCTTTTCTACCTATTTTAACCGTAAAGCCAAATTATTTAAAATTTAAACATTAAAGATATGCATATATGGCAATTTGAAAGTGCTCTATAATTCTACTCCCCTAAAATAACTGCTGTCAAGAATTTGGTATACATTCTACCATTTGACTTACACATACTTATACCATTATATACTTCCTTTATATATAGGACCATACTTGATATACAGCTTGCTTTTTTTCATATAGCAATATATGTTAGACGTCTTTCCATATGAGGATATACAGCTCTGCCTTCCTTTGATAAGAACACTATTATTCTACCACATGGATATCTACTGAGGGACATTTTAGTTATTCTCAATATTTTGCTAATATAGACAATAATGTAGTCAATGTCCTTGTATATATATGTGTATATGTATATTTATATACATACACACATGTATCTACATATATCTCTTTATACATTCTTGTACCATTTCTACAGACTATATTATTAGAAATATATATTATATTATACTATAACTTACATAATAACCAATAAATAATATAAATATTATATACAATATTTCCAATATACAGGACATAGGGTACATCCATTTAAATTTGGATAATTTTGCTAAATTGCTTTCTAAAAGTTTTTGCCAACGTACAGCCTCACCAACGGTGTTGTTGTTTAAAAAAATACAGACATCTAAGGGCAGTCTGACCAACTCCCCACGGTGTGGGGCTTCATCTTCCTCATTTGTTCTGGATATCATACTTTCACATAACACAGCTCAAGACAGTATGCATCTTTTGGGCAACCATACCATAGAGTGTGCAGTCAACTACAACCTGTCAAACCAGTTGCACATATTTCTGTTAAACCACATCTTCCCCATTTTATAGTCAGGAAGCTGTGTTTTTAGACCTAAGAACAAAGAATTTTCTATTTCAAGAGAATATAGTCAAGGCAATGTAAAATACGGACTTACCAGTTCATTTTTCGTGTTTAGGTTACTCTCTAGCTCCTCACAGCTCTGTTTTTGTAACATGGCCTCCTCTTTTAATGATTTGTTCAACTTATCTTGATTTTTAATTTCCTCGAGGAACCTTGTTTGTTTGCTTTTAAGCTCTTCAGTTTCCATCACCTTCTTCTCCAGGTCTCTTTCCAGTCTTTCTACCTCTTCTGCTAGTACAAATTTAATAGTTTATTGATCATTATATTTTCTATTTGAAGAAACATAAGACTATTTCTCAAATAATAACAAAAGAAGTCTTAGAATAGTATATATACAATTCTACTTTTAAAATTATTCACTATGGTTTTCGAAAAAAAGATTATTTTGAGCTAGAAAGTGATTTCTATTAAGAGGTAAGAAGGTATTACCATGTGGATAACAATTTTAAAAGATAACACAAAAATAAGGTGACTATAGGTGCGTGGGTTTATCTCTGGGCTTTCTATCCTGTTCCGTTGATCTATATTTCTGTTTTTGTGCCAGTACCATAATGTCTTGATTACTGTAGCTTTGTAGTATAGTCTGAAGTCTGGGAGCCTGATTCCTCCAGCTCCATTTTTCTTTCTCAAGATTGCTTTGGGGCTTCCCTGGTGGCGCAGTGGTTAAGAATCTGCCTGCCAATGAAGGTGACAGGGGTTTGGGCCCTGGCCCGGGAAGATCCCACACGCCGTGGAGCAACTAAGCCTGTGCACCACAACTACTGAGCCTGCGCTCTAGAGCCCGCGAGCCACAACTACTGAGCCTGCGTGCCACAACTACTGAAGCCTGCATGCCTAGACCCCATGCTCCGCAACAAGAGAAGCCACTGCAATGAGAAGCCCGTGCACCGCAACAAAGGGTAGCCCCCGCTCGCTGCAACTAGAGAAAGGCTGCGCGCAGCAACAAAGACCCAATGCAGCCAAAAATAAATAAATAAAAAATAAATTTAAAATTAGAAAAAGGGCTTCCCTGGTGGCGCAGTGGTTGAGAGTCTGCCTGCCAGTGCAGGGGACATGGGTTCGAGCCCTGGTCTGGGAGGATCCCACATGCCACGGAGCAACTGTGCCCATGAGCCACAACTACTGAGCCTGCGCGTCTGGAGCCTGTGCTCCGCAACAAGAGAGGCCGCGATAGTGAGAGGCCTGCACACCGCGATGAAGAGTGGCCCCCACTCGCCGCAACTAGAGAAAGCCCTCACACAGAAATGAAGACCCAACACAGCAGAAATAAATAAATAAATTAATTAATTAAAAAAAAAGAAAATTAAAAAAAACTTCTTAAAAAAAAAGATTGCTTTGGCTATTTGGGGTCTTTTGTGTTTCCATACAAATTGTGAAATTTTTTGTTCTAGTTCTGTGAAAAATGCCAGTGGTAGGTTGATAGGGATTGCATTGAATCTGTAGATTGCTTTGGGTACTATAGTCATTTTCACAATGTTGATTCTTCTAATCCAAGAACATGGTATATCTCTCCATCTGTTTGTACCACCTTTAATTTCTTTCATCAGTGTCTTATAGTTTTCTGCATACAGGTCTTTTGTCTCCTTAGGTAGGTTTATTCCTAGGTATTTTATTCTTTTTGTTGCAGTGGTAAATGGGAGTGTTTCCTTAATTTCTCTTTCAGATTTTTCATCATTAGTGTATAGGAATGCAAGAGATTTCTGTGCATTAATTTTGTATCCTGCTACTTTACCAAATTCATTGATTAGCTCTAATAGTTTTCTGGTAGCATCTTTAGGATTCTCTATGTATAGTATCATGTCATCTGCAAACAGTGACAGCTTTACTTCATCTTTTCCAATTTGGATTCCTTTTATTTCTTTTTCTTCTCTGATTGCTGTGGCTAAAACTTCCAAAACTATGTTGAATAACAGTGGTGAGAGTGGACAACCTTGTCTTGTTCCTGATCTTAGAGGAAATGGTTTCAGTTTTTCACCATTGAGAACGATGTTGGCTGTGGGTTTGTCATATATGGCCTTTATTATGTTGAGGTAAGCTCCCTCTATGCCTACTTTCTAGAGGGTTTTTATCATAAATGGGTGTTGAATTTTGTCGAAAACTTTTTCCACCTGCATGCTTTTATTCACACCTTCTCCCTGGAACTGTCTTCCTCTATCTCCTACTGGCGTATTTTGCATCCTCCAGGTCTTAGTTTTAAAAACTATTCTGAGAAGCCTGCCCTGACTCTACCCTCCCCAGGTTGGACACTTCTCAGGGATGCTATGATGCCACCCTGCACCTCTGAAGCAGTCCTCATCACAGAGAGAGTTGGAAAATGTGATCAAATAGCTTGGCTGTCTGCCTTCTCCACTAAAGTTTTGTGAAAGCAGAAACCGCATCTATCTGTATTACCACTGGATCCCAAGAGCTCAGCATCACTAAAAGCTCTTAATTAACATCCAAAGTTGTGAATGAATTATAAGTACTTTAAACATTTCCCCAAACAGTATATTTATATAATGACTTCCCCTTGCATTATTTATATTTTTTAATGATTCCAAAACATCAACTTCTGGGTAACAAATGTTGAGTTAGGGGGATCCGAAACAAATAAAAATCTACCATTTCTCAAGTATTGGATCAAACCATATGAAACTGTTGTTTTTATAAGTCAAAATGGATTAACTTGAACATACAGGCTCATGCCCTAACATTATCATGTTAGGCTATTTCATACCTTCCTCTTCCCTTCAAACCTCCCATACTCCTTCTATTTTCTTTTTCTTTCCAATCTTTTTTTTTAAATTAATTTTTATTGGAGTATAGTTGCTTTGCAATGTTGTACTCCTCCTATTTTCGTTCTCAGCTGATGACCTCTTATTTTATTGAGAAAACAGACCCCACCAGTGGGAACTTCCTCATCTTCCTACCACCAAGGCAACAAAACTACCCATACCTACACACATCTTCTCTCCCTTCTGATGGAGAAAGTGTCCCATCCCTCTTATCAATAGACAATCTTTCCTTTTTTTTTCTAATCTCATCTCCTGTCTTCTCAAGGACCAAAAGAACTAAGCCACGATTTGTCTCTCCACTCCGCTCTTGAATATTTTCTGTTGCTTTGATTACTAGCTTTGAGGTTTATTGCACTTGCTTCTCCATTTCCTGGTTGGAAGCTACTGGTGAAATTTTTTTAAACTTACTTTAAAAAATTCATTTATTAGGTACTAGGGGAGGAAACTGTGGGAGGCAATTTCAAATCTTTACCCAAATGTCTCCCTCCCATTCAGTCTTCAATCTATAATCTAGCATTTGTCCCAGCCACTCCTTAACTGCTCTTGTCAAGCTCATCATCATGTTGTCAATCTAAAGCACTTCTCTGTGCTCATTTTTCTTCTTCATGTCTCAGCAACAGTCAGCATAGCTGACCACTTTCTCTTTTGAAATCTTCTCTGGGCTTCTGCAACCTACTATTTCCTGGTTTTCTCCTACCTTGCTGGCCTCTCTTTCTCAGTTTTCTTACCTGGCTCCTCTTCATGCTCTTCCAAACCCCTGCCTGAGTGAGCTAGTTGATTCCGGTGGAATTAAATATTATTTTTATGCTGATGAATCCCAAATTTATATCTCTAGGACAGATCTCTTGAACTCCAGACTCATATTTCTGATTCTCTTCTTGGTTGTCTCACAGACATTCAAACTCAACATTCTGAGTTCTCCCATTTTCCAAAACAATACTACGATCCAACCACTTACTCAAGCCAGAAGCTTGGGGATTATCCAATTCATTAGAAAGTGCTGCTGATGCTACTTCCAAAGCTGATCCGTCTATTCCACATCTACCACCTAAATACAGGCCACCAACATTTCTAAGCCAATAGCCTTCTAACATGTCCCTTTATCTCTATTTTGCCCTGCTTCAAATCATTCTCCATCCAGCATCAAAAATAATCTTAATATACAAACCCCCGCTTAAAAGTTGTCAGTGGCTTTCCACTGCACCTGGAATAAAATCCAAACCCCAAGGCCCTGTGCCATCTCTCCCCTCCCCATCTCTCCAAACTTTCACCTGGGCTATCCTCCAGTCATACTGATCTTCTTTCTGTCTCTTAACTCACCAGGGTCTTTCCAATCTCAAAGTACAAGCTGCTCCCTCTCCCTCAGGCCTTTCTTCACATGACTAATCCTCTCCTGCCTTTGCCTTCAGCTTATATGTCACTTCCTCAGAGAGCCATTCCTTTACACCACTTTCCAAAAAGGGGGTTCTCTTCTGTTACTTTATCTGGGTTTACTTGTTTTTTTGTCTATCTTCTCCACTAAAACACAAGCTGCACGAAGGCCAGTACCTTACGTCTTGATCACCATTATATCTTTAGTGCCAGATACAGTGCCTGGCTCACAGTACATGCCTAATGAATATTTGCTGAGTTCATTGATTTATGATGCCATTGTCTATGCAAATTTTTTTTTTTTTTTTTTTCCCGGTACGCGGGCCTCTCACTGTTGTGGCCTCTCCCGTTGCGGAGCACAGGCTCCAGACGCTCAGGCTCAGCAGCCATGGCTCATGGGCCCAGCCACTCCACGGCATGTGGGATCCTCCCAGACCGGGGCACGAACCCGCGTCCCCTGCATCGGCAGGTGCACTCTCAACCACTGCGCCACCAGGGAGGCCCATATGCAAATTTTAATAGCATTATAAAGTTCATAATAAATATTTTTTTTCTGGATAATTTCTGAAATAAATTCCTCTCCCACCCAAATTTAGTTTTTTAAAAATATGTTACCTCACCTAAACTGAATCTCTCAAAAGCTTCCTGTCTGTCCTGAGTGGTTACTGGCTGACCTTCCAAACTTTCCAGTGAACGGAGGTGAAAAATTGTGAACTGGAGGTAATGAGGAAGGGTCACAACTGGATTTTCAGCTAGGATCACAGAAGTCAAATCTTGAAGGGGTTTCAATTTGCTTACATCTTGGAGCTGAAATGATAGGTAACATTATAATTGGTATAATTGAATTTAAAAATCATAAACATCAAGATGTTAAAAAAATAAATAAATAAAATAAAAATCATAAACATACCTAAGGGAAGTAATAAATCAAGGAAATTGCTATTAACATGGCAAGGAACCTATTCATGAAACCTATTATCCAAAAGTAGTGATTTGAAGGGCGGAAAAGAAAGGAGTATTTGAGAATCTAAAATGTATCAAGGGCAGTATTAGGCATTTTCCATATACCATTTTATCTGTGACTCCTCACAAAAACCTATGATATAAGAACCATCTTAATTTTCTAGATGATGAAACTGAGGTTCAAAGAATTTAGGTGACTTGCTCAAAGCTCAGAGGTTATATGTTAATGAAATAGGATTTGAATTCAAGACTGTGAAACTCTAATCCTATTATCTTTTCAGTATGCTGATTGAACAAATCAAAAATATAAATGGCTATAAAAAAGGAGTTTGGTAAATCTTCAGGTAACAGTTATACTTGATAGTTAAAAGAAATAAGGATATGTAGAGACACTCACAGTTCTGAAGTAAGATTTTTACATTTACCCAAAGAGGGATTTTAAAAGGTTGAGAAACACTACTATCAATAGCTAGTATAAATAAATCTCTCCCAAGTGGATGTGCACTCTTACTGAAGCCAATGTCAAATATGAACTGGGATGAGAAGGTCTTACAAAATTAGAAATAATAATAAATATTTATTAAATGATTTTCCTGTTAACAGTCCTATCTAGGGATCAACTACTTTTGGAACATGTGTGGCAAATTTTAAATAGATTCATGGCTACCTCCTCCCATCACCCCATAAGCTCCAAGAGCTCCAAGGTGATGCTGTGTAACATGGCATGGGGCTTGGGCTGTGAGGCTCTTGGGCTGTCACAGTGAAATGGTAGAGTCACCTTACCAGATCTTTATAAAGATGAAATGAGAAAGCATAAACATTGCACAGCATTTAAACAAATGTTATTTATTATTATTGGCTTCTACTGGTGAAAGTTTAAAATACTAAATAACTCTAATGCTGTATTCCTTATAGTTTTTAAAGTATTTTCACATCTATCATTTCATCTGAGCCCCATACCACTTCTGAAAGAAGGCAGGGCAGGGACTGTTTTCTCTAATTTAAATAGTGAGTTTTAGAGAGATGAAAGATTCTCCAAAGGTCACAGAAGCAAAGTCTAGACCCATATTGGAAGTCACATCTTTTATTTTCTATTCTAAGACTTAAGTTCTTTAAATTATAGCAGGATTGTACCAATTTTAATACAGATTTAAGTAAATTAATGTTTTTACTTTTCAATGCTTATTGAATATCTAACTGTATAAATATCACAAGGAAATCATAAAATATACTCCAGAGAAAAATACACATCATTATTAGCTTATGTGAACCACGAAAACAAAGTTGCCCTACTATAAAAAGCTAGTGATTAACACTTCTTGTAACACCTAACACTATAATCAAGATTAATTCAGATTAATTCACAAGTTTGAAAAAAAAGAACTCTGCTCTAGCCATTCAGTGACATGGATTCGGGCACAAGTTGAATGACTTTGGGTAAGAGAGTTACCCTCTCTGAGACTTTACTTGAAAATGGGATAAGACAATGGTACCTAACTCACAGAATTATAAAAATAATCCCTGCACTGTCTCCTTAACAAGAGTATTTTGAGGCTCAAATGAAATGAAAGATGGGAAAATGCTAAGAGGTCAACTTTTAGCTACCATGGAACCATGCAAAACCAGGACTGCCTATATTTAATTACCATAGAGAATACTAGCTTATGTCTGAATTTGATGTTTTGTCAAAGAACCAAAGACATTAGAAGAAGTCCCATTTTAAAAAAAACTTAGATTTTAATTTTTTGCTTCAACAAATCCAAAAATTTTTTAAATATTCTTGCTACTTTGAATAACTTACCGATGATATCTTGTTGCCTTTCAGATTGAGGACTCGCAAACATTTTAACTTCTTCCCTAACCATACTGGAATATGTTCAATTTCATTTCCCGCAAGGTTTAGCTTTTGCAGATTATGCATATTTTCTATACCTTCAATTTTGCTGGAAACCAAAGGGTAAAATCAAACTTAGTAATAAGTACAATGATAGTGCCCCTCCATTGTATTTTAAGAATAAACAGGCTTGGTTTTATGTGGAGTTACTTTCCATAATTATAATTTATAAATGAGAATTTAAAAAGAGTGGCTAAAAACAAATTTACCAGAACAGCTCTAGTAAACTCTTCATTACTGTCTGTGCCCAGGAATCCTACCTATCTTACTATCAGACTTTAAGATCCCACAACACAGAAGAGTCTGTCTGTAGCATTCTCACTAACCACTGTGAAGACTACTAGTGGACAGCAAGGGGAGAGCTAGAAAGTTCAACAGCACACACTGTGCTATGTGCTACAGCCCTGCATAAGAACAAGATGTCCTTAACTATTACCTTAAATCATCAACAAAAGATTAGCTATGCCAGCAGGATATGGCTGCTACTTTGAGCTGGTGGACCCCCAGAATGATACTGTATTTATGAACAAAAATATTTTAATCAGAATATTTAAATTAATAAAACATTATCACCCATATTCAGGAATTTTCATTGATGAAATACTTTCCCAAGTTGATTCCAATTTAATTCCTTGGTCAATTCTCTATACTGGGCAAATATTTCCAAGCTTCTTTATTTTCAGTTTTATTTTGCTGAAATTATTTTCATCAGGATCAATTTTTTTATACACACTTTACATTAAGGATTTGATTCATTAATCACTTTTTTTCCCATTTCATTTTTGCCATATTAGAGGTTCTGCTACTGTTAGTTGTTTTGTTCTCTGGCCATTATATATACCAAGTCTTATGTGGAGGGAAAATACATAGATATAAAGATATTCAAGATTTGATAATTGTATCATTTTGCCTATAACAAGTTTTCTATGTGCATTTTTAGCAACTGTCAGTTTTATTATGTTTATTTCTCAGAGTAATATATATTATGAAGTGGAAACAAGATAGTGTGTATTTATTACAGCAATGAGCAAAGAACATTAGGATAAATACATAGGCTCAAAACAGGTTGAAATATCTTTAGGATCAAAATGACAGGGTTAAAACATTCTGCTTCATGCCACCTTTTTTAATGAAATAAGGCAGTTAATCAGACTACATCTGGGAAAACTTCCTGTCAAAAATGGAATTAAGATAAAATTTGGTACTCAAAAAATGTATCTCCTTCTTTGTTAATGACAGACGTTATTCTGTACTTTAGTAATGCCAAAATATGGCAGCTATCATATGTGAAGGGCTAGACTACAAATGAATAAGAATCAAAGTGCCTGATCTTTCAAAGGATTCTTTCAGTAACACAGCAGCATTAATCTACCTCTTTAACAAAGATGACGACCCTGCAGTGCCACCCAAAGAAGTATTTACTTACCAGATTTTGTTATATGATAAGTTGAGCTCACGTAATTTCAACAGCTTGTCTACCTTCTCAATCTTCCCTATTAGATTATGGCTGAGATTCAGTATTTCAAGTTTAACACATTTTTCCAAATTTTCGATATACTAATTGGAAACAAATGAATAAATACTTTATATAACAGATGCCTCGACATAAGCACGACATATAAGCATGTGCTGATCAGTCACCGGAGACTAAGCCTTTACTGCTTCCCCGGAAAATCCTCTGGTGTGGCTCTCCTCGGCCAGGAGTGGCCACTCTCTCCAGGTCGCCAAACTCTCCTTGCCCCTCAGCGGACAACACTTCCTACGCACTAAGAAACTGAAGACTATCCAATGAGAATTTCCCCATCAATCCTTTTCTCCACCTCGTCTTTTCTATGCCTCTCCCTTTCTCCCCTCTTCAAAGTTCAACTAGGTACTTACGCTCTTGCATAACCTTACCCATCTCTTCTCCTTGTGTTCCTGTATCTCCAATCTCTTTCTCTCTCCTGGATCTTCCCCTCAAGTTTAAAAACAGTCACTTTTCAACAGATATTCATTTCCCACTCACTACATGTCAGATGTGGCGCCGGGCAATGGCGGTATACTGGTGAACCAGACTATTTCCCTGCTGCAGGAGCCTATGTTCAACATGCTCAGTCTCCTCTATATAATACAAATCACCTCACTCCCAACTTGCTTCCTACCAAGCTTTCATTTTATCACTCTTATTTGCCACCATGTTCTCATAAAAGTTGTGAATATTTGCTCACTCTGAGGCCTTCCATTCACTATTATTCTATTGGCAAGGCAATATATCTTCCACCCTTACTATGTATTCGAAAAGTTCTCTCCAAGATCACCATTCATTCATCCATTGCAACAAATATTTATCAAACATGGATTGATTATGTGTCAGGAGCTGTTCTAGGTACTGGAAATATGGAAAAACAGTGGTGAATAAGGAAAACAAGGTTCTTGATTTCATTCACAGGGGAAGCCAATAAACAAATAAAGAAACAAAATTTTTAGGCACTCAAGCATACTAACAAGAAAATAAAGGTAACGTGATGTGACAGAGTGCAAGGCACCAAGAGGGCAGATTTTGTCTGCTGTGTTCACTACTATAGTACTAGTGCCTGGCACATGGTAGGTGCTAAATAAATATCTATTGAGTGAAAGAATGAGAGGGAGTGACTGAGGAGAAGGTGGCTAACTGCAATTGGGTTAAGAGAAGGCTTCAGAGAGAGAGGAAGTGCATGGAGTTGAGACCCTAATAATAAGCCAGTTGTGTGAACATCTGGGGACAGAGAATACCAGGCAGAGAAAAAAATGCAAAGACCCTAAAAGAATGAACCTGGTTGGTTTAAGAAATAGAAGGAAGGGCTTTTTAAACTGCCAGATCAAATAACTTCTTCCAAGTTTTCATCCTATTTGCTGATTCGGTGACATTTTATAGCATATCCTTTCTGCCTGACGTTCTCTCAACTTTGGCCCCCGTTCATCATACTCTGGGATCTTCTATTCCAACAGCCCCTTCGGACTTTTTCACTGGGTCTGTCTCTCCCACGTGCTCACTCTCTTTCTCTGATTCCCTCTCACTATTTCTCCTCTTAATCCTAGGCATTCTTCACACTAAGCTCTAAATTCCCAGAGATCAGAAACTAAGCTTATTGACTTCTGTATCTATTCCCACAGCCTAACATAATGCCTGGCATATAATAACCACACAGTAAAGATTTACTAACTTGATATTTCATTTTCACACCCTTTAAACTCCAGCATGTCTCCTTTTTTCCTTTTTAATTACACAAGACATAAATATATTCTAATAAAAATTTCAAACAAAACATAAAAAGCTCTCTTCATCAGGTCTGCAGGCCCCCATAAAAAATCTCACTGCTCAAAAGTAACCATTGTTAAGAGGCTGGTGTATATACACATACATATACATATGTATACATATAGGCCTTTCTATTCATTTACATCTATATATACATAGATAGAAAAACAATTTTAAAAAATATATTTTGAGACCTTGCTATACAAAATATTTTAGAATTTGTCTGTTGCATTTAAATATACTGGAACATTTCCCCACATTAATACATAGAGTTCTGGGGTTTTTTGGGTTTTGTTCTTGTCTTTTAAGAAACTTGATAGTATTTCATGGTATATTGCACCATAATTTTTTTAAGCAATCCCCTATTGACAGACATTTGGTTATTTCCAATTTTTCCATCTTAAATAATGCTTAATAAACATAACTATTCAGACAATTTTGGATACGTGTGCAAATATTAATAGATATCAAGGAGTAGAACTGCTGTGTTGGTGAGTATAAACTCAGTAAGTATAAACTCGATTGCTGGATCAAACAAATACATTTGAAATTTTGATAAATACTATCAAACTGTTTTCCTAAAATGCTGTACTAATCTATACATCCACTAAGACCATATGAGAATACCCATTTCTCACACCTTTCTGAACACTGAAATAATCTTTTTAATTATTGTCCATCAGACATACAAGACGGAAAATGGCATCAAACTATTGTTCTATTTCACACCTCTTTGATACGAATGAAATTGAACATATTTTCATGTTAACATTAGCCATTTATAATATTTTTGTGAACAAACTGTTCATATCCTTTGCACATTTTCCATTTAGCTGTCTCTTTCTACTGAACTGTAGGTGCTCTATATATTATGTGGATATTATTACATATGCTGGAAACACTATCTGCCAGCTTGTTGTTTTGCTTTAACTTTTTAAAAGATATCGTTCATTAAACACAACTTTTTAAGTTTTTTAAGTAAGCTAAATCTGTCAATATTTTTCTTTGTGGTATTAGGGTTGGTGTTTGCTTAGAAAGGCCTTCCCAACTCTAAGATTTAAAAATATATTCTCCTATATTCTTTCCTATAATTTTATAGCACTTTTGTTGGTTGATTTTTGTTTCATTTTCATTAATATTTTCAATCTTCTGGAATTAATTTTTGTGACTAATGTAGTAGGCATCTACGTTTATATTATTTCCAATTAAAAAATTAAGTTGTCTATTACAATGTGCTCATGTTGTAGTTCATGAATAAAGTAGTGAACAGTCTAGAGCAAGGATCCGCAAACTTCTGTAAAAGGCCAAATAGTAAATATTTTTGGCTTTGTGAGACAGTCTCTTTGACAGCCGCTTACCTCTGCCATTGTAGTGCAAAAACAGCCACAGACAATATGTAAACAAAGGAGTGTAGCTCTGCTCCAATAAAACTTTATTAACAAAAATAGGCAGTAGGCCCAATGTGGCCTACAGGCTGTAGTTTGCGGACTCATTCTAGAGAGAATCAATAATGTGTAGAATAATAGGAGCTTATGAATTTGAAGATGTCACACTTCTGATGGAGAACTTTCACTAGAAACAATAAAAGATCTGCAACAAATTCGGTGACATTAGGGTGCTGTAAATCTAATATAATCTTTTTAAAAAAATTTTAAAGCACATAAAAATTAAAAACAATGTGTGTATTCAGAAATGTTGGTAACCTACCCTAAATTTCTTGCCACCATCTTTAGAAAGTGAAAGGTTCAGAGATTTTACCAAGGCCAAATTGTCCTGTTTAGTAAGTTTTTTAACCAGGGCCTCGGTAATATATCGAACTCCTTCACGTGAATCAGCTTCTGAAATTACACAAACAGATCATTATCAGTAGAGGAAGACATGAATACTTTGAAAAACAAATCGTCTTGATGTTATATAACAAAAAAAATTTTTAAAGCAATGCAAATGTAAAAACAGCTGGCTAGTTCTATTTGCAATGTTTTAATAATAATATTTTACTTTATGTAGCATTTCATAATAATGACAATAACAGTTAAACTCTATAAATATTAATTGTGTGCAAACTTTGTGCTGAATACTTTACATATAATCTGGGGACTTCCCTGCTGGCGCAGTGGTTAAGAATCTGCCTGCCAATGTAGGGAACACAGGTTTGAGCCCTGGTCTGGGAAGATCCCACATGCTGCAGAGCAACTAAGCCCGTGCGCCACTACTGAGCCTGTGCTCTAGAGCCCGCGCTCCACAGCTACTGAGCCCGCGTGCTGCAACTACTGAAGCCCGCGCGCTGCAACTACTGAAGCCCGCGCGCCTAGAGCCCATGCTGTGCAACAAGAGAAGCCACCGCAATGAGAAGCCCGTGCACCGCAACGAAGAGTAGCCCCTGCTCCCCGCAACTAGAGAAAGCCTGCGCGCAGCAATGAAGACCCAACGCAGCCAAAAATAAAATTAATTAATTTAAAAATTTTAATTTGTACAACAAACTTTTGGGATAGAAATTACTGTTCCCCTTTATAAAAGAAATTATAATAATTTATTCAAGATCTTGCAGCTAGAAATGTGCAAATCTAGGACTTGAACCTAGGCAGATGAATCTAAAATTTATACTTTTAATTATATGCAGCACTGAGGTTTTTAGCAGTATTTTAATGTTAGCTATTTTTAAAAATATATATATTGGCATTATTTAGTTGTTTGTTTTTTAAAATTCTAATCTGAAGTTCAAAAACACTGGAATTCTTAAAAATCCTCTTGTGGTGCTCCAAGGACAAAGAATGACCCTCCTTCAAAAAGTTTCAGCGTTATACCCCCTACCGACTCTTTTTGCGGTACGCGGGCCTCTCACTGCCGTGGCCTCCCCCGTCGCGGAGCACAGCGGAGCACAGGACTCGCGGAGCACAGGACGCGCAGACTCAGCGGCCACGGCTCATGGGCCCAGCCGCTCCGCGGCATGTGGGACCCTCCCGGACCGGAGCACGAACCCATGTCCCCTGCATCAGCAGGCAGACTCTCCACCACTGCGCCACCAGGGAAGCCCCCCTTACCGACTCTTAATCGCCTTCCCTACCATGTTGCCATGGTTACGAAATTCCTGAGCCCACCTGGGCAACGCCCGCCTGGGCTACCGGGCCTGTCCCAAATAAGGAAAGGCATCTGCCCTTTCCCACTCCCACCCTATAGAAGGAAGGTATATGTGCCTCGACCAATCAGTAAATGAAATTTTCACCTCGGACCATTCCTTTGTTTTCTGGCTATAAAAGCTGATCAATAGCACATGTTTGGGCCCGACTCTCCCAGACTACTAGGAAGTCGGCCCGCTGTTCTGGCAGCAACCCTTCCCTCTAATAAATTCTATCTTCTTTACATTCTGCCTTGAGTCTGGAAATTCTTTTCCAACCCACGTTCAGATGACACCTCTTTTCCTATTTCTTTTTTATGGTAGGAAACTCAAATTTGTTGCTCTTTTAAATATAGAGGATCATAACACAGTTTATAGAGATAAAGTACTAACTTAATGGATAGCACACCCTATCTTAAGACCTTCCTGGATATTGCAGTCACAGCTTGTTAAAGCCATGTTAGTATAGCACAGGGAACTCTACTCAGTACTCTGTAATGGCCTATATGGGAAAAGAATCTAAAAAAGAGTGGATATATGTATATGAATAACTGATTCATTTTGCTGTACACATGAAACTAACACAACATTGTAAATCAACTATACTCCAATTTAAAAAAATATTTTTAAAAAAGCTATGTTAAATTCTGCAAAACCATCCAAAAAAAAGAAAATTGCCTCTTGGTTCTTTATGAATCAAAGATAATTAATCCTGGGTTCAGATCCAGGCTGTGGGCCAAAGTTTCCCGATGATTACTCATAATAAGTTAATATTACATTTATTTTGGTTCAAAATAAAATAATTTTTAAAATTTGGGCCATTCTAGGAAAGAACATATTCTAAAATATTAATCAAATTAGAAATAACAGGGCTTCCCTGGTGGCGCATTGGTTGTGAGTCCGCCTGCCAATGCAGGGGACACGGGTTCGTGCCCCGGTTCAGGAGGATCCCACATGCCGTGGAGCGACTGGGCCCATGAGTCATGGCTGCTGAGCCTGCGCGTCCGGAGCCTGTGCTCCGCAATGGGAGATGCCACAGCAGTGAGAGGCCCGCGTACCACAAAAAAAAAAAAAAAAAAAAAAAAAAAAAAAAAAATTAGAAATAACAATGTACCAACGGGCAGCAAGGGTACAGTCAACTCAAGGCTGATAATGTTTATTAATAAACACTGGTCAATATTCATGTCAACAGAGTTTGATGACTGTGATTTCATGACTTAGCAAAGAAATCACATAGTTTTCTTTCACACTTAATCACATTATAGATTCCCAGACTAACAGAATGCTTTTAAGAAAAAATAAAAACCTTGGTGGAAGAGGGAAGAGATATGGGAACATATGTATATGTATAACTGATTCACTTTTTTATAAAGCAGAAACTAACATAATGTATATAAATGTCAAACCACTATGTTGTACACCTGAAACCAATACTGTACTATACTTCAATTACAAAAAGAAAAATAAAAACTCTGCTATATACTAATTAAAAAAAAAAAAAAAACCTTGGTGGAACATTTATATGTCCCTTATGTGGAAATTAGTCCATTCACAGATTGCTAATAAGCAAGATGCTAATAAGCAGACTGGAATAGCCCAGGGGTGGATAGCATTTTTATACTGAATTAAGGCACTCCATTCTGAAGTGAACAGATATGCCCTCCCCACAGCCAAGGATTATGGTAAATTTGGCATATGAGCTTTAAGGCACTCTCCCACCACAGGAAATAAAGCTTCCTCTTTCAGGAAACTCCCTTCTCCTACCGCTTTTAGACATCTTCACCCTCACCCAGAAGCCTCCATCCCCCCACTGTCCCTACACAATTTCTGTCAATAAAAAACAATGGTTCAAGTTAGTAGTTGGATATATGTTACATTTGGACCAAAAATGTAAGTTGAATATTTTCCATCTGTACTTAAAAGAGTATTTGGTGAAATTCTTAGATTAAAAGCAATACCTTGATGGTCTTGGTAGTCCAAAAGCATAGGGTTTTCACCTATAATCTCAACTTGCTCATACCACTGTCTTCCAGAATGAAAAGGTAGAGTCTCAGATCCACTTAAAGGTGAAAGTGACCTAGATCTCATATTGGACGTAACAGATGATGGACTAGGAGAGTGAGATGATGGTGGCGTCTTTGCTTTGGAAATTTTTTGCTGAGGACCTTTCTTCATTGCAAGAATAAAGCCAGGTATCCATCAAAACCTGTAAGAGTTTCCAGTATATTTAACAAGGTTAATTTTTAGAGCTATCAAAACTATTTATTTCTAGAATTTTCAAGACTACAGAAGTTATAGATGCTAGAACCCAAACTACTCCAAGCTGATGGGAGCAGACACTATTTCAGACATTGCTGATTACTTTACCAGAGGGAAGAGACCTCTAGAGGGTCTGTACTGACACATACTCCAGCCAGAAGCCTTACCTGTCATGACGGTTCTCAATTTATTGGACCAAACTTGTCACAATGTCTCTTCTACCCATAAGGGGTCCTAGATTGAAGGAAGGTGGAAATACTTGGCAACCAGCAGTATTTCATACTGATGAGCAGTCTCTCCTTCCTGAAACAGTTTCTTCCTTTGGCTTCTGGGACGCCATCCTCTCCTATCCTTCCGTCTCCCTGGCCACTCCTTGGCCTCCTTTGCTGGCCAAGGCTCTCCTATTCAATCTTTAAATGTCAGAGCTCCTCAAGTCTCTTCTGGTCTTTCTAATCTTAATTTAGACAATCTAATGAACACCCATGGTTCCCAACGCCACCTGTATACTAATATTTATATTTTCAATCCAACCTTTCTCCGAGTTCCAGACTCCTATTCCCAACTGCTACCTGACATCTCATTGGCATCCTGAATCAACATGTCCAAATTGAATTTATCATTTCTCTCATTCCTCCCTCATTTTCCTCCCACCCTGTTCCTCCTCCAGTGTTCCCTAACTATGAACAATGCTCTTGGGAATAAGACAGAAACCTGGGAGTCATTCTTGATGCTTCCCTTTCCCTTTTCCCCATACGATCACCAAGTTTTGTCAATTCTACCTCCTAAATATCTCTCAAAATAGTCCATTCTTTCCATCTCCACTGTCGTCTACTCTAATCCACGCCCTCATCAAACTACTAATAATAGCTTCTAACTGATCTGTCTACAAGCTCTCTTGCCTTCCTCCTCCATCACTACATTGCAGCCAGACTGATCTATTTTAAAAGTTAATCTGTCTGTAATAAATGAAATATTTACCATGACCTATGAGGTCCCCCATAATACAGCCTTGTCTCTAGCCTCACATCTGTCACTGGTTCCCTCAACTCTGTGGCTCCAGCCACACGGACCTCTACATCTAATTTCTTCTGCTATAAATGCTTGCCCTCAGTCTTGTCTTTTCGTTTTTTAAAACTCTTCAGAAATTCTCTCCATATAATCTGGATATTAACCCTAATCAGATATATGATTTGCAAAAATTTTCTCCCATTCTGTGGTTTCCTTTTTACTCTGTGATATTGTCTTTTGATGCTCATTTAAAACTTTTTAAGAAGTCCTATTTGTCTATGTTTTCTTTTGTTGCCTGTGCCTTTGGTGTCATATCCAGGAAATCACTGCCAAATCCAATGCCATGAAGCTGTTGCCCTATGCTTTCTTCTAAGAGATTTAT
The DNA here is from genome assembly GCF_949987515.2 of Delphinus delphis. Taxonomy (NCBI): domain Eukaryota; kingdom Metazoa; phylum Chordata; class Mammalia; order Artiodactyla; family Delphinidae; genus Delphinus; species Delphinus delphis. The sequence goes on from NC_082688.1 coordinate 13,551,256, forward strand.
AATTGTAGCTCTTACATTTAGGTCTTTGATCCATTTTGAGTTAATTTTTGTATATGGTGTTAGGTAAAGGTCCAAATTCATTCTTTTGCATGTGGATATCCAGTTTTCCCAGCATGATTTTTGAAGACTTCCCTTTCCCCATTGAATGATCTTGGTACCCTTGTCAAAAATCATCTGACCAAATTCCTTTACTTTTTATGTAAGAAAATTAAGGCCCAGAATGGTAAATGACTTGGTCAGACACAATGCTAGCTGGCATTAGTTCTCCTCTCAAATTAATTTGTAAGTCAAATCACATAATTAATCCAGTAGAATATAAGTTCCATGAAAGTAGGGATATTGTTCACTGATGTATTCCAGGCCTAGAACAGAGCCTAAAAGATAGTAGATAATTACTACTTATGGAATGAATTATTCATAAAGAACCTGCAACCAATAAAATGCTATTTAGTACTTCAGCCATAGGATATCTTCATGAGTAGTATTAGTTCTCAATACCAAGAGCCCTAACTTACAAGTTAGGTTTATGAAAAAAAGATTTTCATGTTATACAATTGCTCTTATAAGTACATTGCATAAACTATAAATGTGACAAACTTTTAGACCAAAAAATCTTATAAGAAGCATAGGTCTTGAACAAGGCTGCATTAACAATGATTCTACTTTTGCTCAATATCCACAATCTCCCCTACTCTCACTACTTAAAATGTGAAGATAAAACACAAATTCTTTTTTAGAAAAGTAGTTTGCAATCCAAAGTTTTTGGATAGCTCCAATCTTAATGCCAGGGACTCCCCTGGTGGTCCAGTGGTTAAGACTCCGTGCTTCCACTGCAGGGGTCGCAGGTTTGATCTCTGATTGGGAAACTAAGATCTCACATGTTGTGTACAGCATGGCCAAAAAAAAAGAAATAATAATAATAAATCGTAGCTTTAAAAAAAAAACTTATTTTATTTTTTTTGGCTGTGCCACGCAGCGTGGCAGCGTGTGGATCTTAGTTCCCCAACCAGGGATCGAACCCGCGCCCACTGCATTGGAAGCATGGAGTCTTAACCACTGGACCACCACGAAAGTCTAAAAAAAAATCTTAATGCCATATAAGTTGGTATTAGAAAGAGATATTATAGTGATTTGATGTGTGAACATCTTCATGTATAATAAATACACCTTCACAGGTATGTACATGGGTATAATTATACAGGCTGGGATTTTAAAGAAACTTATTTTTTAAATGCTTAGAACACATACAATATATGTAAAGGAGAGCTGCCATTAATATATCGAATCAATTAACCAACATTTAACAGATGTTAATACCTTTCAATGACTAGTCATTCTAGGAATGCTGATCTTGCCCAAAACATTTCTGGAATTCCTCTTTGGGTCCTGCTTTCAGAATTAATTTATAAGTCTCACAAGAAAACTAGATCTATCACTTCAACTACATTTTGTTTTTATTTTCCCAGTTTGATTATTAACTTTACCATGTGCCAAATATTGTGATAAGCTCTTGTATGTATCATCACATTAGAAGGATTAAACACAACTCTATGAAATAGGTGTTATTATCTCCCATTTTAAAGATTAAGAGGTTAAATAATTTGTTCAAAGTCCCATAACTAATTGGTTAAGCCAAGACTTGAATCCTGATCTGATTCCAAAGCCCATGACTTCATTACCATGTCATACTGCTGACTGAGTTTTCTGGAGGCCAGATCATGTTTGACTCACTTTGTAGGGCCTAGGATAGTGCCTTAGACAAAACAGATCATAAACAAGTGCCACTAAACAACCTTGATTAATGGACGACATACACTATAAAAACTATTCCTGAAGGAAAAACAGAAAATTTAATATAGTAATAGCATCACGGAACTCATGATCTAGCTTCTTAAGGTGACTAGTTTGAAGGTAACAAAAACCTGCGAAATTTTTACAAAGTGACTATTATTTCACAGGTATACAGTACAACATGGCCAACTACCTTGTTCCAATAGTCTAGGTCACTTTAAACTGCAAATCTATGTCTTTACTTTCTCTTTCATTTTTTCATGTCATATCATCCACATGGGTCAGAAAATCTTTCCCCCAATTCACATAACTGCTATTTATGCCATAGCCACATGGTTTTAGGTCTTAATTTCAGAAGCGTGGTAAACAATTTTTGTCTCACCATTCTGCCAAGGCAAAAAGTCTCTAAGTAATACTCCTCATTCTGTGTTAAGTTGCACTGGTGCTCTCTTTCTAAATAATAATATACTCAAGCTTGAGAAGAGCTAAGAGGCATGTGCTTTAATAGTATAATTTTATTCATTCCTGAATTAAATATAGTTTTCATAAAGGCAAGAGATTTAAAAGATAAAAGAGGAGAGGCACAGGGCCCAGTTCCCACTTGTATATGTCTTTCTCTATCCCATAGCATGATAGAAAATTATAAAATTAGAATGATAGTATGCTACATGTTACAGAGATATGGCTTATATATTTTTTTAGTTTCTTGGTTTAAAAAATGCACATCCTATATTTTTATGCAATGCAATTATTTTGTATCCTGCACCTTAGTCTTATCTCTAAATTCTTAAAATATTGAACCATGCTGAATGCCTCTCAGAACATCCTAATAACCAAGACTCTTTGGGCCTCACTAGAATATCATGCAGTCCTTTGTTACCTCACCTGATGAGAAAAACTCTGCCTTACTCATTTATAGAGTTAAAGAAATATATTAGAATGGATTCCAGAAATTGAAATCAACTCTTTCCTTTAATGAATTGTAACCTGAAAGATTAAATGATGGTTCCAAAGTCACAGTGCATTGCCAGACCCCCCTCCCTTGGTTGCCATAGCTCCTGTAAAACCTGGACGTAGGATCTCATAGAACAGCTAACTCAGTGAAATGAGGTTAGGGATTTACTGTGCTTGAGAAAGGCTGGCATTATTTCAGAGACTATCACCTGGGGGTAGTAACACCTTGAACCACAATTTAAAGAGACAGATATGGCTGTTGTTTGACCTAGGCTGTAGTTTGCAATAATATAAACAAAGACTAAGCAATAGAAAAGAGAAGATAGAGCTGAGACATAGGGCTAGAGTGTGTGAAGGGCAGGATAAAGAGAAAACAAAACAAGCAAAACAAGTCCAGAGCTGGAGACACACTTTGAAGGCCCAGAAGGTAGTCTGCTGAGTAAGGAAAGCTGTTGGATGATGTTATCATCAGAATCATATGACCGGGCATCCAGTCATTCTCAGACTCAGATACTTGCCTTGATCTAACAATCCCCTCCGTCACAGTTTAGTAGAGACCACACCTCCACCTCTATCCAGCCTTTCCTAACATTCCTAACTTTCCACCTTCTTCTCTGATCTTTTCCAATGAGGCAGACCTCAATAATCCTCAAACCTTCCTTCTCTCTTTCCAGCCACTCCAATATGCAAATATCCATCCCCATTTCTTGACCTCCGTATCTTCTCCACTGCATCCCTTAGCCCTTTAATCACATCTCAGTACTTTCCCTACAATTCGACTTCATCCCATACCCTCACCCATTTAAACACTATTACTCTCTAACTAGTCCTTTCAAATATCCTGACTCCTATTCCTCTCCAATGGCAATTCTCCATCCTGTGCTCGTCAACCTCTGCCTCCCGTCCTTCATCCTATCCTGATTGCCAAGTTCTCCCACAAATTCTGTTCCAATTCCCTAACACTGTATTAGTTTCCTCCATTTCTCTATAGTTGTTTCCAGTACCCTGACTCAACACTTCTATATCCATCTTGATTTCCCAAACTGCTCATCACAGCAAATATTCTAACATCCTAATCCATTCCAATACTCTGACTTCTAATTAACCCCTCTTCAAACAAAATAATCAAACTTCCACCCATTCCTCTTCATCTCAACCCAACTGCCTATCTACTTGCCTTTCCCTTCCAACACCCTGACATCTGTGTCCTTCTGCATCCTATTAACATCCTGAACTCTCCTCTCACATCTCTCTCCATTCTACTCAGGTACCCAAAAAACCAAGCTCCCCATCCCTTTCCAGTATTTTATTTATTCAGCCATCCAATTTTATTTGGCAACTTTTATGCACCAAGAACTGTGTTAGGCTCTAAGAATACAGGGCTGAGAAGGCAGGGTTTCTACACTCAAACGCACAACAGGATTAGGTCTCTGCACCAAATAGCATCCTTTACAACACCTTACAATTAGAATTAAATGATTATTTGTGAAACGACTTGTTTCTCCTTCTAGAGTTTATGCTACAAGACAGTAGGGACTCTATTTGTTTATTGTTTGGTGCACAATAAATATTTGTTGAATGAGTGAAGAAAGGACTGTGCTAAGCACTCTAAAGACATTACCAAATTTAAGTTCTTGCAGATGGTGTGTAAGGTCAAAATTATTAACCTCATTGATAAGCGACAGGGTATCATTAAGAATTAAGAGCTTGGATTCTGGAACTAAGCAACCTGAGTTCAAATGTTAATTTTCCACTTTCTGTGTGACATAAGGCAAATTATTTAACCTCTCTGATCCACAGTTTCATCACTTTTGAAATGGGGATGAAAACCTCACACAAGTTATTTTAAATTCTAAATCAGTTAACGCAAAGGACTAAAGGACTCAGAACTGAATCTGGCACACAGCGTACACTCGAAAGTAATTAGCGATTATTTTTTACAAACAAGAAAACATTTGCTCGGGAAGGTTAAGGACCACGCCCAAATCGCAGAGCCGGTAACACAGGTGGCCGAATCAAGAGGTGAAGCCAAGTTTTGACTTCAAAATGCACCTGTCCCTTAACGGTTATACAACAAAGTATTTGCTCTTCCCCTCCTTCAAATATTTCTTCCCAATATCCTAACTCTCATTATTCTCCATGTACCGTATTCCGCCCGATCCCAGGACGCCCGTCAGGATACCCAAACCATCCTGTACCCGTCATTCCCCGCATACACCTGGCACACCTCCTCCCTCCTCCGCTCGGTGGCGGGACCCCATCTTCCTCCACGCCGCACTCCACCCCTGACCTCCTCATTTCCCATCCAAACCTCCCTCCATCCTCCTCCTCCCCACGCCCGTTCCGGGCCCTCCCCTCCTTCCCATCCAATCCCAATTCCCCGGCACACGCCCCCGCCCCGAATCCATCCCACGCTCGGTTCAGGCCTTCCCGCTTTCGCCCCTCACCCCACCGCTCCGTCTGGATGCCGGAGAACGGCCTCCACCAGGGCCACTCACCACGGAGGAGCCGGGCCGAGCGAGCTCGCGGGCCGACGCCGGGCGGAGAGGCGCTGGTCGCTCCCTTCAGGCGCTCAGCGGTGCGGCGGCCATTTTGTTGTGTTGTGCCGGTTGCCGAGGGGCAGTGCGTGCGGCGTGGGCGGGGCCTGCTGCGGTCGAGCCCCTCCCCGGAGCATGGGGGCGGGGCCGGGCTTCCCGCCGCCTAGGACGCCAGGGCCGCGGGCGCGCAAAGGCGCGCGGGAGTCGGCGGGAGGGGAGGTTCCCTGTAGCAGCTGGCTAGAGGCCTAGCGCTTTTCTCTGAAGCGGAGCGGCCGACTCACGACCAGGCTTCGACTCGCTCCGTGGGGGCTGGGCCTGAGGACGACCTAAGGGACCGATGTGGCGCTGTCGCCAAGCTCCTGAACTTCCAATGCCGGCCGTCTGGGCTTGAACTAGTGTGCCTTGCCCCACGCTCCTTCTCGAGGCCCATTTCTGAGGCGAGTTCTCTGCTTCAGGGGCCAGACGTGGATAAACCGCTCAGGGAACGCAGCTTGGGCTGCAGCTGCACCCGAGGTTAAGGGAGTGAGAGCAGCCTGGGAGTCCTGGCAGAGACTAGTGCTCTGGTTGTGAGAGGGAAGCCAAAGCCAGAAGCGGTTGAAGAAACTTCGGTTGGCGCTTGCCTGGAAGGCCTGCATTTCACCACGTATATTCAACAGATAGTTTAAGAGAATTTAGAACATACTGTGCTGGATGCCAGGGAAATACAGTGAATTCTTTTAGAAAACGTTGTCGCCGAAGACACCATTCCTCCACTCCAGCCTCCCATTTCCAAGTTGGTACCCTGGACAGTGTCACCATCAGAGGCTGCACCATCTCCAGAAATCGCCAATGCAGGCACCACCTCTCCCTTACCGTAGTTCTCCAATCTTAACAGCGTGCTTGCTCGGAAGACCCCCGTCCTAGCACAATTCACTTCATTGTGACTTCCAATCCCTTGTTCTTACCGTTTTCTCACAGTTCATGGCCCATCTGTGTAACACTATTTTAGGAATTTCCTTTGTCTGTGCCTCAGTTTCCTCATCTGTGAAATGGGATAATCCTACCTACTTCCCACAGTTATCCTGGTAGTTATAAATGTTAATGTATGTGAAGGAACTTAGAACAGTCCTAAGTTCTCTCACATGCCCTATAATATGTTCTCAATATGTTTTAGTTATTTTAGCATTAGGCAAAGGTTTCCCAGAAGAAGTGACGCCTCATCCTAAGTCCTGGAAGAAGCAAATAACTTAGTTCAAGGAGTATGGGAGTGGGGAAGAATTTGCTTGGCAAAGGGAACAACTTCTGCAAACCCCAGGAGGAGGGGGAAAAAAGAGCTTGGCAGTGAGCTGGAGGTTAAGCAGATCAGGATACAGCCAAAAATCTGGAGTGTAGAAGCTAAAGCAGGAAGAGGGACCTTATGAACCATATTAGGCACTTGTAATTTTTCCTGAAGGCAGAGATGGATTCAGGAATAGGAAGTTCAGGTGGCTACCAACAGGGGGCGCCATTCACACTCACATTTATGTGAATGATGCTCTCCTCTCCCCCACTATTTATGCAACACGGAAGGAGGCCCTTGGAGTTGTAGAAAAGTCAAAATTCATTAAAAGCTCCACGTTTTAAATTGAAAGGAAGATGTATCCTTTTTTAAAAAAATCTAAGTTCTGATGATATTTATTAGTTTGGAATGTGTACATTGCTGAATTTCAGTTCTATTATTTTTTGTCTTTTTGTTTTGACACTCGTTTCTTTTTCTCTTTTCCAACAGAGAATTGGACTTATGGTGTCACCTCACTGCTATGTCCCTCAAAGTCTGTAATGATATTTAGGTGGAATCCATTATCGAATCATGGTATGCTGGTGTAGTTCATTATCAATCTGATAAGTAGCTGGTAAAAATATACACAAAATCCAGAGGATGGTGCAAAACACTTATTTATCCCTTGGGTAGTCTCACTCCCTATCCAGTTAACCTTGGGTGGGTACTTGCCAGTTCGTTATTGGCCAGTTCTCCTCCTTCAACCAGACCCTCTGCTGGTGTCTAGCATGATGAAGGCCTTGGATAGACCTCAGGCCTTAGAGCAGTCAGAGGTGAAACCTTTCTCTAGCTAATTTGTATATTAACTGCCTCTCTTAGCATGCTAAAAGAACCTCTCTCCCCAAAGCAGGAGTGAGAATAGGAAATGAGTGAGGGCAACTCTTTGATTCCACACTAATTTGTATTTATCTGATAATATGAAGTTGTTACTCTTCTGAGTTGCATTTACAATACAAATACTAACCATAGCAGAGTGACTCAGCTATCCCTCAGTTCTTTTCTCCAAATGATAGAAAGCTATTCTGTTTGTTGTCACTTGCCTCATGTTTCACAATCCAGTTTAATAATTTTGCAGATTTGCTTCAGAGGAGAATCAGACTAAGGTTGTCAGGCAGCTTCCTGACAGGAGATATGTCTTATATTTCATATAGCACCCAGTAGAAATCCTTCAACCTGCAGTTTCATAATCATATCGTTTAATATTAATGAAATTTCCTCTTATTTAATTTACCAGAATAACTTGGAAAATAACAAGATTGTACAAAGCTAGAATTTAGCAATCAGAGACAGGGCCAGTAAGACCTTGAGTAATTCATGAACTAAAAAGCTAAGATCACGTGAATCCCCAGGAATAATAGCCAGTGTCACAAACCAAAGGACTGATAATCCATATAAAACTTTCCCAGATTCTTTTCAACAGATTTATGGACTGTAAGAACTAGAGAGAATCTCTGGTTCTGTTATATCACCTAGCTAAACTCCTTCAATTTACAGTTTGCATTATTTTTCAGTCCTAAAAGATAAAGTTATTTTCTTCCATAGAAATGGTCAGGCTCTAGTGTTTAGTCATTGGTTGAGGGCTTCTTGGAAAGAGCGTGGCCTCAGCTTGAAAGCTAAGGTAGGGCTTGAAGGCATTAACAGCTGGAGGCTGTCAGCTAATATCCCCCTTGCAACTGATGGCAAGTTCTTTAATCAAGGGAAATTGGAGCAGCCCATCTCCATGGTTGTCACACTGCTTTGACCACCAAAGACACCATACTGTTGCTGAAGTGCACGGAGGTATGTGCCGAGGGTGTAAGTGCCTGATGGCCAGGGCAATTTTGTTGTACTGAGGGAGGAGTCTCCTAAACCAGGAAGTCCTGGCCCTTGTCATTGTTTTTTTTTTTTTCCTTTTCCAGTTTTATGAGATATAATTGACTCTTGTCATTGTCAATGCTAATCACCACTGTAACCAATCAATACCATGCTACTGAAGTCTTGTCTCTCAATACCTCATGGAGATTTGAGCATTTTTAAGCCAGGCTGTTGTTAGGGTTTCCTGGGACTCAAGCATGAGTCTATTGAAGCTGAGTCCAAGGAAAGTCAGAATGGCAGACAATGAACTATTATTGGAATCATCTTCCCAGCTCCATGTAGCTCAATTCAGGAGCCTGAATTCCTCTTAACTCTCTCTTATAATGATTTCTGAAGACCTCCCTAGTAATTAGGCCTTTGGTGGCTTTCACTTAGGGTGACACTTATGTTCCATCTGGTACCTTGAAAGGGTAAACAGAGAGACCAGACTGAATCTTAGGAGATGATCCCTTAGAATTCCTCTATAATCCTTTCCACTTGTAGAATATTGGAAATAATGCCTCTTCTTTCATTTGTGATTTTAGCAATTTGAGTCTTCTCTCTTTTCATAAAGAGCTTAACTAAATCTTTGTTAATTTTGTTGATCTTTTCAAAGAACCAACTTTTGGTTAGGTTGATTTTCTCTGTTGTTTTTCTACTCTTTATTTCATTAATTTCCATTCTAATCCTTATTATTTATTTCCTTCGACTTGCTTTGTACTTTGTTCTCACTGTCTTAAAGTGGAGATTAGGTTATTGATTTGAGAGCTTTCTTCTTTTTTAATACAGGCATTTATAGCAAAAGATTTTCTGTTAAGTGGTGCTCTTGCTGTATCCCATATGTTTTGGTATGTTGTGTTTTCATTGTCATTCATCTAAAAGTATTTTCTGATTTCCCTGTGATTTCTTCTTTGACCCATTGGATATTTAGGAATGTGTGGTTTAATTTCCACAGATCTGGAAATTCCCCAAATTTCTTTTTGTCATTAATGTTTAATTTTGCTCCATTGTGATCAGAGAAATATGTGATTTCAATCCTTTTAAACTAACTGAGGCTTGTTTTATAGCCTAGTATATGATCTATCCTAGAGAATGTTTCATGTGCACTTGAGAAAAATGTGTATTCTGCTCTTGTTGGGTAGAATGTTCTACAGATGTGTACTAGGTTTAGTTGATTTATGGTGTTGTTCTAGTCTTCTATTTCCTTGTTGATCTTCCACATAGTTGTTCTATCCATAATTGAAACTATTATTGTTGAATTTTCTGTTTCTCCCTTCAACTGTCTGTTTTTGCTTCACATATTTTGGGGCTCTGGTGGTAGGTATATGTATGTTTATAATTGTTATATCTTCCTGATGGGTTGACCCGTCTATTATTGTAAAAATCCCTCTTTATCTCTAGTAACATTTTTAATTTCAAAGTCTGTTTTGTCAAACATAGTATAGCCACTCCAGTTTTCTTGTAGTTGCTGTTTGCATGATACATCTTTTCCCATCCTTTTACTTTCAACCTGTTTTTATCTTTGAACCAAAAGTGTATATCCTGTAGGTAGCATGTGGGACAATTCCATTAGTCCCAACAAAATGATGAAATCTAGCTTTGCAGTTATGAGACTCCTGCTTAACAAACACTATCAAAATCTAGTGCTTTTATGGTAGATCATTTTTTACAGTTGCTGTTGTGAATGAATGTTTGACATCTCAGACTTTCAACAATTTCTGCTTGCATTTTGCCTTAGAGAACAATTTTCTTAATTCTTTGCATAGCATGTACTACCTGTCTATTCTTTTCACAGAATGAAGAATACTAGTATGTCATAAATAGATGGTAACATCCTCAGGGTCAGAGAAACAAGGTCAAAATGTCCTTGATTTCCCTTCTAGACTCCTTAGCATGGCATTCAAGGCCATATATAATCTGGCCCTCAACCTCCCTTTCAACAGCATCTTCCTTGGTCCACCTGATGATGCATTCATTTATTCATTCATTTAGCAAAAATTTGTTAACTGTCTAAGTGCCTTTTAGGTGATAAGTTCTGTGTGTATCCCCATTGTATATGTTAGACCCAGTACCCATCCTCATGGAACTGTAGTCAAGAGGGGAAAACAGACAAGTGAAGAGGCAATTAAACAACCCATCATCCCAACCACCAGCAATCCTGACTATGCCTAGAGACTTGTAGCTCAGGATGGGTTTGTGCATACAATTGAATGCAGACTTGAGGAAACTATGACAACAATAGTTTTATAGTTTCCTTGCCCATGTCTGGTCATTGATGGGTCTTTTTTTTTTTTTTTTTTTTTTGCCGTACACGGGCCTCTCACTGCTGTGGCCTCTTCCGTTGCGGAGCACAGGCTCCGGATGCGCAGGCTCAGCAGCCATGGCTCACGGGCCCAGCTGCTCCGCGGCATGTGGGATCCTCCCAGACCGAGGCACGAACCCGTGTCCCCTGCATTGGCAGGCGGACTCTCAACCACTGCGCCACCAGGGAAGCCCTGATGGGTCATTTTTAATCCCAGAGTTCCTGGGAATACTTTAGCATTTGGGAGTATGCCTTGGGATTTCAGATCTGCTCCAAAGTGGATCAGTATAGGCCTCATGGGCACAATTCAAACCAGACTCATTCCAGGGAAACCTCAGAACCATTTCCATATCTGAGACGTTCTACAGAGAGTCCAGGTTGATAGTCCCCTCTCATGCTCCTTAAATTTAGAATGGCTTCCTAGAAGCAGAGCCTGAGACTAGGAGACTCTCTCATGCAAGTGGTTTATTGTAAGATTTTTCTTAAGAGAATTTTATAAGCAGTGAGGGAAGCAGGACAGGGCAGGAGAGAAGATAAGCAAAGATGTGGTTTCAACCAAGGTCTAGCCTCAACCTGATCCCATGAGGGGCTCTGTAGCATGAATGGTACCACAAGGTTGTCCCACCTTGAGGCAAGGGAGCTAGTCTGTTGTACCCCCAGAATCAGTCAGTTATTGACTGTGGACCAATCCCAAGGAGAGGATATAACTTCCCAGGCATTTCTGGGCAAGCTGTCTCCTGGGGCTGAGGTGAGTTACCTGGAGAAGGGAGCAATTAGGAAACTTAGCAGCCAACACTCACAGCATCTGTAGGATGGGCATAGCGGGCCCAGAAAAGAGGATCTGGTCTGGGCATCAGCCGCATCTACTACACCCGGAAAATTTTCAAGACCAGAGCAGCCTCCAAATATTTTGTGTCTGTGTCCAGCTTTGAACCATTTTCCTGGAGACTCCCATTTGGGTGTCTTTTCTGCTTTAGTCATCAAAATCAAGTTTCTCTGCTTTGAATCCCAAAATTATCTTTGGATGTTAAAAGGTTATCATTTAAATTTTTAGGTTTCCTTCTCAGTGATCCCACTATCTGACATTAATAATTAACCTGAAGACTTATTTAACCAAATTATTCAAGCTGAGTTCACAAAAAAAGAAGGGCAGTTTCAAGAAATGTTGTATCAATAGTTTAATCCTAACCCAGCCATGGACATTTTAAGCATAATGTGTATTTTTTTCTACTTGGGAAGAAGTTGGGGACAGGAGCAAATGTAAGTGAAGGATCCCATTTTCATTTGCAATGTATTTTGGTTGTAGTTTTATAGAAAGCAGAATTCAATCAATGCCACATGAAATTAACTTTCTAGTTCTGAAAACTCCAAGTGAATTTCCTCTTTTCTCTCTTGTCTAATGCCATTTCCGTTTTTTAATACGAGTACTTTGTGATCTATCATGACTTATATTCAGATACTCTGTATTTTCCCAGGCTGTTATCCCTGCCATGGGGAAGAGTAATTTACTGACTGGAATTTTGATTAAGAATTCAAAAAACAGGGCTTCCCTGGTGGCGCAGTGGTTGAGAGTCCGCCTGCCGATGCAGGGAACACGGGTTCGTGCCCCGGTCTGGGAAGATCCCACATGCCGCGGGGCGGCTGGGCCCGTGAGCCATGGCCGCTGAGCCTGCGCGTCCGGAGCCTGTGCTCCGCAACGGGAGAGGCCACAACAGTGAGAGGCCCGCGTACGGCAAAAAAAAAAAAAAAAAAAAAAAAAAGAATTCAAAAAGCAAAATTCAAAAGACTGCAGCATGATCCCTATTTGCACTTCTTATAGAGGACTCTATTAAACATTGCCCTGGCTGCAACTGATCAAAATCATTTCGAGCTGTCTCTTTGAAATTTCATCTTAGAATGCTTTTCAGGACACTATCGTGGCTTTATCATAGATAATAAATTTTTGAGAAATAAGACATGTATTGCTAAATGTAAGAAAAATTGCTAATTTGGACTAAGTGAAAAACATTAAAAATTATGTTGTATTAGAGAATCATTCTATAATTTCACTGTTTCAACAGATATGTTGTCTCAGCACCTGAAGTATTCTATGTTGGAGCCTCTGAAAATGTAGTAATCCAAGTTCATGGATACACAGAATCACTTCCAGTGACCATTGCTATTAAAAGTTATCCTGCCAAAAGTTTTTTCTTTTTTTTTTTTTTTCCGATACTCGGGCCTCTCACTGTTGTGGCCTCTCCCGTTGCGGAGCACAGGCTCCGGATGCGCAGGCTCAGCGGCCATGGCTCACGGGCCTAGCCGCTCCGCGGCATGTGGGATCTTCCGGGACCGGGGCACGAACCCATGTTCCCTGCATCGGCAGGCGGACTCTCAACCACTGCGCCACCAGGGAAGCCCCCAAAAGTTTTACATATTCTTCTGAACAGATTAATTTATCTCCAGAAAACAAATTCCAAAGCTTTTCAAACTTAACTGTACGTATTCATCTTACAGTTTCTTTTGTATGCCAATGTGTCTTTGTAAAACATATCTGTAGATGATACATTGATCCTTTTTACATACATGGATAAAATGTGATACATCACACTATTAAGTGAGTTCACTAGTTGGTGAGAGATAAGTGGCATGTTTATACATGTAAGTAAGTGGGAAATGTTTAGTAGAGAATCTGTTTCTGATTTGGGGACAATGTCAGGAAATGTAAATTTTTGAATGAAGCAGATAAAGGTTTTTAAGGTGAAAAGACTTGGTGACATGAGTTGAAAACTACATTAACCAACACATGCACCTGTTTCAGAATTAACATGATGAATACTAGAAAGAGACAATTTAGATACTTAAATTTTATTTATTAGGAGGAACAGAAATATTAATATATAGAGACAGACTCTGTTGATTTAAAAAATTCAGAGAAGTGAATGGAGAACATTTTGAACATTTGTTTTCCTAGACTATATTCAACGTTCTAATCCCATGGTTTTCTAGAAAAATTAATTTTTTCCCTGAAGTGTGTATCTATCATAGGCTTTTGATACTTTCTGTTTGGACTTGAATCAAACAAATTTTCTTTCAAACAAATCTGTGAAAAATGTCAAGGAAAATTAGAGATGTGTCCACAAACTCTATTACTATAAAATATACTGACCATATGCAATAAATTTGAAGAGGGCTACACACTAATTATATAATGACCAATAGACATGAAAAACATTAGCAGAAGAAACGTTTTAACTTTTAGTGTAAGTCCAAATATAAATAAATATAAGAGATATTTTATACTACCATGTGATAAGTCATTTAGTCCATTCTCCACCTGACATCTGAATCACCCCCATTCTCCCACCCCTCTATTGCTGATAAGCTTTTGAGCTTTTTATCTTTCTTAATGACTTTTGGTTATTTTGTTTACTAAAACTTGAATTTTTCAATGATTGTCATTTTTAATAGACATATACTCTAGATCAACTTTTTAAAAGTAATTGTTTCAACCTAAATTTGATAAGAAACTAAAATACAGAGGTGTTCCTGGAAAAAACATATTTACTATTTTATTTTACAAAATTTCTTTTTTCTTTTTGGCTGTGTTGGGTCTTTGTTGCTGCGCACGGGCTTTCTCTAGCTGCGGCGAGCAGGGGCTACTCTTCATTGTGGTGCATGGGCTTCTCATTGCGGTGGCTTCTCTTTTGCAGAGCATGGGCTCAGTAGTTGTGGCTCGTGGGCTCTAGAGCACAGGCTCAGTAGTTGTGGTGCACAGGCTCAGTTGCTCCATGGCATGTGGGATCTTCCCGGACCAGGCCTCAAACCCGTGTCCCCAGCATTGGCAGGCGGATTCCTAACCACTGCGCCACCAAGGAAGCCCCAAAATTTTTATATTTGTTGCATGTAAACAATTATTCAAATCGTTTTCATAGATACCTAAAAGACAAGTGCTTTCATTATATTAATGTATTTATATTAAGATATAATTAGTTAATAATATATAATAAATATAATCATATATCATAATTAATATAATAAAATTATATTATTTGAATATCTTAATTATACAATATTCATCCATTAATTTTTTGAAACAGATACAACCAAAAGATTTATCTGGAGGACCAAATGCAGTTTCACATGTATATTTAGAAGTGGTATCTGCTCATTTTTCAAAAGCAACAAAAATTCCACTACACTATGACAGTGGATTTCTCTTCATTCAGACAGACAAATCTATTTACAATTCAGTCAGGTATAATACAGAGGGAATTGTCATTTATGGGGGAAACGTGGGATGGCCTGATTAATGGTATTGGGACAAGTGGTTTATTTTGGGAGGAAAATGAACTTAATTCCTAACTTTACACCATACACAAAAGTAAAGAGCTGACAAACTAAAGGTTAAATTGTAAATTATAAACACAAAGAATCAGAAAAATACAAGTATAATTTGGAGATAGAAAGACCTTTCGTAGAATTATGCCAAGGCTCCTTTCAAAATAGTTTTTAAAAAAACCCTTGAAGTGATGTATTATCGAACTTAACAAAGAGGCTGAATTTTAACTTTAAAAAATCTAACTTTTAATTCTCAATATCATCTCCTTTTATAAAAAAAATTTCAATTTCATATTAACATTGAAAATTGTGAACTAAATTGCAAAGTTCACCTACCTACATCTGCCTCCTTATGTTTCCAGTTGGAAATGGTTTCAGTCTTCTTTCAGGACATTCCATCTTACAAGTTATCTCAAGAGTGGGAAGGAAGGTTGAGCTAACGGGGGTGTACTGAATGCAGCTGCACTTTGCGAATCATCACTGAAGATGATGGTGATGGTGGTGATGCTAATTAGGTAAGCATCATCTAATAAGATAAGATGGAATCACCGCCATAATTTTAGCAACAGGTCAAGGTCCCCACCAGTACACATTAACCTGGCCTTAGACAGAACTGTTTCTTGGGCACCTGATCAGAAGATGACTGTGTGTCAAAGGAGAGCTGTGGTGCCTGTGAGGCTTCCACCCTTCTATGCACTCCAGTACTTAATTATACCCTGAGACATGCAGATTTTTGCCTGCATCTTCCTTCTACTAATAGAATGCTTCACTGGGTTCTGTTGACATAACTTACTGCTTATGTTCTTCCTCCTCAACTCCATAATAAATTCAGATACCAGTCTTTTTTATCTATCAGTGGTTTAAAAATACAAAAGGCTGTGTAAAAATACTTCTTAATAAGTTGAATTATATTTTAAATGCATAAAGAGAAACATTTAAAAGAATCCCATTCAGGAAATATTTTGTGAAAAGAATATTTTTTTCTACTTTAACATCAAGTTCACGTTC
This sequence comes from Delphinus delphis, assembly GCF_949987515.2. Lineage (NCBI taxonomy): Eukaryota > Metazoa > Chordata > Mammalia > Artiodactyla > Delphinidae > Delphinus > Delphinus delphis. Next base: position 13,567,295 of record NC_082688.1, read on the forward strand.
CAACATCCTAGCTCATCTTTCCCTTTAAACTTGGATTTAATGTTTTGGGCTTTCTTAACTTTACGTTTAATTTCACGGCCCTCATGTTATAGGGTTATTAATAATATTGTCAGATCATTTAGAGTTCAACAGAGTTTCTAATAATGACAATTTTTTCCTTACAGTAAAAGTTAGAGTTTATTCATTGGATGAAAACCTAAAGCCATTGCAAAGAGAAGTTGCCTTAACTTTTATAGTGAGTATGCAACTAATTTAAATCAAAATTTAACCATGGCATTTTCATTATATGAATAAAGAGTTTTCATTATTATAACACTAGTCAAATGTGGCATTAAATTATTCATTACTAAATAGCCGCAAGTATTTACTTAGCATCTATTGTGGGTACAAACTGGTAATTTTATACTTCTGTTATTCTGACTGACATTTTTTGTGTGTAAATTTAATGTTAGTTGAAATACATTTCAATGGCCTCATTAAAGAACATCTTTTGGTGGGTCCATCTCTAAAGTGGGTCATATTGGTTCATATCCTCTTGCTCTTTGTGAAGCGTGGACAGATGTGATGAGGGTTGTAGGAGTATAATTGTGGTACCAGTTAGAAGTGCATGGCATGCATTATATCATCATGACAACCTTATAGGGTCAATATAATTATTATCTCCTTTTTATAGATGAAAATACAGAGGGTTAGAGAAACTAAGTAACCACTGAGATCATACTGATAATTATTAGCTGAATCAGGATTCAAACCCAGGTGTGTCTTTCTCCAGAGCTTCCTCACTTAGCATCTCTTGATTTGTTCGAGGGATTATGGTGTGTGTCCTTCATAAGCATTTGAGTTCAGAAAGGCAAACAAGCACACATAATACAGTAAGCCAAGTACGGGATGATGTAGGACCAATAGCAGACCAGCTTGAAGGGAAGGCAGCACTGGAGATGATTATTAAGTTACTCTGGAGGAAATCATGAAAGGATGAGGGCAGGTCCTGAACTTGGTCTTTATTTATCTATCTATCTGTTTATTTATTTCGTTATTTATTTATTTATTTTTGACTGTGTTGGGTCTTTGTTGCTGCTCACAGACTTTCTCTAGTTGTGGCGAGTGGGGGCTACATGCGGTGTGCGGGCTTCACATTTCGGTGGCTTCTCTTGCTGCGGAGCATGGGCTCTAGGTGCATGGGCTTCAGTAGCTGTGGCATGCGGGCTCAGTAGTTGTGGTTTGTGGGCTCTAGAGTGCAGCCTCAGTAGTTGTGGCGCATGGGCTTAGTTGCTCTGCAGCATGTGGGATCTTCCCAGACTAGAGCTCGAACCTGTGTCCCCTACATTGGCAGGCAGATTCTTAACCACTGCGCCACCAGGGAAGTCCCTTGAACTTGGTCTTAAAGGAAACCATGGACATGGTTTGATAGAGAGAAGGGGGATCATGTCTTGGGTGACATGCAGAAGGAGCAGAGGTCTGGAGCCAGGAAGAAGCAAGGTGTGGAGATGACCATGACAGTGACTTGGCTGCAGCAGCTGGCCTGGAAACACTTCTGGGAGAATAAGTACCAGCTTTGGTGGATTATTTTACATGGGGAGAGTTCTTGAGGGGATGGCATGTTCAGGTGAACCTGTCATAGCGGTGAATGGCTCCACGGACCCCATTGTTCCCTTGTTAGAGTTCCCCATGGACAGTAAACATTGAACATATCAGAGGCCATTGCTGTAGCATGTCCCAAGGTGTTCAGGTTTGATCTTGAAGATATAGAGAGCCAAGGACGTCTTTCGGGCATGGCATGACGTCATGTAAACAGTGTTTGAAGAAGATTATCCTGGAGGTCCTGTTCAGGAAGAAGCCAGGAGGAGAAGAGCCTGTTGGGAGTTTATTTAACATATTCTAAATATTTACCATACTACTTATGTCTGTTGAAAATGTGCCTTTGTGCCTTAGAAATTAGTCTTTGTTAACAAGCCTGACCAGTTGACAGTCATTGCCTCAAATCTACATCAACATCATATATGCTTAGTTTCAACAAAGTTTCTTAGGGCTTAGTGAATATTTCTGTAAGAACTATCAATTACATATTATGCTTAGGTGTGACTTCTGTACTTATAGATTATTTTAAAAAATGAAACTTGCTTTTCTTTTCACTCAAGGGATCCAGAAGGGTCAGAAGTTGCTGTGATAGGAAAAAAATTTTTCTCAGAATTATCAGTTTTCTTGACTTCAAGATTCCATCTAATCCTAAGTATTTTAAATGATTTGTTGGTACAGTTGTTTATCTTAAAAGCAGTGGAGGTAACTGGGATTATTGAACAGTCTGATGGAGTCATCAACATCTGACTGAAAGGTGCTGATGTAAAGAAAGTTTGGTTCTGGCTAATCTTCTTATGCCCAGTGAGTGTCCTTCCTGCCTAAAGGAAGGTGGCACCTGCTGGGGCTCTTCTGCATTGAGTTGGGGGAACTGATATAATTCTGCCAGCTGTGAGCACCATGCTAGTCTGTTTATTCAATTTAGATAATACACATAACATAATATTTATGATTTTAATTATTCACAAGTGTACAACTCAGTGGCATTCACATTCACAATATATTCACTGTGTTGTGTAACCATCACCACCATTTACACCCAAAACTTGCTCATCATCCACAACAAAAACCCTGTACCCATAGGCAATGTCTCTCACTCCTGGTCTGTTTCTTGATCAGGGATCCTGTCTCCACTTGACTGTCCCCTGGCCTCAGCCTTGTAGCTAGATCCTACCTGTTTGCAAATAGGCCTCCTTGATTTGACCTCCTGCCTGACCTTCTGAGGAATCCATCCCAGGATTGCCCTAACTCTTGTAACATTGTTTTGTTGGACTCCTGATACTGGCTGCCTCTCTGGTCTTGTCCCTTTTTGAAAGTACCCTATAGATACCGGCTGCCAAAGTGAATGCTTCCTAAGCATCTAGAGATTGGGGCATTGTCTGTCCCACCCTTGGGAACTGACCTACGTTTAGGTGCTAACCCCTGACAATCTGTACGTCCGCTGAAAGTAACTAGGCTGTTCTATCCTTCTGATAACCATCTCCTTCCAAACACTTCTAACTCCTCATCCTTCTCCAGATTTTAATCCCTTTACCCCTTCCCATTATCCTAGTCCTCAGTCCTTCAGTACCATCAGGAACTTCTCTAACCAGCTTTGTGGGCATGCAGCCTATGCAGTGGCACAGTGCCTGGCACTCTGAAGGGCCCCCTACTTAGTTCAGTGCTCTGTTGTTGCTGTCTTAAAATTATTAATAATTTTATATTTGAACGTGTATTTTGTAAGCAAAGTCTGACTGGACAATGGAGCACGCATGTGAATTAGAGGAGATGTGTGTGATTCATGTGCCCACCATCCCTTGCCGCCCCCTTCCCATAGAGCATTCACAACACTCCATGAACACAGGATTCCAGTGGATCCACAATGCGCAGAAGTTTAATGAGACTCAAAGTAAGTACAAAGTGAGTGTGTCATGTCTATGACTGAGCAAGCACGGGTCCTGACAGCCCCTAGAGGCCATATTTTCCACTGGAACCAGAACTCGTTTTGAATGCAGAAAGATGACAATGGCATTCAAAGAAACACAAATGACTGAGGAACCTCATCATATTGTTTCTTGCTCCTGTTGCTACCCTGTACTAGCCAACCACTTACACTAAATATGATGATATAGAAGGAAAGGGAAAGATAGGGTAACCCATAGTTCTTTTTCCTTTCGGGCTTTTCCTATTTATCAGTAAGCAAAGGTAGAGAGTGTTATTAGAATACACACATATCAAGAAGTAAAATAAAGACAGTTGAGTTATCTTTGTGCAGCATTTCCACCATTCTGGTAAGAACGAAATATTAGATGTATGCATGAGCTATGAAATACGAATTATGTAATTTTGGTGATTCTACATATGAATTAAATGCTCTTATATTTGCATTTAAAACTCGCATTGCACAATACAAAGATGAGTGGCAAAATTCATGCCATTATTTAAAAGTTTAATTTTTCTTTGCTTAGAATGATATTAAATAGCAAATTAAAAAACACCATGGCAAGTTGAGTGAGAGACCCAGAAAAAAGGAAAAAGCTTTATATTTTAATACCTGTAATAGCACTTTTTTCTTGCTTTATGAATAAGTAGTTCTACATTTTCATCTTGCACTGGGACCCTCAAATTTTATAGACGGCCCTGGCTACTTCTTTCTGTGTGATTCTGAGCAGCGCTTCCTTCCTTCCTTCCTTCCTTCCTTCCTTCCTTCCTTCCTTCCTTCCTCCCTCCCTCCCTCCCTTCCTTATTTCCTTCCTTCCTTCCATCCTTTTAACGCTTTCTGATCATCAGTTTGTCTGTAAAATGGAGATAATGCCAAATCATGCCAACCATTATCAAGTGGCCTCTGCTGATGGGCAATCATTTTATTCATTTCGTATCTAACTTCCATGGAGAGATCCAGAAAGCATTCTGGAGGGGTCTGTGGATAAATGGGGGAAAAGAAAATCATATAAAGTTGGGGGGCAGACTAAGCCTTTGGCAGTTATTTGGGGGGGAAATCCATTGAACAGTTTTTTGTTTGTTTTTTGCGGTACGCGGGCCTCTCACTGTTGTGGCCTCTCCCGTCGCGGAGCACAGGCTCCGGACGCACAGGCTCAGCGGCCATGGCTCACGGGCCCAGCCGCTCCGCGGCATGTGGGATCTTCCCAGACCGGGGCACGAACCCGTGTCCCCTGCATCGGCAGGCGGACTCTCAACCACTGTGCCACCAGGGAAGCCCCATTGAACAGTTTTTTGGTGTTTGCCTTTTTTTCTGTTAATGGAGACTTTTGCATGTTTGCAGGTAAAAAGAAAGGAGTTGGTAAAGCAGGAGAGATAAGATGCTAGAAAGAATGATCATATGAACTCCTTATATGTTTATATGATTTTCAGAGCTCAGAGTATATCACATTTAAGCATTCCCATGAAGAATCCAAGGCAGGTGTTGCTATCTCCAGGAATTGAAGAAGCCTAGTTCTCAGAAGAGACATAAGATGGGAAGCAGGGGTTTACCTTGGAAAGGTGTTACGGGTTAGCACTGGCCATCAGCACCAATTATTCCAGCCTTCTTGGGATGCTATTAAGTTACTACCAGCAGGTGGCGCTTCAAGCAGGCCTCTGAGCCCGCTGTTGTTTAAGAACTTAAAGTGCACTTGCAAATTAAAGTTTGTTTTTATTGAAGTACAGTTGATTTACAATATTGTGTTACTTTCAGGTATACAGCATAGTGATTCAGTATTTTTGCAGATTATACTCCATTATAGGTTATTACAAGATAAAGGATATAATTCCTTGTGTTATACAGTATATCCTTGCTGCTTATTTATTTTATATGTAGTAGTTTAGGCCCCATATGGAAAGGAACTGAGGCTTCCTGCTCAGAGCCATGTGAGCAAGCCACCATAGAAGTAAATCCTCCAGCCCCAGTCAAGCCTTTAGGTGACTGCAGCCTCAGCTAACAACTTGATTGCAACCTCATGAGATAAACTAAGTGAAAATTACCCAGCTAAGCCATTCCTGAATTCTTGCCATTTCAATAAAACTGTGAAGATAATTGTTTATTTTAAGCCCTTAGGTTTTGGGGTAATTGATTACATAGCGATCGTTAACTTGTACAGTAGAATAGCTGTTTTTCTATGTTTTTCTAAAAATGCAGCTCTCATGAAATCTCCTGCATTCACTGCCACCACTAATGGGCAATTGCCCATTAGGAATGGCTTAGCTGGGTAATTTTGGCTTGGGTTCGGGTTCTCTCAAGAGTTTGCAATCAAGTGGTTAGTCACCAAAAGGTGTGACTGGGGCTAGGAGATTTACCTCTACAGTGGCCCACTCACATGGCTCTGAGAAGGAGGCCTCAGTTCCTTTCCACATGGGCCTCTCCATAGGCTACTTGTGTGTCCTTACAGCATGGTGGCTGGCCACAATCCAAGAGAGAGCAAGGTAGGAAGGGCAATGCCTTGTATGACCTACCCTCTAAGGTCACACACCTCTGCATTTGTTGTATTCTATTGGTCAAATGGTCCAACACTGATACAGCGTGGGAGGGAACCATACAAGGCCATGAATATCAGGACATTGGGGGCCATTTTGGAGGCTGGCTACCACATCCAGCCATTGGATGAGTGGCTGAGTATGGATGCATTACAGGTATTAGAATTAAATAAGAGAGCTTATGCTGAACAACAAGTAAAATTGTCTGAAAAAGTGTGGGACAGTGAAGCCAAAGAGGGGGTTAATGGGAGAGTGGGCACCTTCTTGTATTTTGTCTCTTTTTGTTTCCCCTGAAGAAACGTGCCTAACTGCATTCCATCACAAACACTTGATTTTCTCTTTGGGCCTTATTATTTTCCACTTCCTCCATATTCTCTCCTCAGAAATCCTCCCCTATTCCATTACTGAGTTAGGAACCTGCAGTGGCCTTTTAGGACGTGCTATTCCAACCCACTACTCTGGTGACTTCCAAGAATAGTTTGAGCAACAACTTTCTTCTTTATCTTTCTTCAGTTATCATTTGGAACTTAAACATAAAATCATCCACCCTTGGATCTGAACTACTGTGCTCCCTATGACATGACTTATCCAGTTTTTCTTGGCTCTTCCCTCCTCTAGCCCTTTTCAGGTAATCTCCTCAATCTGCCATCTGCCTGGTTGCCTCTCCAGTCAGTCTCAACCCTACACCCTTTGAGGTAGGGAGACCCAGATATAAGTCAGAGTAGTGCTTCATTTATGTCACACCTATTCCCAACTTGTACCTTTGAACCTTCACCTAGAATGTACAGTGGTATCTAAATAAGAATCAAAATGTGTGGACCAGGCTATAAATTCTTAAAGAGTTTACAAAACAGAGAATCAATCACAGACGAAAGAACTGGAGACTGTCAAAGAGAAAGGAAGACTTCAGCAGGGCTTGGTATCTCTCCCTTCTTTTTCCTACTGATCCCAACACAATCAAATCCCCATCTCTGCAAGTTACTAGATGTGTTTCCTGAGGCAAATCACTATATTTCTCTGAACCCCAGTTTACTCATTGGTCACCTGAGGTCATAACAACTTTCAGAGTGGTTGTGAAGATTAGGGACAGTTTATATAAGTTAATCATTGCAATACCTATGACATGGAGCTAATAATTGGTAGCTATTGTGTTATTATTTTTATTTTTATTTTTTTGCAGTACGCGGGCCTCTCACTGTTGTGGCCTTTCCCGTTGCGGAGCACAGGCTCCGGACACGCAGGCTCAGCGGCCATGGCTCGTGGGCCAAGCCGCTCCGCGGCACGTGGGATCTTCCCGGACCGGGGCACGAACCCATGTCCCCTGCATCAGCAGGCGGACTCTCAACCACTGCGCCACCAGGGAAGCCCTATTGTGTTATTATTTGGATGAGCTCTTTAAAGGTTCAGAACATGTTCTTCATGTCTGAATCACATATAGCACCTGGCAAAATGCCATGGAGTTTGTAGGTCTTGTTGAGATGGTGAATTAACATTTATGGCCTTTCTTCTTAATCACTATACTTATTCCTGGAAGTAAGAAAAATGCTTCAAGCAATATCTTTGTTACAGAGAGAGGAGGATCTTTTTGAGTGTAGACATTTTATAGCTTATGAGATAAAAGTAGGAGGGTACACATAATCTGCTAATGGCAATCAATGCCATAAACAAGAGGAAAAATAATTGAGTGCCTTCTAAAAAGGATTCCGGTCCATGGGAGCCTTTTTGTGCTCTTTCGCTCACTAAGTTAGAATGTTAGACTCTCAGGAGGTAGCAATTAGCCTCTTAACAGGTCAGTCATCTAATCTCTGACCCTTAATTGACAGCAAACAAACAAACCAGAAAGGAAATAGGGGCAAAATTCGCTGGGCTCAATGATAAAGAGATTCTTTCATCCTGAGAGTCATGAGACTGTTAGTGTTGTGTTCCGCCTGGCCGCTGCCAGGAGGGTAGAGCTACATTAAATATAGATTGGTATGATCCTATGCACATATACATGTATATATATATATTTTTTGCGGGACGCGGGCCTCTCACTGTTGTGGCCTCTCCCGTTGCGGAGCACAGGCTCCGGACACGCAGGCTCAGTGGCCATGGCTCACAGGCCCAGCCACTCCGTGGCATGTGGGATCTTCCCGGCCCAGGGCACGAACCCATGTCCCCTGCATCGGCAGGTGGACTCTCAACCACTGCGCCACCAGGGAAGCCCCATATACATGTATTTTTAAAGTAGAAGATCATGACTATGTCTTAAACCAGTCGTAAATAATAGCGACAATTTTCAGGTTCATGCTACGTGCCAAGAGCTTTATACATATGTCATTTCATCCGCCCATCAGCGCCATGAGGTATTATTGTTTTGATTTTATAGATGACAAAACTGATGCTCAAGTTTTGAGTTTTAAGTTGCCCCAAATCACATAGTTTTTTATACAGACACAAGATTTGAATTCAAGCCTGCCTCGCTGCAGACCATACTTTCTTTTCAATGAAATATTTCAAACTTTTAGGAAGCTACAGGACTAACCTCTCAAACACCGATATAACTACCACTAAACTTTACTGAATTATTTGTAAGATATTGCTATACTGGCTTCAGATGTTCCTTTAAAACAAAAGGTAATAGATACAGTGGAAGCATATACCTCTTTCCTATCCCAAATTTCTCCTTCCCTTTGCAGACATAACTACTATTCTGATTTAGTATTTACCTTTCACAATCATATGTTTACGTCATTATTACTGGTATAAGTGTCTATAGAAAATGACATTGCTGTGTATGTTTTTGGGTTTTTTTTTTGGCTGCGTTGGGTCTTTGTTGCTGCATGCGAGCTTTCTCTAGTTGTGGCGAGCTGGGGCTACTCTTTGTTGCGGTGCACAGGCTTCTCATTGCGGTGGCTTCTCTTGTTGCGGGCTCTAGGTGCGAGGGCTTCAGTAGTTGCAGCATGCAGGCTTAGTTGCTCCGTGGCATGTGGGATCTTCCCTGACCAGGGATCGAACCCATGTTCCCTGCATTGGCAAGCAGATTCTTAACCACTGCTCCACCAGGGAAGTCCTGCTGTGTATGCTTTTAAACTTGTGTAAATACAAATGTTATTATTTTTTTTGTTGGTTTTACCAACCAATACTGCAAGTTGGTTTTGCCAGCCAACATTGCATTCCATGGTATGAATATACAGTAATGTATTTATCATTTTTCTGTTGTTTTAGGTTGCTGCCAAATTTTTGCTATTACAGATAACACTACAAAGAGCATTCCTATACTAGTGTCTTAGGGAGTTGTGTGAAAGTTTTCTGGGGTATATACCTAGAGTGTCTATTTTCCCATTACCCTCTAACCAGGTTTCCTGCAGTCTGTGGTGAATTCCTGATTTGATGTTGGGATAACAGGGTACTGGATGTGGGATACAGGTATAAGATTGTAAGAAAAATGGGTCATTTAGAGGGCGTGATGTTGATAGCCCAAGTCACTTGAGAGAGGAATTTTAACACACAGCTAAAGCAGTGGATCTTAGACCCAAGGAGAAAAGAGGCTGGTTTCTCCTTTGGCCTAATCAACAGAAAACTAATTTCGAGCTGGACTTGGGGATGTTGGAAGAGGGAAATAAGGAATGGACCAAGTGAAACAGGGACACGTGGAAGAGGTTGTTTGGTGCTTTCAGTTAATGGTTTTTAAACCATGTGTCCAGGGACTCCAGGGTCCCTACGGAGCCTCCTCAAGGCCACCTGGGAGTGCATGCTGGCAGAGAGCGGGACCACCCACTCTGTTCACCTGGAGCATCTCTATTCTAACTAGTTTACACATTGGACTTCCCTGTAAGACTTTGTTTCAGTAAAGTTTTTGTAGCTAAATGTCTTTTTAAATTCATTTAAATATTTAGGAAGAGAAGTAACTAATGAGAGGCATTTACTTATAAGGTTCCATAGCTGGATGTAGTTTATATCCCAAGATTCCCTTTCTCACTGGTGTTATGGGTGAGCACTTAAGTAAATTCTGAGTGAGTTGCATTCTGCAGTGCTAGTAGCAGTAACCCATATATAACCCATGTTTCCAAAGACACACAGAATTGAAGGTATAAATAGGTTAAGAATAATAGTAATAGTATTGGGCTGACTGTTACCCTGCTAGGAGCACTTTCATGTCATGGTGACTTCAGAGAATAAGTAATTCAGCTAATTGGCTGCAGTGAAGAAGAGAAGCATTTGAGGCTGGAGAATCAAGCAGGACTCAGATCAGGAGGGGCCTTGTGAACTAAGTGAAGTCATGTAGGCTTGATCCTGAGGGTTGAATTGAGGTAGCATTAGCAGGCAAGTCGGATGACCACCAAAGTTGCTGTCAGACCTGGATTCTCCTCTTTTAGAGATGGAGTATCTGTATAAAAACCAGATGCCTCCAAAGGTCAACATTTTAAAATGTAAAGAAGAATCCATCTTTGAGCCATGTTTAGAAGGCAGATTAAAAAAGTTTAGTTAAAGACAATTGAGAATCTGTAAGTTGTTGAACTTCAGTTCTATTGAGAACCTTTGAGATCCATCGTTTTTTAAATGTTTTCTATCAGAGAAACATGCCGATGGTTAGTGATTGATATCACTTATCAGTATTGACTCCATAATACAAGCAAATAAGTGTCCTTCACTTCAGATATCATCTATGATCATTTGAGTGTTCTCGCTTTCTCCTAAGTATCTTTTCCCGAAAATGATGGCAAAAGTACTTTGTTTGTTTTAACTTGACCCATCTTTCGTAACCCAGTTTAATTATTTTACAAATTTCCTTCTGAAACAACTAGGTCAGACAACAGTGGCAGATTTTTGCCATTTCAATAACATATGTAGAGACACTGTTAGTGAAATTTGTATATCAAATTTTCCTTTGTGTGCCTTTTTTCCCAATAAACTCAGTACGAAAGTGTTGGTAAAATAGAACCTTATTAATTCAGAAGGATTGCCAATGTGACCGTAAAACATCTGAATTATAGTAAAATGTTTAGAGAAATCTGTTTTACTATTTTAAAATAGAGTACTTATTATATACTAGGCTAGAAATAAGTGCTAGTAAAAGGAAGGTAGTAAATAAAAACTTTCTAGTAAGCATAAAGTATCATAAAAATCTTAAAGATAAAATTTTTATTTCATTCTAAATTAATTACTAGACTCATTTGTCATAGGAAGCTTTGTTTTTCTTGCGCTCTTATATTAAAATAATTTAAAACCTCACTGAAAAGTAAGTTTATTTTTTAGAAAATAAAGATATTCTGTGCCTGAATGAATGCAAATTTTGAATTTATGCTTTATGAATTAATAGATATTGTAGGATATCCATTCCCCACTAAAAACTAAAGAATTTGATTGGTCATTTATTCCCTAGAGAATGATGCAGCATCCTCAACATGATGTTTTCATTGCCAGTCACAATCTTTTCTCTACCTAACATTCAGCTTCTTCTCTAGACTGGGACAGACCAAGGAATTATTCCATAGACTTCCTTTGCAGATCTGTCTTCTCCTTTCACCATTTCCAGTGCCAATGACACTACTGTTCAGGTCTTCTCTAGAAAGACACCTCATAAGCCCTCTCTAAACCAGGCCCATTCTAAAATCACCTCAGTGTGAAACTGAATCCAGGTGGGTCTCCATCTGTATCAGAGGGCCTCCAAAGGCATGCTCACAGATGATAAAACATCAGAGCAATTGCCTGGTTAAGAGATGAAAGGCCAAAGACAATGCAACTTACTGGTTTCTAATTTTGAGCCATTCATTTCAGTGCCAAACTCTTATGTTAGAATCCTTTTATTTGTATTCATCAAAATAAATTATCTAGGTGTAGGACTCTATAAAAAAACTCCTACTTTTATACCTGGGCATTAAAGGGTGTTTCAGTTCCAATTTTACTTTTCCTACTTAGAAGTCCCTCTTCTTGACATTAATAATTAACCAGTAAACCAATTTACCCAAGTTCTTCAATCTCGGTTTATTTAAAAGGAGAGTAACTTCAGGAGCGTTATATCCATGGTTTACTGCTACCTCCAGCATGGGCCTGTGGGGCATACTTTGTTTTTTAATCTTCGTGGGGAAAAGTTGGGGACAGGAACAAACGTAAGTAAAACAACCCATCTTTATTTTTCAATGCATCTTATTAATGTGATGAGTGAAAAAGTAAATTCAACAGACTGTGTTAATTTGGTTTTTTGTTTGTTTGCTTTTTTTTGTGGTACACGGGCCTCTCACTGTTGTGCCCTCTCCCGTTGCGGAGCACAGGCTCCGGACACGCAGGCTTAGCAGCCATGGCTCACGGGCCCAGTCGCTCCGCAGCACGTGGGATCTTCCCGGACCGGGGCACGAACCCGTGTTCTCTGCATCGGCAGGCGGACTCTCAACCACTGTGCCACCAGGGAAGCCCCAGACTGTGTTAATTTGTAAATAACTTTCTACTTCTGGGAGCACTAAGTGAATAGTCTCACCTCTGAATAAGAAAGTCATGTAGCATTTTGATTTGATGAGTGGCTAACAACATGACAGTTTTAGGGGATTGTTACTTATAAAATTTACATAAGTGATTATTCAAATTCCTCTTCAAAACAGCACAAACTAAACTCAAGATAATAAACTTTCTTGGTGTTTCTGGCTTGTTTCTATCTGGTGCAGAGTTTTCTTTGTGTTTTCCGTGTACTGTACATAGTAAAGCAAGGGTTACTTGGGGTTCAATTCTAAGCCTGTGGTTTGAAAAATCTATGGTTATAATTACTTCCAAATTTATGAGCTAATGCTTTATAAATTTTAGTGTTATTGAAATAATGTGTATTTTAAACTAAATCTTTAAAATATTGATATCATATCAAGAAATAACATTTTAGTACTGATAAGTAACTGGAGAATATCTAATCAAACCTACTCATTTCCTGTAAGGATAAATCCAGATAGAGAAAGTAACTTGCCAAAGGTCACACCACTAAGAGAAACAGAAGTAGGACTTGTATTAAGGACTCCTCTTTACCGCTTCAATTTTTTCCCATTTTGTTATAAATGTATACTTTAAATATGTAAAATATATTATAAATATAAATGTATACTTAGGATGTCATAAATTTATAGCACTCTCCCAACCCTAATCTGATTTTCTCACATGGCCACAATCACCCCATTTCCTGGTTAGTTTTCGTTTATTCCTTCTTGAAAGACAGCCGACTGAAGTTCAGAGAAATTGGATTAAATGACTTCAAATTAGTGGTAGAACTAGGACTAGAACCTGGGTCCCATGATACTTAATTTTTTCTACTACACTGGCCCTCAATAAACATCTTCTCTCTTTCTCTGAAAAAGTGGGAGTATGCCATTTACAACATGGGAATCAATAAATTTAATTGATTGATTCAACAAAAATTTTTTCAGCACCTACTATGTGATAGGCACTGCGGATATAGTAGATGATACAGAGCTTGCATTCAAGTGGGAGAAGAAAATGATGAACCAATGAATGAACCAATGAGTGAATGAGTAAATAAATAAGGTCAGGTAGTTATTGGTACCATGAAGGAAAAAAATAAAGGAGAGTAAGAAGATAAAGAAATGATGGGGCACTATTTAAAAGTGTAGACAGGGAAGGTTCTCTAAGGAGGTGACACTCAAACAGAGCTTGAAGGAAGTAACAGAGCAAACCATGCAAATATCTGGAGAAAGAACATTCCAGGTAGAGACCAAACTAGAATTTGTGCCTCTCTGCAAGCTCAGTGGCCATATTCTCTACAACTATTGAAAGAAAATAAGAAAAGTATGAAATACTTTATAGCTACTAATGTATCAGTAAGGACAAAAGTCTGTATGAATGAGTGGTTCCAGAGCTGTCTTTTAGGGACCTGAAGCATGAATTATTTTATATTTCACCACCACCACCACATAGACAATCAAAAGTAAAACAATACTAAACTGAAAAATATAAAACTTCTAACAATACCAAAATTAAAGTAACTTTTTTTTTCTAAATTTCTCTTGCAAAAATTCTTGATAAATTCAGCTTAGCCTAGCAATTGAACGTGTTAATTCAGGAAACGGGCTGCTCGGGTTCAATTCCTAATTCTGTAATTTAATAGCTATGTGACCTTGGGGAAGTCAATTATCAGTTTCTTCCTCTGTAAAGTCGGAGTAATAGTAAGACTTTTTTCATAGAGGGGTTGTCACAACACAGTGAGTTTATATATATATATATATATATATGTCTTAAAATAGTACCTAACACTGAGTAAGATTTCAGTAACTGTACCTTATTATCATCAAAGCTGAACATTCCTCATTTTCTGCTGTTCCTGGGTAAGCACATGGGGAATTGAGAAGATGAAATTATCGTAAACCACAAATAAATGTTGATTTAAAAATATCATTTTAAGTTGAGAATATGTGCCTATTTTATTTATTTTTATTTTATTTTTTATTTTATTTTTTGGCTGCATTGGGTCTTCGTTGCTGCGGGTGCACTTTCTCTAGTTGTGGTGAGCAGGGGCTACTCCCCGCTGTAGCGTGTGAGCTTCTTATTGTGGTGGCCTCTCCTGTTGCAGAACACGGGCTCTAGGCACATGGGCTTCAGCAGTTGTGGCTCGCGGGCTCTAGAGCGCAGGCTCAGTGGCTGTGGCGCATGGGCCTTGTTGCTCTGCGGCATGTGGGATCTTCCCGGACCAGGGCTGGAACCCATGTCCCCTGCATTGGCAGGCGGATTCTTTTTTTTTTTTTTTTTTTGCGGTATGTGGGCCTCTCACTATTGTGGCCTCTCCCGTTGCAGAGCACAGGCTCTGGACGCGCAGGCTCAGCGGCCATGGCTCACGGGCCCAGCTGCTCCACTGCATGTGGTATCTTCCCGGACCGGGGCACGAACCCGTGTCCCCTGCATTGGCAGGCGGACTCTCAACCACTGCACCACCAGGGAAGCCCTGGCAGGTGGATTCTTAAACACTGCGCCACCAAGGAAGGCCCCAAATGTGCCTATTTTAAATTGAATCTCTCAAGTGAGATTTAAAAAAAAATCAGAAGTATAACAAAAAATGTCATATAAATATACTGTTCCTTCTCTTTTCCTATTTCAACAGGTATGTCATTTCAGCACCAAAAGTATTCTGTGTTGGAGCATCTGAAAATATTGTAATTCAAGTTTATGGATACACTGAAGAATTTGATGCAACAATCTCTATCAAAAGTTATCCTGACAAAAAATTTACTTATTCTTCAGGCCATGTTATTTTATCCACAGTAAATAAATTCCAAAATTCTGCACTCTTAACAGTATGTATTTATCCTTCAGTTTCTTTATATATATAGAATATTCTCAGTAAAATGTGTACCAAGTTTGAGTATTGATAACACAGAGATTTGATCATTTATACCACTCTACCACTGCGTGATTATTAGATGATGTCAGTCACTAATGAGTCATAAGCACAAGAATATTATACTTACTTTTAGGTTTGTACATATTTAAGTAACATTGTACTAAAAATAGTTTTTATTATATTGCAAATAATAAAAAGACAACACTGAGAGTGCTCCAAAACATTTTATCCTTTAAACGGGATCTGTGTATTACTCAGGTTTGAGAAACTCTGATCTAAATAAATTCTAACCAAATGTAGGAATTCTTTGATTAATGTTCTTGATGGTAAATGCTCTAACCTCTTAACAAATACTTCCACTTTTTAGGTTTATTAAGAAATAAAATTCATTTCCCAAAAGTAGACACTCTTACCTGATGCCATTAGCCACACACATGTGACTGTTACCTTTAAATTTAAATCAATCAAATGTAACTAAAATAAAAAATTCAGTTAATCACTCATACTAGCCACCTTTCAAGTGCTTAAATAGCCACAGGTAACTGGTGGCACCATACTGAACAGCTCTCCCTTATCACACAGAGCTCTGTTGAACAGTTCTAACTCAGATGGCTAATTGGAAAAGTAAATTAGGGTGGGGAAATCACAAAATTGATGCATACCTTAAGCATTTAACTTTATCTTAACGTTACAATGTATCTTTATTTGCTAATCGTTAAATGTTGTGCCCAGGTCTTTTCTTGGATCCACTGGTTGGAGCAGAGATTCTTATTTATAATGTGTCACAGCTTTAACGAATCATTTGTTCTACAGTTTCTATTTCCTTAAAGTAGAGAAAGAACTTAGATACTTGCAAAGCAATCTGAGTGCAGAATCTTTATAGATTTTTACCGTTTTCCAAATTTTTACGGTACTCTCACATATCTAATTTAACATGGTTTGTTTTAGTGATTAACTTTTATCTCATGTTTTCAAAGCCGAAGTTTTCATAAAAACACTTTTGTGGGCTTCCCTGGTGGCGCAGTGGTTGAGAGTCCACCTACCGATGCAGGGGACACGGGTTCGTGACCCGGTCCGGGAAGATCCCACATGCCGCGGAGTGGCTGGGCCCGTGAGGCATGGCCGCTGAGCCTGCGCGTCCGGAGCCTGTGTTCCGCAACGGGAGAGGCCACAACAGTGAGAGGTCCGCGTACCGCAAAAAAAAAAAAAAAAAAAAAAAACACTTTTCTTTCTTCTGTTACTTTCTGTGTATTAAATGTGCATATCATGCAGTGTAAAGTGGATCATTACAATTACATAGACAAATTGGAAAGCACATTGCTCAACCCGTGGAAGCAGAAGGATGTAGATAGGATACAAAGTGTCCTGAACATCAGTCAGGATGTTGAACTGAGGGGATGGAGAACATGGGCTAATCCAACAAGCTGATGAAGTGAAAGTTTAAGAGAGCTCCTATAGTAGTAGTTTTTACTAAATGCATGTAAAATTTGGGAAGCACAGAACCAAAAAGATTTTTTTTGTGTGTGGTATGCGGACCTCTAACTGTTGTGGCCTCTCCCATTGCGGAGCACAGGCTCCAGACGTGCAGGCTCAGCGGCCATGGCTCACTGGCCTAGCCACTCCGCAGCATGTGGGATCTTCCCGTACCCGGGCACGAACCCGTGCCCCCTGCATAGGCAGGCGGACTCTCAACCGCTGCGCCACCAGGGAAGCCCCCAAAAAAATTTTAATTGCTTAAAGCTAAATGTTGATTATGACATTTGATATTGAAGGGCTTTGGGCAAAATTTATTTACTACTTTGGCTCCTATACTACTTTTTAAATAACATGTTTTATATCCTTAAAATTATTGTACTCTTTTCCATCAACATTGTCTTTTACAGATACAACCCAAACAATTGTCTGGAGGACAAGACCCAGTTTCACATGTGTATTTGGATGTTGTATCAAAGCATTTTTCAAAATCAAAAAAAATGCCAATAACCTATGACAATGGATTCCTCTTCATTCATACAGACAAACCTGTTTACACTCCACACCAGTCAGGTAGATTATAAAATGCTTCTCTCTCTGGGGGCGGGGGAGTGGGATTGGGATTGACACTATACTGTAGAGGTTTTTGGGTTTTTTTCCCCAAGCTTGAACAGCTGGGTAAATGATGATGGCATTTATTTAAACTGAACTCTGGATGTGGGGAAGAGTTTTTATTTATTTATTTTTAATTTTTATTTTATATTGGAGTATAGTTGATTTACAATGTTGTGTTAGTTTCAAGTATACAGCAAAATGATTCAGTTATACATATACATATAACTATTCTTTTTCAAATTCTTTTCCCATTGAGGTTATTACAGAATATTGAGCAGAGGGCCCTGTGCTATACAGTAGGTCCTTGTTGGTTATCTATTTTAAATATAGTAGTGTGAACACTCCCAAACTCATTCTATGAGGCCACCATCACCCTGATACCAAAACCAGACAAAGATACCACAAAAAAAGTAAATTACTCGCCAATATCACTGTAGAGCTTTTTAAAACTTGAATTTAAGTGGAGATAGGTTTCCAACTTGCTCAAAAGAGTCTCAATTCCCAGTGATTTTTACACTTATAAATATCATTTTAATTTTAAATTCATACAGAAATTGTTAAACAATTAAACAGAATTAATTTTAAATTTGATTTTAAATATAAATCTTAAATTCATATGGAAATGGCAAAAATTAACAGTTATATTATCTACCTCATCAGTTATTCCCATGTAGAAAAAAAACTATTTAAGAATTGTGAAATGTAGTGTTAGGTCTTATTATTAAACAATTTTAAGATGTAACTGCAAATATTATTTTGGCAATGAGAAGATAATTTATTATAAAGCAGTGATCATAAAAAAAGGTCTATTACTTTGGAGCTAATCCTCAAATTCAGAAAACAAATCAAACCCTAAGAATCAGATGTTTCAGCAAAATATAAATTAAATCACAGAAATATATGGATATTAATTTTCTAAAGGGATCTGCCTAAAGAAAGTTCCTATTAGAACATTGTTTTGTATTCTTGGTTTATCTGTTAGAGGGGGAAAGGGCAGGATAGCCAGTCAAAACTCTGGGATTGACAATTGACTGGATTTATTCCTAAGAAACCAACAATAAACACAGAAAAGTGTGAATGCTGACCACATATGTTCATGTGTCTGCAAAACCTTCGATTCCTCCATCACTCCCTGTTACCAGAATTAACTTTTGAGCACATCAGAGATGGAATTATGAGAGAACTGTATGTGGAAGGGGGAGGTTATGGAGTTTCAATAATGACATTATTGGTGAAGGAAAGAGGAAGGGAGGCAGGACCAGCCAGCTTTGTTGAAAACATTTCAGGTAGTAGATACCTGCTGCATATTGGTTGATGTTGATAGTATGGGGTGGAACAGGCCTGCACCACTACCTTTTTAGCAGGAGCTCCTGTTATGACCAGCTCAGAAAGGAAAGGCCTACAGAGGGTGGGGTGTTGGTTTCGGCTTGGACAGAATATCATAGCCAGAATAGTACTCTCTTGACTCCAAGATGACTTGGTGTACATGGAGATAGTCTCTGCCCATAAAGCTTGGGCCCTTTTTGAACATCATACCCAGAAACAAATATATCCATACCCTTGTGTTCCTCCTATGTTAGAGGAAGCTTCATTAATTGGGTCCTGTTGACACTACCTACTATTTAGCATCCTCATCTTTGTCCAACAAGTAGTCTGATACCCAGAGCCTGGGACCTCTCTTAGCTATCAAGGCTTTCCTTAAGAATAGCCTTGGGACTTCCCTGGTGGTACAGTGGTTAAGAATCCGCCTTGCAATGCAGGGGATGTGGGTTTGATCCCTGGTCGGGGAGCTAAGATCCCACATGCCTCGTGGCCAAAAGACCAAAACATAAAACAGAAGCGGTATTATAACAGATTCAATGAAGACTTTAAAAATGGTCCACATCAAAAAAGTCTTAAAAAAAATTAAGAACAGCCTCATATGTTATTTCTTTGTCAGAACTTTAGTGTAAGAAGATGTGGTATCCTCATCTATTCTAATCATAGAGGAGAATTAGAGAACTTTCTTCTAAATTTCTTTTTTTAATATATTTATTTATTTATTTTTGGGTGTGTTGGGTCTTCATTGCTGTGTGCAGGCTTTCTCTAGTTGTGGCAAGTGGGGGCTACTCTTCGTTGCGGTGCACGGTGGCTCTCATTGCAGAGCATGGGCTCTAGGCACGTAGTTGTGGCACACGGGCTCAGTAGTTGTGGCTTGCAGGCTTAGTTGCTCTGCATCATGTGGGATCTTCCTGGACCAGGGCTCGAACCAGTGTCTCCTGCACTGGCAGGCGGATTCTTAACCACTGCGCCACCAGGGAAGCCACTCCTCTAAATATTGACTCATTGGGACTTCCCTGGTGGTCCAGTGGGTAAGACTCTGCGCTCCCAGTGCAGGGGGCCGGGGTTCGATCCCTGGTCAGGGAACAAGATCCTGCATGCATGCCGCAACTAAGAGTTAGCGTGCTGCAACTAAAAGATCCTGCATGCCACAACAAAGATCCTGGGTGCCACGACTAAGACCCAGCGCAGCCAAAATAAATAAATAAAATTTAAAAAGTAAATAAATCTTTTAAAATAAATAAATAAATATTGACTCATTACTGAGAAGTAGTGAAGTATAGTGGTTAAAAGCAAACTCTGGAGCCAAATTGTTGGGTTCAAATCCCAGCTTGGGCTCTTATTAGCTCTGTGACCCTGTGTGAGTTAATATTTCTGAGCCCCATTTTCCTCATCTGTATAATGGAGATAATAATAGAACTTACCTCATAGAGTTGTTGTGAGAGTTAAGTGAATTCATATGTGTCAATACTTCAAACACTGCCTACCACAGAGTAAGCACTAGGAAAGTATTTCCCATTATCATTTAATCTGTGGAATAGCGTAAGGCCTTATTTACACAGAAGAAAAAGAATGATTGAGAAGTAATTCTTTTAAAAATTGATTACATCTTGCTGTTTATAGCTCTAATGTCCCAATGCACACATTTAATCTGAAGATCATTGAGGGATTTTTCTTATAAGCATCTTTAGGATAGAGGCTTAAATCTTCAAGCCTTTATAGGACAAAGGCCTTCAGAGTATTGACCAAAATCCTTCAATTTCACACAGCCTGTGTCCTGCCTTCCCCTCCAACCTTATCACCCACCATGTTCCCCTTCATCGGTGGACACCAGCCAAGCTGACCTCTTTTCAGTTGCTTTCTCACACCATTTTCCTATCCACAGTAAAGCTTGTGTACCTCTTCCTGGTATATTCATGCCCCTTCCTTGCCTTCTTAACTCCTACTCAACCCTTACGTGCCATCCCATAAAGGGCAGCCTTCTCTGCTTCAAAGCTCCCTCTTCCACACTCAGAAAGCCAAGGAGTGTCTTTTATAGCACTTCCTACCCCTGGAATTTTACATTTACTTTGTGTCATCTTGTGTTTGCCTCTCTCCTCCACTCCATTAGAGGAATTCCATGTCTGATTTGTCACCACCATATCTCTGTGCCTAGCATAGTATCTGCACATAGAAGGCATTCAATATACATTTTTAAATTAATAAGCTATATCTTTGGTACAAAAAAATTATTAATCTTACCTTTGATACACCATTGCTATGAAGACAAGATTAATTTTCTAACCTAACACAAAATGGGTTAGAAAGTGAACAAGTAGTAGCCATAGAAGTAGTATAAAATAAAAATAATAAACATTTATTGATCAGTTATTATGTGCCAGGTTATGCAAAAGCTTTGTCTCATTTAGGCTCACATACTATGAAGCAGATACTAGCAGTCCTATTTTACAGATGCAGGAACTAAGGTGTAGAGGGATTAGGTATCCTGCCCTGGGTCACATTAGAAAGTGGCAGAGGCAGGAGTGAAACCCAAGTTTTGAACTCGAGGGCCTGAGCTCTTAACTTTTGTGGGATACTGCCTCTGGCAGCATCCCAGTGATGCTCAGGCCTGGACCAGGTATGTTCATAAAGCAGGAGGGAAGACTCGAGGAGAGAGACAGGGGTGAGGGGACAGCAGAGTGGAGGGATTTACTGAGCATTTTGCTTTGATCTTATGGTACAGTGAAACAAATTTTAGAGTGCTTAACACGTGGCTTCTTGTGTAGAGCTTTGCATAATACCGACCCTTTAAAAGGTTTATGGCATCAGCTCAATTTTATTTTGTGGTTAAAGTTTTGGCCATGAAATGATTTGAGCATCAGTAAAACCCTAGAGAAATTATAATATGTCATTGGAAGGAACTAGATCAGCAAGTCTCAAGCAGCTATGAGTTAAAAGCTAAGCAGATGCTTTTTTTTTAAAAGGTAGGGATCTATTAACTGACAGAAAGAAGTGGAAGAGAACTAATTGTTATTGAGCGCCTGCCATTATTCTTTTAACAATGAGAGAACAATTGTAGGATCTGCCTCAATAAATATAACAAAACCATAGAATTCAGTGCTATCTTTAGTAACAATAAGAGACAATTTGGGGCCTTGTTGTAAGAGTGTATAATGTCTGAAACAAAGTACCTAATTTTCCATTAAAATCTTCAACTTTAATATGAGACAATTTATTATACTCCCATATAACCATATGGTAGACATCACTATTTTGCTACTATGAAATTCTTTTTTTTTTTTTTTTTGGTCCATGCCGTGTGGCATGCGGGATGTGGGATCTTAGTTCCCTGACCAGGGATCAAACCCGTGTCCCCTGCATTGGGAGCGCGGAGTCTTATCCGCTGGACCACGAGGGAAGTCCCTACTATGAAATTCTTTATAAACAGTGGCCTAATTACAGATATAACTAATTTTGTACTATATATTTATTCCCAAAAAGATGTATGTAAATATATTTTAATAAAGTGAACTGTACTTTAAATTCACTAGAAAGTAGCTCTTTAAAGGAATCCAAAAGGATTCTCTTTAAAAGAAAAAAATCATTGGTATGTATATGTCTACAAACTAACTTTTCCTTTCTTTTAAATATGGATTTTCATGTATGACTGTGTATTGAATTTTTAAAATGAAGCTCATCTCTTTTAAGGGTGACTATTGTAAAAAATCAAAATACTGTGCTTAGCAAAGTTTTTGATGATATCAATTATTCTTACAGTAAAGGTTAGAGTTTATTCACTGAACGATGACTTGAAGCCAGCCAAAAGAGAAACTGTCTTAACTTTCATAGTAAGTATGTTATTTATTTGGATGAGATACTCTGTTCCATAATCCTGCCCTCACACCATACTAACTCATTCAGTGTTCAGGAAATGGTTATTGGACACCTTCTGTGAGTATAAAATTGTAGGTTTATACCTCTACAATATGTAAAAACCTCATGAAAATGAAATCTCAACAAGTTATGTTTTGAACTAAATCATTTAAATATATCCTTCATGATTTATTTCTTGAAGAACACTGATCAATCACTAAGAATTAGTTGAATGCCTATTATGTCTGAGATTTTTTATTTGTACAATACACTTGAGCACTTTAGGCTTTAGTAACTAACATACTAACACATGAAAAATAGTGCTAACCCATGAGATAAAGATCAGCTGTTATCAGCTTTTCATCAGCCATGACATATGTAACAGATGATATGCACATGTGAAATAAACTTCCATGGTCTTCCCAGTTCGTGTCACAACCCTACAAATTTTTGTGGGGAGATAACTGCTCACCTATTAACAGTAGGTGTACTAGTAATTGGTCCTTCACTATAGGTTGCAGTACCTTTCCTCCTACTCAAATAACCAAAAACCCGAAAACCTTAACAGAGCACAAATGAAAAAGAGGATTGTATCGGAATAACCTTGAATCCTTCATAACTTACAAAAATCATAAAACTTTCACAAACTTTAACATCTGACTATTTTATAATGAATTACTTGAGAAGCATCCAGAGTGTTCCAAGATTGTGGTGGATAACTATTGACATAGACTGCAAACTTACAAAATGTCTAGCTAATAAATGCATTTTACAGCATATTTGCTTTGGAAAGCTTCAGATGAACACATACAGAATTTAGATTCAGGTATCTGTAAAGCATGTAAGTTCATATTTCATACATTATAACATCAGTTTTTGTCATACTTCTTTTTTTTCTTTAGTTGTACAATAAAGAGTTGAATCTGTTCTAGATAACTGAGACTAGGATACCCAGGACACTGATTTACTCCCCCCCCCCCCCCCCCCCCCCCCCCCCCCCCGCCGTGAGGCAGGAGATGGAAGACGGTCCAAAAAGAGGGAGGGAAGTGGCTTAAATTAACCATATTTGCATTTCACAACATTTAAATGATTTTCCTCCTTCATATTTAATT
Source organism: Delphinus delphis (assembly GCF_949987515.2). Classification (NCBI taxonomy): domain Eukaryota; kingdom Metazoa; phylum Chordata; class Mammalia; order Artiodactyla; family Delphinidae; genus Delphinus; species Delphinus delphis. Next base: position 13,591,001 of record NC_082688.1, read on the forward strand.
TGAAGACATGGATATTTGTTAGTAAATATTTCTGTAGATCAAAGACAATATAATCGGGCTTCCCTGGTGGCGCAGTGGTTGAGAGTCCGCCTGCCGATGCAGGGAACACGGGTTCGTGCCCCGGTCCGGGAAGATCCCACATGCAGTGGAGCGACTGGGCCCGTGAGCCATGGCCGCCGAGCCTGCGCGTCCGGAGCCTGTGCTCCGCAACGGGAGAGGCCACGGCAGTGAGAGGCCCGCATACCGCAAAAAAAAAAAAGAAAAAGACAATATAATCAGTCAATTTTAAAAATGTGATTTATGTGATTTGAAGTTGTTTGTTTTTATTCAAAGGATCCTGAAGGATCAGAAGTTGACATGGTAGAAGAAAATGATTATACTGGAATTGTCTCTTTTCCTGACTTCAAGATTCCATCTAATCCTAAGTATTTTAAAGTATTTGTTAATAAAGTTTTCTCTAAAAAGCACATCTGAAACTTTTGGTTGTGAGATAGATAACCAGTCAAATGGAGCCACCTAGTGTTAACAAAGGGTAGGTGTGAAGGAAATGAGGATATACAAACTCTTTTCAAGTCTAATTAGAAGCTAGGCTCAGGTTCTGGCAAAACAAACAAACCACTCCCAATACTTCTTACCAATCCTCTTTACGTATAGAAATTAAAATTTGGAAGAGGCAAAAAACAGTCCCCAGTCCTTTTTTTTTTCTTCCCATCAAAACCGTCAACCCTCCACCCTTCAAGGAATCTAATAGACTATCAGTCTAAAAGGCTGGTATTATCCCATGCCTAGCTCTGAGAGTTATAAAAATATTGGCCCCCTGTAGTCTTTACTGCACAGAATACCAGAAGACAGATTTCAAGAGGGAGGGTGTTATTAATTTCCTCCATTTGGCCACATGCTAAAGGATTAAGAACAGAACCCAATGTGAAAAAAATTTAGTGAACACATTCCTGGTATACGCAAAGTACAACGGGAATGAGAAATTCAAAACAGAAATAAAGAATCCACAGTCCCTGTCTGCAAGGAACTTAGAGGAGGACAAATAAGATAAGTGCACCTATAAAATGACTACAATATCACTTTAAAGCAAAATCTTTTTATGGTCATTTTTGTCTGCCCTCTAGAATCGAGTTTGCAGTTAATTCACTGTACTGAAGATTTTCTAGAAATTTGGATGAAATTGGGGGATTTAAATAATTTGGATAATTTTTAAATTTTGTACTTCCTTGAAAATATTACACGCTCCATAGCACAGAATTTATCCAGTTATTTTATAATTATTATCATTTCTCCAACTTCATCTTCTGTCATTTGCTCCATGACAGATTATGTCAGCCATGACCAGTATTGTCTTACCCCAGTACATTTGCACATGTTGTCCCTTCTGCTTAGAATGTACTCCACCTTGCTCTTTACAAGGCTGGCTTCCTTTCATTCTTTAGGACACAGGGTAAATGCTCCCTTTTCAAAGAAGCTACCCCTGGATGCATGATCTAATGTAGTCTCTCTCTTCCTTTTACTCTCTGTTTATTTTCTTCATGGCACTTATCTCAGTTTTGTAAGTAATTATTTATTAATTTACTTGCCTTTTATTCCCCACTAGACTGTAAACTCCTTGAGGACAGGAGTCTTGTCCATATTGGTCACTTTTGAATCACTAGCACCTCAACATAACAGGCACTTGATAAATGTTCTTTGTGTAAATGATGATGATAACCATAATATTAAACTTTATTGATTGCATAACCAGTGTGCAAGATAGATTTTATTTTTCCCATTTCACAAATGAATCTAAGTAATTTGCTCAAGTCCAATCTGCTACTAAACGTAAAAGTGGGGATTTGGACTCCCATGGACTAGTAACTCTGGGAAGACAGGATCTCTTCTATCTTGTTCATTTTTTATCTCCAGTGCTTAATCCAGTTCTCAGTCAATATTTCTGAATGAAGGTTGTGAAACTCAGATCATTTTCCTCTTTAAACAAACCATATTTTGTCCCCAACCAAAATTTCATTTATGTGAAGTGTGAATTTTATCATCTGGATAGGCTTGACCTGTATTATATGTTTCTAGAGACATTGTTATGGATTTTCTACTACAGGGTGGATTTTAGTATTATGTTAGTATAATTAAGCTCCAGGATTAGTAAATTTTCAAGTATCATAAGCTCTTCAAATCAAAGCTATTATATTGAGATAAAAATACCTGAAAAAAATCACAATGTATGAAAACTAATTACTAAATTTCTATTATCTTGAAAATGCTCAGTTATTTCTGTTTATTGCTTTAAAATCTGTTGTCGAAAAAAAGTACGTAGGCTATATACATCTTTACTTACCTCTCCCTCTTTAAAATGGGAATTGATTAGATTTTCTTTGGGTGAATTAAAAACATTTGATGACTTCTGTAATTATAAATATTTTGCTTCCATAGATATGGTGTATGGACAGTTCGAGCTAAATATAAAGAAGACTTTTCAACAACTGGAACCGCATATTTTGAAATTAAAGAATATGGTAATTTCTTACAATTAAAAGTTTACCTATAAAGAGTTAGTATTTTTGCAATAATTCTTTTCATGAATGAACTTAATGCAAAATCACTCCCAGATGAAGATGAGGCCACTTGCTGGTATGGTTAGAAGTACTGCTCAAGGGGGTGGGCAGAGTTGTCCAAATGCCTAGGCTCTAGTTCTAGCTGCCCTTGGTAACCCTGAACAAGCACACCAGTCTCTCTGGACTTGTCTTCCTCTTTATAGAGCCTCAAGAGACGTAGTCTCCTGAGGAACTTGACTAGTTAAGGTCCTTTCCAGAATTATGATTTTAGGAGAAACTTAAAGAATCAGAGTTGAGGTGAACAGAACCTGATAAGACTAATAGATGATTTACTGAATTCATTACAACCAGCTAGTGACAGAACAAGAACATTTGGATTTCCTTACCCCTAGTCCAGTGCTATTTTCCTTCTAGCTCACAAATTCCTAATACATTGATCCAAAATTTTAAGATATTCTTATTTTGAAATCAATCATATTAATAGATTAATAATTAACATATAAACAGCTTAACCTTTCCATTTCTTGTGGTTGTTTACTAGAGTATTTGTGTGCTCTGATATCAAATTTAACTTTCTTTTTCTTGAAGTCATTTTTTTATTCCCCAGGAGACTCATAATAATGTGGCAAATAACACGAATTTTAACAATTAACAAACGGTGACAAAGCAAATTTATTATAATGAAACTCAACTTTAAAGATTATAGGCTCTAAATAACATATAATCCTGACTGATCCCCCTTCCTCCAAGTGTTTTTGCTGCTTCTTGTAGATATCTAAAAATTCATCCACCTCTTATTATCTGCAGCCACACATTGATTTTACCACCAGGCTCCCTCCTGGTCTACTGCAACCCCCACTAATTGCTATCTCTGCTTCAAAGGTATTCTCTCTTGGTATTAGCCAAAATAACCTTGAAATGCAAACTTTGTCATGTTATTTCTCTATTGAAAAGTCCCCAGTATCTCCTCATTCCCACCTCTTTTTCAGCCTCATTTATACCACTCCAGGAATGGTGACTTTGCATTTGATGTTCCATCTGCCTGCAACACCCTCCCTCTCCCTCTTGCCTAGCCAACTCCTACTCACCTTTCAAGTCTCAGTTGAAAAGCCATTTATTCAGTGAAGTTTTCCCTAAATTCTTTTTCCTGGGAAGGATTCCCTGTACTTATTTATATCAGTTTTCATAACTGTCATCTGTCATTTAGGTGTTTGTGTAATTCTTTGCTTATGCCTGTCTTCCCTGCTTGACTGTGAGCTCATTAAGGGCAGGGTTTGTGTCCTTTTCATTGGTATATCACTGTTGGCAGGAGTATGCAGGCTACATGGCACCTAGGTACTGGATGAAAGGATGAAATATTTTCCTCTACTTCATATCCTGGGGAGAACACATCTGTCTTGATCTTTAATAACATAGGAATGCAGCCCAGAGCAACAAATTGCATTGCTCTTTTTCTTCTGTTTTTCACCATTTAGAAAACACATAAGCCCTATCTGAAGCCAACTATCTCACTTACTCTCCCATGTCAGTCTTTGTCTACAATATCAAGGTCATACAATCACCCAATTTTCTACTAACTGTTGTGCAGGTTAATAGAATTAGAATCTGTAAGCCTCAGTACACAGTCTGAGTTAGTATAAAGAGAAGACAGTGCCATTTTGACAGATGAAATTGTTTTCTCTTGGGCAATCAAGATACCAAAGAGAGGAAAAAACCCTCCTTCCTTTCTGCCCTAATTTTTAATTTTTTATGAAGGTTCTTTCTTGTAGCTAATTGTAAGCTTTCTCTTCTTGACTAAAGTGAGAGTTTTATGTTGGAATTTGGAGACTGGATGGATTTTTCTACTAGATAAAAAAAGGAAATATTAAATAAGCAAGAAATTTCTTTTTCCATTTTGAATGTAATAAACATTTGTTGAGCACATACTATATTTGCGATTCATGAGAAGGATGGGAGGGGGAGACATACAAAGATAAAGAGAGAACAGTCTTTTTTGTTTCAAGGAGCCAATACTCTAGTGGAGGAAATAATCGATTGCCTATAATAAGTGCTGAAATCAAAGTATAAGTGAAGTGTTTCCAGTACATAGAGGATGGATTGACCTCTGATTGGCAGAATGGGAGGCTCCCCAAAAATAGTGTTGTTGTTGATGATAATGATGACAAAGTGGATGTTGTGCTGATGTAGCAGCTTATCCAACTAATCCAGAAATACAGTTGGTTGCTATGATTTAAAGACTACTCTAAATTAAATGGTAATGTTGCCTCTTTGTTTTTATTTTCAGTGTTGCCACACTTTTCTATCTCAATAGAAACAGAAAATAGTTTCATTGGTTATAAGGACTTTAATAATTTTGAAATTACTATAAAAGCAAGGTAAGAAAGTTTTTTTTTTTTCAGATTATCTAGCTGAACTGAGTTCCAACTCTGGTGACAGTTGCCCAGAGTGAGATGTGTGAACTTTTTCCAGTTTTATTGAGATATAATTGACATATAACATTGTGCAAGTTTAAGGTGTACAATGTGTTGAGTTGATAGATTTATATATCGCTGAGATCTGTGATTTAGTGGCAATGTCTTCCATTACTTTGAAACCGACTGATTGAGAAGACACTATGCCTATAGTTTATTAGCTCATACTGATTTTAGCTGATTCTGATTTTAGCTTTGTTGGTTATTCACCAGAGCGGGGGTGGGAAATCCTAAAGATTTAAGTTCAATGTGTATGTTTAGGAACCAGCATGACTTAGGATATTGGGACTGAGATATGAAACCTTCACTTCTTGTCATTTTTAATGGCTTAATCAGCCAGCTAATGCTGCATAACTGCTCTAAGATCTAATGCCTTAAAACCATAGCCATTTACGAGTCAGCTGGGCAGTTCTGCTGATCTGGGCCAGGCCAACGTCAGTGGGGCTCGCCCATGTGCCTGCAGTCAGTTGGCAGGTCAGCTGGGGGCCAGCTCGTTTAGGGAGGTCTTACTCACATGCCTGGCAGCTGGCTAGCAGTTGACTGAAGCTACAAGGATGATTGGACCATGTGTGTTTCTCATCAACCAACTGGCTAGCCTGTAGCAGCAGCAATGCTCAAAGAGAGAAAATGAGAGCATAAAAGTCCTCTTGAGGTTTACACTTTGGGACTGGCACACCATCACTTCCAACACATTCTTTTTTTTTTTTTTTTTTTCTATACGCGGGCCTCTCACTGTTGTGGCCTCTCCCGTTGCAGAGCACAGGCTCTGGACGCGCAGGCTCAGCGGCCATGGCTCACGGGCCCAGCCGCTCCGTGGCATGTGGGATCTTCCCGGACCGGGTCATGAACCCGTGTCCCCTGCATCGGCAGGCGGACTCTCAACCACTGCGCCACCAGGGAAGCCCCCAACACATTCTTTTGACCAAAGCAAATTACAAGACCAGTGCAAAGGAAATAGACTCCCTTCACACCCAAGGAGCTGCAAAAGTGGTGGATACATGGAAAGGTGGAGAATTGGGGTTATTTTTGCAAGCAATCTACCACAAAAGCTTAGGTCATTTAAAAATGACGATATACTGTAGTTATTAATAACATTAACCGATTTATATAACTATATGTGTCAAGCACTTTTGAAAGCACTCTGTACATATTACCTCATTTAAGCTTTACGAAAACTCTATGAGGTAGATACTGTTACTATCCCCACATTACAAATGGAAAAACAGAGGTACATAAATGTTAAGTAATTTGCCCAAGATCATACAACTAGTAAGTCAGTTGGCCTGTCTCATTCCAGAATACATGCCCTCAAATGCTACCCTATACTGCCTCTCTTACTAGCATTTATTCCTCAAATAGAGTGTTTGTCCCTTAATCTAAACCAGCATAAAATGCTCACTTGACAGAGAATTGTAGAAATTGACTTCTTTTAATGGAGAGACTTATTTTTTTGTTCAAACTATGAATAAGGAAAGTTAGCTCTTGCTATAGTATTTGCTGTGCAGAAAGTTTTCTTTATTATTACTTTAATTCTAAACTAAAAAAAGAAGTATGCAGTTAGAATTTTAAAAAAGAACATATAACTCTGAGATCGGGCATGCTGCTTTTAAAAACATAAAAGAAGATAAAGAGCAGCTCTCCACTGGTATCAAAATCATTGAGGAAATGATGTGTCCTGTAAGAAAGGGCCCCAGACCTGACTCTTTTGATCTCCTCAAGATCAGTTTTTTTATCTAGCACATAGTAATAAAAATCTGTACTTTGGCTTTATTATTGTAGCTTTATGAGGATGAAATATAACAGTGGATGGAAGGCACTTTAAAGTGTATCAAATGCTTTATGTAATTTTGAATTGTTATATTTTATCCAGATTTTATTATTGTAACCCTGTTAGCAAAACAATTTTATGGTATGATTGTTTGACAGATATTTTTATAATAAAGTCATCAACGAGGCTGACGTTTATATCTTTTTTGGAATAAGAGAAGACTTAAAAGATAATCAAAAAGAAATGATGCAAAAAGCAATGCAAAGCACAGTGGTAAGAGATTCACTTGTACCTAAAGATCTGTCATGAATGCTAGAGATGGAAAGTGACTTAAAATTCATCTAGTCCAATCTCTCATTTTAAATAGGTGTGGAAATTGAAACTTAAAATCCTCTGTTGGTTTCTCACTATCCTTAGGATAAAGTTCACTTTCCTTGGCATCAGCTCCCCTCACCAGCCCATCTCTCCCTTTCTTCTCCCTTGCACTGGTCACGTCAGTTTCTCAAAATTACCCTAGTCTCTCTTGCCTCCAGGTCTTTGCAGAGCTGCTCCTTCTGCTTGGGAATGCTCTTTCCCTTTGTTCCCTCCTGCCTCTTCTTTGCCCAGGTAATTCCTTCTCATTCTTTGTCTCAATGTGGATACACTTTCTACTCCCTCAGGCCTTGAGTCGCTCTCAGTGGAGCATGTTTCACACTTTATTGCAGTGGTTCTCAACCAGGGATGACTTTTACCCCCAAGGGGACATTTGGTAATGTCCAGAGACATTTGTGGTTGTCACAACTGGGGAAGAGGATCATACGGGCACTTAGTGGGTAGAGGCCAGGGATGCTGTGAAACTCCTTCAGGACAGTGCCCCACAACAAAGAATTATCCTGTACAAATGAGGTCAATAGTGCTGAGAAACCCTTCTTATTGTATGGTTTATTTACTTCTCTATCATTCTCTACACAAAACTCTTTGGGGGTCTGAATCATTCCCATTGTATGCCCAGAGCCAGCCTCCTTCCTGGCAAAACGTAGGTGCTCTATAAAAATTTATAAGTGAATGAATGAACTCACTGGGAAGTTATTGGTCCATGGTCAAGGGCTAGTGGTTGCTGGAGCTCAGAGTAGAGCCCTGGTCCCCTTTTCTCTAGTTCAGTGTTCTTTACATTATACTGTGGATGGTAAGGGTTCGTGTCATTTTGCTCACTGCTGCATATTCACATAGTTTGTATCATCAGTAATTTAGCCTTTGTTCTTTCAAAATACAGTTTTATTTCTTTAAGATATAAATTAAATGCCTCTTTTTAATGCAAGATTCTATGCTAGACACTGAGATTTAAAGCTACATAAGACAAAATCCCTGGCTTCGTAACACTCAATTTCAGAAGAAAAAAGAACGCAAAATCTATTTTACTGTTGTGGTTAATAATTAAATAATATCATGTGACTTAACCCCATATCCCATTACCCATTGTGTGTTTTTAAATTAGCGTTTCAATATGTAAGCAGCAAAGTACAAAGTAAATATCATAAAACCCCATAAACTCTCAGTTAAGAGCAAAAGTAAGCTGAGAGGTCTAGAAAGATGATGACTCAGTGATTGGAAGAAGTCATCTTTGCCAGCTAGTACAAAAAAGGCCTGTGAAATCAAATGATATTTAAGACGCTTCCGTGTCAAAATTCTAAAGAAATAGATTAGAAAATAACATTCTGGGCTTAACTGTGGACTCATTTACTCACTTTAGTGGTGACAATAAAGCATTCCTCTGACATTTGTCTTCAATTGAGAGGCTAGTAAAGGCACATTTTGTTCATTTTTTCCTTATAAATTCTTCTGTGAAATAACTCTTTCATTTTCCCCCTTTAAACAGTTGATAAATGGAATTGCTCGAGTCACATTTGACTCTGAAACAGCAATTAAAGAATTGTCCTATAGCAGTCTAGAAGATGTAAACAACAAGTACCTTTATATTGGTGTGACAGTCATAGAGTCTACAGGTGAGCGTGGTTTTTTTTTTTAAACTTTCTCTTGGGAAATACTTAGACAGCATTTTCAAGGTATAAATAATTTCTACAGTTCTTTCACAGTTTACTTCCTTTTATAGTTAAGTTTTATTTTTTACATCATTAAAAACTTGGATTAAAGTATAGCTCTGCCACCCCCTAGTCACTGGGTCTCTATTGCCTCACTGGCAAGAATGGGATAACACCTGCCCATCTGGTATTCCAAGTGGGTCTGCAACTTATCTGGCGTGAACATCTGGCACCCCGATTTTCTCACCCAGTAAGAATCAAAATCAAAGAGATTATGTGTGTAAAAACATTTGATAAATCACCATGCAAATGAAAGTTATTACTACTATCATTGTTTTCGTCCCCTTAGCTGTACAATGATGGAGTTGAACAAAGTGCATCCTAAAGCCCTTTTCTTCTGTAATAGTCAGTAATTCTATTTAAAATTGGAGGTAATGTTTCTAAAATAGATCCAATAGTAGTATATCCCTCATAGGGTTATGGTGAGGATCAAAGAGTCAGTATATGCAAAGCACTTAAAACAGCACCTCTTCTTCCTCCTCCTCCTTGTCCTCCCCCTTCCCCTCCTCCTCGTCCTCCCTCTTCCTCTCCCCCTCCTCCTCCTCCCCCTCCTCCTCCTCCTCCTTCTTTTCTCCACCTACTTCTTTCTTAGCATTCTTAGCACCTTGTCTAGTACTCTTAATCCTCACTCCAATGGTTTTAATAGTTATTAATTATTACTCCAAGTTGGGTTACTTTGTCTTACTTCTGATATGTCTTGATTACTAATGTAACTTATATTTTCAGGTCTATATTGAATCCCCAACCAACCTTGAACAAATAATTTAACCACACTGAGGCCACTTTTTTTTTTCAATAAAATGACTCTTAGACCAAATTATTCCTAAGTCCCCTTCCACCTCTTTAAATTTTCCTTCTGGGTAGCAGAATGAAGAATTGAGGTAACTATCGAGTTATTAAGCACTTTGTATGCATCTGATGCTCAATAGATGTGGGAGAATGATGATGACTTTATACTCCCTGCCCTGGCTGTGTTTTTGACATTGTTTTAATGTTTCTTTGTTACTTTTATTTTTCTCAATTTATTACAAACAAATTCAGCTTAAGCAGTATTTATTAGATATGCAAAGAGTGCTGCTAAATATGCAGGCTTACAAATATTAATGATGCGTAATCCCAGTACTCAAGTGGCTTACAAACAAGCATCTATAAGACAAGTAAACAAAGAACTCTGAACAAGAAGGAATTCCACATGTGCTCTAAGAAAAGTGCTTAATGCTACTGACCTTCAGAAGAAGATGAGCTCCTAGGTGATTGTTGAGCAACCAAGAATGGTGTCCTGAAGATGATTGGTCTTGTTGTGAAAGATAAGTAGGGTTTTGAGGCAGGGATAGCAGCCAGGATGAAGTGGGGCACCCTTCACAGAGTGAACATACCAAGAGTGGGAGGTGAAACTTGATCTTTGAGAGTAGCAGATTATTCCTTTCACTGAAGTATAGGATATATATGTAGGGGTATTAGGGATGTAATACTGGAAAGGAGTTTGGGAATACTAGAACTTCGTATATCATTCTTAATACTTTAGCTTAAGTTTTAGCTAATGGGTAACAAACACTATTGGGGTCTTGCTAGTAGACCCTCTGGGCTCTCTCTACCTCAAGCTCTCCTTTTATGTCTTCTCCACTTCTCTCCATATCCCTGCTTTCTAAAGGTGAATGCCCTGTAAGGCTTAGTCTCTGGCCTACCCTTTCTTCTCTCCTTAATGCCTTATACATATTTAACTGAAACTCAGGCCACTGGTGAAAAGTGGTGTCCCTTCCTTGAATTCTTCCTCAGTCCAATCCTATTGCTCTACTTCCATAAGGACCACCTCTGCCCACAAGCCTTGTGCGTAAGGCTTTGGAAACTCCTGAGAAGAGTTTAGACTCTTCTCTGCACTGCCCCTCTGAACCAAGACCCATATCCTACTTGCTGTTGGTAAATGAATGAGTGCAGGAATGGAGTGAATGAATGAATGAGTAGGTCTGTGGAGACATATGAACACAAAATAGCTCCCCACACAGATCCGTACACTCCTAATAAAGGTCAACATAATCCTTGTCATTTCTTTAGGTGGATTTTCTGAAGAAGCAGAAATTCCTGGCATCAAATATGTCCTTTCTCCCTACAAACTGAATTTGGTTGCTACTCCTCTTTTTGTGAAGCCTGGGATTCCATTTTCTGTCAAGGTAGATGATGGGGGGAAACTGCTAAATGTGATTATCTTTTTCTAAAAATATGGGGGTGGCAAACAAAAGAAGGATGATGGAGAGGCAAATCACAGAGGGAACTCATTCTGTGTGTGAAATCTGCCCCTCCGACTATGTGGTGGGTGGTGGGAAACTGCAGACCAGCTTCAGCCTTGGGGATGATATCAACCCTTAGGGCAGTATCACTATTTAGTAAGATAGCCTGTGTTAAGCATTCCCTAAATGAGCATTGCATTAAATGATATGTAAATAAAACCCCATAAGTCTATAGTTCAAAAAACACTAAAGTTTAAAATTATTTGGCAACGTGCTCTTTAAAAGTCTTAAGACAGAGATAGCATTCCTTGAAAATAAACCCCTTTCTCTCACCATTTTTTACTTCCTGTGTGTCTCTGAGGGTGCATTTCTGTGCTTTTCACTCTGCATTCTCTTTGTACATAACTCTTGTCTGATCTCATCTCTCTGTATTGTTCTCCATCCTTTCCATCTTGACACTTTCTGTCTGTCCCTGACTCTTTTCTGTATGTTTTTTTTTCTCCTTTACAATATTTTCTCTCCTTCCTCCACTTTTCCTTTCTAAAATGCTGATAATATGGAGTTAAAACATTCATTTGACCTTTTAATTATATTTTATTGTAGATTAGTATTCTATATCTTATTATATATAAAACATGCTTTATTACATATATGTTTTATTATATTTATAAAATGGAAATTTTTATTCCCTATCCTTTACAAAGCTAGAGTAGAATTTTTTTATTCTTTGAAGATGTGTTGCTTTTAAAAATCAACTTTAGGATAATTAAAATGGGTTATTTATTACTTACCGTAGGTCACTGGCCTTTAAGAGAAAAAAATTTACTAGACCACAAGCAAGCTTTGGACATGCTTATAACTTCTTAGTATATATACAACATATTTAATAATATATAACATATTACTATATAATGCATATGGTAATTTATAATATATTATGGAGTGTATTAATATATATAATACAAGATCACAAAATATGTCACTATATAGAATTTATTATTTTAAAATATATTTTATATATTTCATATCACATATACAAATAAATAATATAAAATATATCTTTGTGGAAATTCTATATGTCCATATGCATGGCAATGAGGGGTAGAGTTTGAGAAAAAAGAAGATGCACTTATTGTTTCTCATATCCAAGAGAATCATTCCCAGAAGTGATTGCCTCATTTTTTCCTTTATCCAGTTCTCAACCAACTGAACACACACAGAAATTAAATAGCAGAAGACCTTATCACATCTACTTGGCAGACCTAATGTGATGATATTTATATTCTGAGTCTTCTCGATATACAGGGGAATCCATTCAAGAATGATTTAACTAAATAAGATTAAACCTTTCTATATATAAGCTGAGAACATGCTTCTTTTTCCTGAATTGAATATGAATAATTTATACATTGGTGAGGAGGAGGGAAAATTATTTCAGAATTGTTATGCTTTAAAAGAAGTGATGAGCTCTTGAAATGAATTTGGACTGTTCTGACAAACAGGTGCAGGTTAAGGATTCACTTGACCATGTGGTAGGAGGGGTCCCGGTGACCCTGAGTGCACAAATGCTCGATGTAAACCAGGAGACAACTGACTCGGAGTCAAAGCAAAGTGTAACACGTTCCAGTGATGGAGTAGCTTCTTTTGTGGTGAATCTCCCATCTGAAGTGGTGGTGCTGGAGTTTAAAGTGAGCTGAATTCTTCTGTTAAATTTTCTGGGACAGTGTGTACT